>NC_050578.1:256230477-256530477 GCF_011100635.1 Trichosurus vulpecula
TGGACTCCCACGCTTGCCCTTGTTACAGTGTTTCAAGGCGAGTCAAGGAGCATGAGGTTTAAAGACTTTTTTTAATAATGCACCTGTTATCCCGCTCCATAATTCAGCCAAATATCCTGCCTGACTCACTCTGGTCTGGGCCCCTGGCTCATTTGTAAGTCCTACCATCATCCTGATCCTCTTTATGGCCCTTTCCTGGACATTTTCCATCCTAGCTATCTTTTTCCCCCCTCTAACTTAGGCTTTAAATTTGTACAAGATGCCGTTAAGAATAAATCACTCTGAGAGCTCAGTCCCACAGCCAGATTCCAGCTGTACATGATAAGAATGCGAGCGGATGGGATTTTTCCCCTCCTAGAAATGTTCCATTCGTCTTTCATTATTTGGTGAGAAAGTAGAAGCAAATATCCTTTTGTGTCCTTGAAATCAAAAGTTTCTCCTCCCTGAGCATCAATCACGAGGCTGTTTCATGGGAAGATGGTAATGATAAATAATAATAATTCTACATCTGAAGCTGAAGGTCATCTGCTCCAGATCCCTTATTTTGCAGATGAGCCAACTGAGGCCCGGAACAGTTGGTCAACAGATTTGACCAACGTCACACAGGTCATAAATTTCAAAGCCAAGATTCACACCCCGGTCCTCTTACCTCCGAATCTTCCATTCTTCCCATTACATCATGCTGCTTCCTTGAAAGCAGAGACTCTTCTTTGTAGTGATGTCAGTTTAATTACAGGTTTGTTCTCCAAATTCAGTGTTTCATTTCCTACCACCATGCATGTGCTCAGGCTGTTCCTCACACCTGATGCATATGCCTTTCACACTTCTCTTAGTATTTCCACTTTCTTCAAGGTTCGGCTCATGTGCCTTATATGGAAAGCCTTTCCCAATTCCATTAGCTACTGGTGCTCTCAGTCCTCCTCAAATTGTCAGATATATATTTATTGTTGTATGTGTAGTTTCTTCCCAATAGAATATAAGCTCCTAGAGGGCAGGTATAATTTAATTTTTGCCTCTGTATCATTGGACCCCAGCATTGTATATGGCAAATACTTCAGTAGATGCTTAATAAGTGCTCAATGGACTAGGCTGACTCTATGTTTCCAGCTCATGACTTGCATGAGAGAACATGTGAATGCCTGGGTCACTTTCTAGGCTAAACTGGAGCCAGATTGCTAGATTAGGTCATTGTGTCTATAGGCAAATAGCATCTGCCCTGAAGTTGATCCCTTTGGATCAGTCACCCAATCAACAAGCATTTATTTAGTATTTACTGTGTACCAGGTACTGTGCTGAGCACTGGGGACACAGAGAAAGACAGCAAAAAAAAGGCCCTGCCTTCAGTGAGCATACATTCCAGTGGGAAAGGCACAACATAGGAATAACTAAGAATACAACAAGATATATGCAGAATAGATGAAGGTAATTTGAAAGGGGAAAGGCATCAGCAGCTGGGGGTTCTGGGGTCAGCCTCCTGCCAAAGTGGGGATTGGAGCTGACCCCGGAAGGAAGCCAGAGAAATAGAGGTGGAGGTGAGGGAGCCGGCATTGCAAGCATGGGATATGTCCCATGCAAAGTATGAACCAGTCACATTGGGATCCCACTGTGCCCTTACCGAGACAGTGTGGCACCGTAGTAAGAGTGGTGGATCTGAAGTCAGAAGATCTGGATTCGAACCTTGGACAAGTCACTTCTCTCTGATCTGTACTTCCTCAAGTGCAAAATGAGGGTATTGGATTAGATGATATCCAAGATCTAAATGACCTTTGGGCACAAAGTATGTGACTCTGTTATATAGAAAGTCACACCTGAAACAGGTCCAGGAAAAGAAGGAAGGAAGGAAGGAAGGAAGGAAGGAAGGAAGGAAGGAAGGAAGGAAGGAAGGATGGAAGGAAGGAAGGAAGGGAGGGAGGGAGAGAGGGAGAGAGGGAAGGAAGGAAGGAGGGAAGGGAAGGAAGAAAGGAAGGAGGGAAGGGAAGGAGGGAAGGAAAGAAGGAAGGAAGGAAGGAGGTAAGGGAAGGGAAGGGAAGGGAAGGAAGGAAGGAAGGAGGGAAGGGAAGGGAACCCCTCCTGCCTTGTGCTCCTCTGCCAATGCTGCTCCATCATAGTCTCTGAGGTCGCCCCTCCCATCTTCCTTTTCTCTCTCCCTTCTTTGCTCTCTCCATCGCTTCTCCCCTCCCTTTCAATGATAGAGTGTCTGGGGCTGCCGCCACCACTCTAATTAAAAATCTCATAAATAGCCCAAGATAAGGATCCTAAGGTTTTGTTTTTTACTTCTACAGAGACTCCCTGGAGATTCTTTTAGGTAGGAAATGGAGCTCACAAAGCTGAGATTTTCCCCCAGACTTCAAACGCAGGCCGCCGGGGTGCTTCTTAGGAATGCCACATCTGTTTAAGCTAAACTTTGAAAAACCAAGCAGCTAGGAGGGGGGATGGGGAGGGAATAGGGAGCAGAGTGTATGCCTTTCTACTTCTCCTAGGCATGGTTTGCCTTTCCTTGCCTTTTTCTCTTTGGACCCAAGACCTGCATCCTCAAATACTCCCAAAGGCAAAGTGATAGGCCCTTAGTCTGTGGGACCCCAGTATTAGCCAGAAGCCCTGGATTTAAAGGACCAGGGGAAAAGGTTAAGTGTCATTTCCTTAATTGGCTTGGACATGGTCTAATTTTTTCAACTTTAAACTATCAAATGAAAAAACCTTCACTGTAACCTCTGGTGTCTTGCATGAATGACTCCAGGATGTCAGGAAGCTGAGGGAGACAGCTGAGTTGGAACTAGGAACGCCTCTGGGCTGCTTGGTGAAGTTTTCACTTGGGACCAGGCTTTGTTCCCCTCTACTACACAGAAGGGTTTTGGTTTTTTAAACTGTTCTCTTAGGAGGTGAATCATAGATCTAGGGACCTTAGAAGCCATCTGCCTGTATTACGTTCTTGGGACAAGACAAAGCATCAGCAGTCGTTTATGGATCCATATCCTTTTTATTCTGTGTGACACCTTCTTGCACATCTTTAGGTATCCCTAGATCTTCTTCATGTCCAATCCCACCCCTACCATCAACTGTGATTTGAATAGCATACCCATTGTCCCAAGCTCTTTTAAAATACATTTTAGTGATATCATTTGTTCTTACATTCCTTTCATTTTCAAATGAATCCCTTCCCCTCTATTACCCCCCTTATTACAAAGAAAGGGGGTGGGGATGGAAGGAGAGAGATTGGGGAAGGGAGAAGCAGATGAGCCAAACTAATAAATAGTGAGTCAGACTGTACCTGAAAAGATCTGTACACGTATTCTCCATCTTTACAGAGGAAGGAGGGAAGCTTATTGTCTCATCTCATTTCTGGGACTAAATTTGATCTTTAGTGTTTAACATAGTGCTTGGCATATAGTAGGCACTTAATCTTTTTGATTGATTATTGATTGAGGCTTGCACAGCAGTCAGGTTTTTCTTCCCTTCATTCTTTTGAATTACATTGTAGTCACTGTGTACATTATTTTGCTGGGACTGCTTACTTTGCATCAATTCATATAATTCTTCCCATGCTTCTCTGAATACTTCATATCATTGTTTCTTATGTCACAGTAATATTCTGTTATATTCACCTGCTGCAGTTTGTTTAATCACTACCTGATTGAGATCCTGCCCCCAAAGTCCTAATCTTGTGTCTTCCCACTGCCTCCTCGGTTTTGGTGGATCTCAAAAGAACATTTGTCTTGACTGATCCTGCTGGGGGTGAATGAAGTATGAACCAGACTTCCCTTTCAAGCCTACTGAGACAACATCTCCACAGTGGTCCCTTCAGCAGCTTTGGGAAGGATGACAATTGGATTTGTTCCCTAAATAGTCCAAGGCAGTGTTTTGGGGGAGGGTATGGAGGGGGGAGGAAAGGAGTGAGAGAAACAGAGAAACATAGAGAGACAAAGAGAGAGAGAGAGAGAGAGAGAGAGAGAGAGAGAGAGAGAGAGAGAGAGAGAGAGAGAGAGAGAAAAGGGAAGAGAAGGGAAGGGAAGGGGAGAAGGGAAGAGAAGACAAGAGAAGAGAAGACAGAGAGGGAGGGAGAAGAGTCTTGCTGTTTTCAAAAAGTTGAATCTTTATTTTTATTTATATGCTTGGCTTCATTAATGAGCGACTTCAAAATTCTCAAATGAAAGCAGCCCTTTAAAGAATGAGAGGAACGTGTTTCTGGAGTCAGAGGACCCAATTTTTTACTACCTGTGTGTCACTTCTCTCAGTTTGCTCATCTGTAAAATGGGGGATTGGGCTGCATGGTCTCTGAGGTCCCTTTCACATCTAGGTTTAAGCTCTCACCTTGGTACCTATTAGCTGTGACTCCAAGCTTGACCTTCTTGGGCTCAGCTTCCTCGTCTGTGAAATGATGGGGTTGGATAAGATGGCCTCTGGGGTTCCCTCCAGGTAGAGAGCTATAACCCTCTGGTAAAAATGTGATTAACAGATAGATGTTGGAATTTTAGTAATGTGATGAAATAAAAGGCATATTGGACCACTTGCCATAGAGAGAATTCTTTCTCCCATATGACTTACTGGGGCACAAAGGCTCCTTTTAGGAATATCTTTATAATGATAATAATAAGGACTACCATTTATGGAGCACTTTGAGTTTTGTGAGGCACTTTATCCGAGTGTTCTCATTGGATAGTCTAGGGTCCTGTGGCCTGGGTTTAAAGCTCAGCCCCTCCCTCAGGAATGGGGCATGGCAGAGGGGGAAGCTCACTGGCTGCTGAGTCAGGTCCTGGGCTCTCATCCTGGCTCAGCTTCTTCCTTTTAAGATACCAAGCCTTTCTGGGCTTCATTTTCCCCTTCTGGAAGTTGAGAAGATCAGACCAGATGGATTTCTAGCCCCTCTTCTCATTCTAAATCTTTCATCCTGTGAAACTATTTGGTCACGCAGAATCTCAGAATTTTGTAGTTGGATATTATTGAGTCCCATTCCGTCTGATCTTGAGCCAATCACATCACTTCTCTGGGCCTCAGTTTCCTCAATAGTAAAAACAAAAAGATCGTATTCGGTAGGCATCAAGGTCCCTTCCAGCTCTAAATCTTTGACCCTAGGACACTAGGATCCCCATCAAAACACACATAACAAGTGAGCATGCAGCCTTTGCTTATAGCAAAATAAATTTATCCAAAGCCTTCATTTTACAGATGTGGAAATCTATAAAGGGAAAGTGACTTGTCCAGGGTTACAAAGCAAGCCAGGGGTCCACTATGGGTGGTTGCTCCCTGGGGGATGACCCTCTCTCAGCTCGAGGACAACCCCTGTTATATTACAAACTGTGAATGTTTTCCCTTTATGGGGCAGTCCATACTGGTCAGGACATCATGGAAAACACCCTGCCAGATATGATCCCTCCCCAAGGAGCTCAGCCTCCAAAAGCTTTAGGTATTTATTTCTATGGCTAACTTCCCCATCTTCCATGTTTTCTACCCCACTGGGGCCCTAGACCTCTTGAGAAAGCTGGCCTTGGAAGGCACTCTCTGTTCCCCTTTCCATCCCCTTGTCTCATCTCCAAGCAAAGGTAGTTCTCCAGGCTGATGGCATTCCCAAGGAGGCATTTGTTTTTCCACTCAGAGACCCAAGCTTATCTTTGGGTGACCTCTGGACCCTCTCTGATGGAGGGGACAAACAGAATGAGGCTCACATGGACTTTGACCTGTTGGATAAACAGGCTGTACAAGGATCTTTAACTTTCCCTCCTTTCAGGCAGCCTTGTTTTTTCTAAAATCAGGCATCTTCTCACTGGGCTACTGATGGATTAATCAGCTAGGAGTCCCCAGCTCCTCTCTCTTACATTTGCTCAATGAAATCTGTTAATGATGGTATAGATTTATCCATGCCTTTTTACCCTGGGCAGTTCTTGGCATCTTCTTCTATTCCTAGTAGATAGCAGGAAACACAGTAGATACCAGGAAACACAGTAGATACTAGACTTCGAGTCAGGAAGACCCGAATTCAGATCCTGCCTCTGACACTATCTGTATGACCCTGGGCAAGTCACTTAACTTCTGTCTGCCTCAGTTTCCTCCTCTGGAGAATGGGGACTTATAATCAGCACCTAGCTTGCTGTGAGGATCAAAGGAGATTATTATACTTGTAAAGCAAAGTTGAAGGCACTGTATGTTAGCTATCATTACTATTGTTAATGCTGTAACTACCACTACTGCTATTATTCCTCCATAAAAAGAACCCATCCCATGTGTTGGAGGGCTTCCCCTGGGTCCTCTCGTATTGAGATGATATCAGTGTAGCACCCTCAAGCTGTCCATCTCTTTTCTTTGCTACCTCCTTGCCAGTCATGCTGGTCCTTCCTAATGTCTTTTCCCACACCTTTTGCCCAAGTCACCATTGGTAATGATTGACCTACAGATGATTTATGCCCACCACATGTCTGTTTCCCTTTGGATAATCAGACTCGTCCAGTTTTTATATCATCTGCAAACATCAATTTAATGGCTGGTACTCTTCTATAATGGTGTGACCACAAGAAAGAATGTGGTACAAGAAAGAGCATGGCAATATGGAGGGCACAGTGGGTTGGGCATCAGAGCATCTGAATTCAGATCCAGGGTCTGTAACCTTGAGACCTGTACCTCCCCTCTGGGCCTCAGTTCTGTAAAAGGAGGAGGAGATTGGACAAGATGACCTTAGGGGTCACTCACTTCCAGGTCTAAGTCTATGATGCTCTCATAGCCTCAGTTTCTATAAAAGGGGGCAGTGGGACCAGGTGATCTTAAGATTTCTCTCAGTTCTAAATCAGTGATTTTCTCCTGGCCTTAGTTTCTCATCCCCTAGATGACTTTAGAATCTCTTCCAGATCTGAATCTATGATCTCCTTGTGTGTGTGTGTGTGTGTGTGTGTGTGTGTGTGTGTGTGTGTGTGTTGCTTGGCGGTCCAAGGACCAGCCTAGCTAATTTCAAGGAGGCTCATTCCCAAGTTGGCATCAGGTGATGAGTTTCTTTTGGCTACAGCTCTATCTACAACTGCCCGCTCAATGAGGGTTAGATTGTGACCTCTGATAGAGGGGGCAAGCCCTGCCCTGATGATGAAATCCCACATCCCTGCAGAATTAAAATATGATTAAAACAGGCGCCTGCCCTGATATTCTTGGAGCGAAGTGCTTAGCCTAGGAGAAAGAAATCCCTCCGGCAGCTTGTTTGTTTATTCATTTAGCCTTAATGGGAAAGGGAAGGGAAAATTGCATGGTGTGTGTGAATATTTACAGGCAAATTACTATAGCGAGGAAGTGAATTCATTCACTCTCCATCTTCCCCTATTAATATATCACACTGGATGTTCATCTCATGTCTGTCTTCATGGGAGCTCCCACGACTCTGCTCACTCTCCTTCTGGTCTGGGAGGGAGGTGAGAGGCAGCCACGTGCTCTTTCTTTCATCTTGGGTTCATCTCATCTCCTGGTTCAGGTATGAGGACCTCAGAAAGGCAAAGACACTTGTCCAAGATCACACAGGAAGTCAGTAGTCCAGCACTGAAGATCAGCTGAAGCCCATACCTGGAAACTCCTGAAAGAGACTTTCAAGGTCATCGAGGAGATGATGCGGCATCATGGAAAGAGCTGAATCTGGAGTCCAGGGATATCGATTTCAGTCCTGGCTTTGCCATGTATGAGCTGTGTGACTTTAAGCAAGTCACTACCCCTTCCCTCCCCCACCTCAGTTTCCTAATCCATAATATAAGGGGGTTGGAGTAGACACCTTCCAAGGTCCTTTCAAACTCTAAATCTGTGCTTCTATGAACCCCTGCATTTTGTGAATAAGGAAACTGAGGCCCAGAGTTCAAATGACTGCCCCCAGGTCATACAGCAGGTCTATAGGATAGCCTAGGGTATATATATTTTATATAAATGGCCATTCATAGAAGAATTCTGTTTGTTTTTTTTTTTTGAGAGCATCCTCCCATATTGCATTCCCACCTTCCAAAACCAAACCTACAAAAATAATGGAAGAAGGAACTTGTTTGTTAAGCTCTAAACTTGCTAAAGCCCTAAAAATATGTTCTGTTTCCATAGGATTTGAAGATGCTTGGTCCTACTCCACACCAATATTACTTTGAATTTATTATATGTATGTTTTGATATTCTTAAAAAAGTTTAAAAGTTTAGGGGCAGGTAAATGGTGCAGTGGATAGAGAACTGGGCTGGGAGTCAGGAAGACATGAGTTCAAAGCCAGCCTCAGGCACTTGCTAGCTGTGTGACCCTGGGCAAGTCACTCAACCTTGTCCACCTCAGTTTCCTCGTCTGTAAAATGAGAAGGGAATGGCAAACCAGTCAGGTATCTTTGCCAAGAAAACATCAAATGGGGTCACAGAGAGTTGGACACAACCTAACAATAACAAATGTTTGCATTTTGTCTCTTCTGATAGAGTCTAAGCATCTGAATGTAAGGAACTGCTCTGTTTTTGTCTCTGGATTCCCAGCACCCTTCCTAGTGTCTGGTATGTAGTAGATAGATAATAAATGGTTGTTGATTGAATAAAGACCAGGGCTCAGATATCAGCTACCAAACCTTGGGCAGTTCCTTATCTTCACTCTATCCTTATCTGCCCTGGAAGGCACCTCATCTACAGAATGAGAATTGCAGCAGATGACCCCCAAAGGCCCTTCCCAGCTCTAAATGTCTGAGCTTATGAAAGTCCCATGAGGATAGGAAACGGACACTCAGCAAGTAACTTACCCAGGCACACAGTGTCAGACCGTTGGATTTGAAACCAGGTCTCTGGACTTCGAGTCTGAGGCCCTTTTGGTTAAGCCACAATGGTCAGCAGCAATACAGGGACTTCTTTCTCCTCGAACATGGCTGGAGATGCTGCTGCTGCTGCAGGATGGGCCCAGTGGGATTTCTAAGGAACAGAGAAAGCATGGATAGATTGGACTTGGCACAGCTGGCCTGCCAGGGAACCACAGCGGGTACAGGCAGGCTTAAAAGTGACTTTCAAGGGCCTTGGACTCTATTGCCAAGCTACATAACCACTGGGACCTGTCAGATTTTATCAGGGTCTCAGAGTGTAGCGTGATTGGGTCAGAGCAGCCGACCTGCCCGAGTGCCAGAGAGTGAGAGTTCTAACACTGCTGTGTAGGGGCCTGGATAAAAGCAGCAACCCTTGCTCACCATCCCAGCCACTAGCAGCCGTGTGTCTGGCAACCCAGGCCTTTGAAGCACAGGGTTTCAGGTCCTGAGAGCTTTGGGAATAAATTGACCTCCAAATATTTCCTAAGGTTGGGAGAATGACTCTATCTCAGCTCTCAGTGAGCTTTTCTTGTGGACTTAGAGTTTGCTATTTTTCCTCTCTCAGATACACTTATGTTTCTTAGAAAGTTTAAATAATCCTGGATGTAATATGTTAGTATTATCATCATCATCATTATTATTGATAAATAAGCTATTACTTAGTGTTCCACTTCATTTATACATTCATAGTAAACAAACCTTTGTTAAACATTTATTCTGTGCTAGGCACTGGCCTGAGGTGATAATATGAAGACCAAAATAAAACAGAATCTGTCCTGGTGTAGTTGGTATTTCATGCCATTCCATACATTCTATTCTGTTCTATTCTATTCTATTCTATTCTATTCTATTCTATTCTATTCTATTCTATTCTATTCTATTCTATTCTATTCTATTCTATTCTATTCTCTGGTCCCATTTTAGTTCCATCCCATCCCGTACCTTCCCATCCCATCCTATCCCATCGCATCCCTTCCCTTCCCATTCCACCCCATCCCATCCCATCCTTTCCCTTCCCATCCCATCCCATCCCATCCCATTTCATTCTATTTTCCCACTTCATTTAAAGCCAAATCATTTAGTTCAAACCCCTTTTTTTAAAAGAAGAGGATATTATAGGCCAGAGAAGGGAAATTAATTTGCACCAAGTTTTATGGGGAACATGTATGTATGGATAGTCACATTCACTCATACCTGAGTGCCCTTCTATGTCTTTTTTCTTCCACATTACCTATCTCTCACTAACCCACTACCACTTGTATAGCATTGTATATATTCTCAATAAGAAAATTAGGGACTTTAGTCCTAGTTCTGCTATTTGTTAGCTATATATAACTTTAGGCAAATAACTTGGCCTCTTTTGGCATAATCTCTTCATTTATCGAATTAGAAAATTGGACTAGAATAAATTCAGTGCTTCTTGAACTGGGAGTCATGACTCCATAGTTTAAGCAGCACTGAAGGGGTTGCTAGTGGAAAAAGTTTCAGAAACCCTGGACTAAATCATATCTGAAGTCCCTTTTAGCTCTGACATTCTATATTCTTTGAAAAACTATTGATATCTTTTGTTTATATAAGTTTCTTTTTAAAGTATAACTCTCCCTTACCCCTATCCTTTAAGCATTCCTTATAAGAAAAAAGAAAGCAGAGAGAGAGCAGGAAAAACCAGCAAAATTAACAAACAGTTCAACCAAGTCTGATGTTATGTGCTGTATTCTTTACCCATCATCCCCTACTTCTAAAGGAGGAAGATGCATTGTCTAATCTTTTCTATGGGCCAAGTTTGATCTTTATGTAATGTGCACTTTCTTTGTTATTGTTGCTCTTCCACTTACATTGTCATCATCAGTCTGTCTGGGGTTTGCCTGGTTCTGCTTTCTCCACTCTGCATCAGTCCTTATAAGGCTTCCCCTGATTCTCTGAATTCTTTCTATTCATCATTTTTTACAGTGCAGTAATATTCCTTTACATTCATGCACCACAACCTACTGACCCACATCCTTTGATTAATGAATAGCTCCTTTGTTACCAGATCATTGCTTCCACAAAAAGTATAGCTGTGACTCTGTTCATGCATGGGGGTCAGTCTTTGAACCTTCTTGGTCAAATGAGACAGTATTTTTAAATTGCTTAGCCTAGTTCCTGGTACATAGTAGGGCTTCATAAATATCTCACAGTGGGACCTAGGGAATATATTTTAGTCATTTTAAAATCATAATTCCCAATTGCTTTCTAGAATGATTGGACTACTGCACAGTCCCTCCTAAAAAGTATCAGACTCACTGCAGCCTCCCCCAACCTCCAACATTGACTACCCCTATCTCTTATCTGAACGTTTTCGAACAAGAAAACCATGGAGACTAATACCACTTATACCTCCTTAGTCATAATGATTTTAGGAAAATAATTTTCACTCTCTGGGCCTTAGTCTCCCATCTATCAAATGAGAGGCCTGGATTAGATATGTGGTACAATATGAAAACAAATGCTACATGTGGAGTCTCGGGACCCGAGTTCAAACACTGGTGTGACTTTGACCAGTGACTTTGAGTCACTGGTGTGACTTTTGGTTTCTTACTCTCGCTGGTTTTTAATTTCCTTTTCTATAAATGAGGGGGTTGGACTAGGTTGCATGTAAGGTCTCTCCCAGATCTAAATCTATGAACCAATCTCCAAATTTCTTTCAGCTCTATTCTTATACTCATTCTTTGGTCTAAGGGCTTTCTCATTGTGATACTCTGTCATTCTAATACCCTACCTTGAAACTATCCCTTTGGATCTCAAGGCCCTGACCTTTCTATGGGGCCCAGGCTTCAGTGGGGCCAAGCGATGGCCTTCTGAGTAATGACCACATGTTAGAGTTTGAAGCAGGTGGGTGAGTTAGAAAAGAGAGCCTGACTACCTCTCAGCATCCGGGCTTGTGGAAGGGATGTGTCAGTTGCTTGCTAGGTATTTTGATATCCTAAAACCTGAGCGAGCATCTTTGATAATATTTTTAACTTGAATTCACTAATAAAACAATAGCTAATGTTTTTATAGGGCTTTAAGTTTATAGAGCCCTTTCCTGTGAGATAGATATATTATTGGCCCCACTTCACCAATATGGAAGCCAAGGCTTAGGGTAACCACACAGCTACTAACTGTCCCAATAGGGATTCAATCCATCGATAAGTATTTATTAAGGACAATAAGTATTTATTAATCGAGGTAAAGGCTGGGGATACAAAAAGAATCAAAAGACAATCCCTGCCCTCAAGAAGCTTACGTTCTCATGGGGAGAGATAACATGCAAGGAAATATAAACAAAGCAAGCTACAGGCAGGCTATGTAGAAAATAATTTACAGAGGGAAGGCCCTGAAATTCAGTGGGGTTGGGGAAGGCTTCCTGTAGGAGATGGCATTTTAGTTGGGACATAAAGGAAGCCGGGGGGTCAGCAGACAAGGGGACAGCCAGAGTTAGATGGAGGGTCTTGTTCATAGAACAGCCAGGAGGCCAGGGTCACTGGATTGAGGAGTGTTTAAGGTGGAAGAAGCCTGAGATAGGTTAGGAAGGGCTTTGAGCTGAGGAGTCCTAGTCCCATTGCCTGCGAGGCAGCCCTACTTCCTGTGGCTGTTTGCAAAGTGAGCAGCTGATTGCTCCCTGTGGCACCTTGATATTTTTTCTTTCCTGTTCCTTTAAGAGATCAAGAGAGAGGGAAACATCCTTTATCAAATATAGTAATTTTTTTTTCTCCCAGAAGTTTCCCTGGAGGCCTAGAGAGGAAAGCCCTAATCCCAGCTCTGTTGATGCTGAGTGTATGGCCATAGGCAAGTCCTTTTCCTACCCTGGTAAAGTGAGATAATGATGCTAATGCACTGTTTAAATGTCCAGTGTTACCTGAGGGGGTCCCCACTTTACATCCATGTCCTGATTGCTTTGCCTTCTTTCCTCATCCCCGGAATTCAGCCCTCCTTACACTCCAGTCCTGCCCACATTTGGCTGCTCAGAGCCTGGACCATTTTAAGCAGCCAGTTACAGCTTGTGGGGCCTAGACAGAAGGGGTCAATGACAATTCTTTGTGTGTGTATGTCTGTCTAGACCTGGGATTCTGTAGGTGGAGGTTAGAGGTTTACAGTTTTTCATCTCAACACCAATTTGCACTCTTAAAAATCATTGAGGACTTTAAAGAGTTTTTGTTAACGTGTGTTACATTTATCAATATTTACCATGTCAGAAGTTAAAATGAATATGTTTAAAAATATTTCATTAATTCATTTAAAATAATAATAATAAATCCATTACATATGGATATGAATGAACATTTTTAACAAAGACTATTTTCCTAAACAAGAAAAAATAGTGAGAAGAGTGGCATTATCTTACATATTTTTTGAAAATCTTTTTTTTAATGCCTGGCTTAATAGAAGACAGCTGTATTCACATATCTCCTTCTGCATTCAGTCTGTATGTATATATGTATATGTGTGTGTATATAAAACATATACATACATATGTGTATATGTATATATACAAATTATATGTATGTATATATATACATCTATGCATCTGCATATATATATATATGTATATATGAATGTGAAGAAAAACTGGCCTCACACAAATAGTTGGAAAAGGCAGGAGTATTTTAATAAACAAGTAGTCTTGGTATTATTACGAAAATAGAACACATAGTTTTAGAGCTGGAAAGGAACCTTAGAACATAGAATGTCAGAGCATGAAGTTCCTACTATTTGCCAGACACTGTGCTAAGTTCTGAGAGTAAAAATACAAGCAAAACCTCACAATTTCTGCCCTCAGGGAGATTACATTCTAGTAGGGAAAGACCAAAAAAGGAGCTGAAGGGAAAAGGGGAGGAGAAGTTACCTTCAGTATCCATACCCAACTAACATGGATGGTATCATTCTAGAGATGAGTCAACTCAGCCTGCCACCGCTAGCCCCCAGAGGAAAGTGAGTAGCCAAAGATAAGATGGAAGCAGAGCTATGACTGGGAGTAAACAAGATAGGCAGTCACTTGGGACACAGCCTGCAGGGACCATCATGAGGGATACTTCTTTCAAGTTGCATTTTCATAAACACACATGTTTTTGACACCTGGAATTCCTACTCTTCAATGCTCATGGATGTTTTTTCTGATAAGTCAAGTTGCATGTATTACAGTCAGTGGCCCAAGCCTCTGGGACGTGGTAACCAGGAAAGGGAGAGATTTTCAAATCTTTCCTAGATTTCAGAGCTCTGGGGGGAAGATGGGAACATGGGATAATAGAGCTGAAAAGAGGCTAACTGACCTTGTAGGTCATTTAATCCAACCCCTTTATTTTCAGTACATATTGTTCCAATATACTTTGCTACCCGTAATGATCTTTCTCTATTAAAATGCAAGGATACTAGAACATTTCAGTATCTTGAAATTGGCAGAGAGCTGTTTTATATCTAAATCCATCAATACTACCAACTTACTGTCCCCTCAGGCTTTTAAGACTGCACCACCAAGAGTGAACAGTGAACAAAAACAACTTTTATTACAGGGATTTCAGTTGCATAAACCCAGGATATGGAACTGCATTACCAGATTTCGTGGTTGAAAGGGAGACCACTGGCCATCCAGTCCAATAAATGGCAATAAAAGCTCAAATTTAAATAGCCAGCAGTCAGTCAGCAAGTATGTATTAATTGCATACTATGTGCCCAGCACTGAGCTATGCACTAGAAATATGAATACCAGCCAAAAAAGACAGTCTCTTCCCTCGAGGTACTTAAATTCTAATGGGACAAGACAGCACAGAAAGGGGGAATTGAAAAGGGTGGGTAGGGCTATTCTCCAGCCTATACCCTTTTGCAGTTTCTATCCATTACTCTCTGTTCAGGCTTCTGAGGCCAACCAGAGTATGTTTAATGCACATTCCACATGTGACAGTTCTTTCAGACATTCAAAGACTATTATCTTTCCCTCCATCTCCCTCCTCATCCTCCTGCATTTCCAGTCTTAAAAATTCCATTGCTATCTTTATTTCCCAAAGTATTCTTCCTCCTATACTGGCAAAAAGCTATTCCTCATAAAACAGAATTAAAAAGAAAGAGGAGGGGAATTGAATTAGCAATACTAATGTATTGAAAAACTCTGACATTATATGCAGTTCTACGCTCATAGTCCCTCACTTTTGCAGAGTCAGGAGAGGTGCCATCTCTTCTTTGGACCCAAGCTTGATCATTATAATTTCAGAGCATTCAGTTTTGGTTGTTTTCTCTGTGTTCCATTGTTGTAGTATGGTGCATTTTGTTTTTCCTGTTTCTGCCTCCTTCACTTTGCATCCGTTCATATGTCTTCCATAGCTTCTCTAAATGCATCCTATTCACTTTTGGATCACCTGAGCATAGATTTAGATTTTCGGGGAAAGGCCCCACCAAGGGCATTTAGTCCAACCCCCTTCATTTTACTGATAGGGAGGTAGAATCATAATTCCATAAAACAGTTTTGCCTCATGAAGGTTGATCGGAGAACTCTCCTGATTAACCCTCTTACCAGTAGTTGTTCTCTCTTTTTTATGTGATGCTCATGGAGCCCTTGGGGAGTCTGGTGAAGCCTATGGACCCATCATAGTAATTTTTTGAAAATGCATAAAATAAAATATGTAAACTTATAAAGGAAGTATGAGTTCCAGTCTGTAGATAGGAAGACCGCAATCATGTGCCATCTAGAAGTGGGTCTAATAACTACAGTGATTTCAAAATAGCGATTTGTATAGATGATATTTTGAGATATCTATAAGAAATGTAATATGATATTAAAAATCTGAGATTTCTGTTTATGGTACTGTTTAGGTACTCCTTTAGGTACCTTTAGGTTCTGTTTAGGTGCTGCTAATACTATTGGAATTTAGTGCCTAAATTCATAATAGAAGGAAATGTTAAATTTGGATTAAAGGTTAAGAAAATAAAGAAGTAATTTTTCCCTATCCCTGTTCATGGAGCACCTGAAATCTGCCTGTGAACTCTAGGTTAAGAATTACTGCTCTGTAATCTAAAAAAATGTTTTAAATCATTTGAACTCCTCCCTATTTGCAAGGAGATTTTATTTTGTGTGGTAATCAGAACCTCTGAGGAAATAAGAGTGTCCATGTTTTATAATGTATGGGAACAAGTCTCCATCTAGCCTTTACAGAGTTGCCTGGAAGATGCAATATTTGGGGGTTCCATTCACACTAAAGTATTGATACATGATACATTCTGTCTTACTCGAGCTAGTGAGGTCCATCCAAAAGATTCTCTCCGCAAGGTAAGACAAAAAGGGTGCGGGGTTTGGCACCACCACATTTCAGCCTGGACCCTCTGCACAACCAGACAACCTCATTTAATCATTTCACTGACACAGGATCAGCTGACACCTAGGAGCTTTAGCTCTGGTGCTGCTGAGAGGGATGACTAGGACTACCTGCCAGGTACCTTGAGAAGAGGAATCACTCTTCTTCTGGAAGAGTTATCAAGTAGCTCCCAGGCTGGGTCTGTCCACTTGGCTCCTGTGCTTGGTGAAGCCTGACATTACTAAGGCATTCAGATGGATGTCAGAGCTGATATTTCAATGGGAGTCCCTCTTCAACCATCCGTGGAGGAGAAGAGGGGGGAAGGGGGGGTTGAAATCTTCCCAGCAGAAATATTGGAGAGAAAATTCATGTGTTTGCATTTTCTTCCTCTTTTCCCCCCTTTGTCTTCTGACAAACAGCTTCTAGGCAGGGGTTCCCATGACTCACTCTGCCATGACACTGGAGTCACTGGGCATCACTAAATAACATTTCCCAGAGCACCTACCTCCTGAGGTTTCTATCAAAGCTGGACGGATGTCTTGTCCAGAATGGAGATGGAGTAGTTATTAGGTGGCAAATGAAAGAACCAGAGAGATTTGATGTTGTGCTAACCCAGGCCCTCGAGTCATTCCCTCATTTTTATTCCTCAAGCAGGAAAGAGGAAGAGAAACTCAGTTTTGAATTTCATCAATGAATTCTTTTCACAGCTTACAAATGTTTACACTTGGCGGAGCTGTGATCAGAAGCCCCCTCCTCCAAACAGATATGAGCTCAGGAAAGGCTCTCCCCATCTTTACATGCCACTGAGATATCTTCCATCTTTGACACTTGGAGAAGAAATACAATAACAATGATAGCATGGTGATGAGGTGAGCTAGCGTATAGCATTCTAAGATTTGCAATATACTTAACATATATCATCTTATTTGATCCTCACAACTCTATGAATTAAGCAATATTATCTCCATTTTATAGATGAGGAAGTTGAGGCTAAGAGAGGTTAAGGAACTTGCTCAGGATCCCACAGCTGCTAAGTGTCTTAGGATTTAAATTCATTCTTTCCAATTTGAACTCCGATACTCTATCCCACCACACTATGTGATAAATCTAGTCATTTTATGCCTATATATGGGACCCTTCCCCACTTCCTATAGAATGTAAACTCCTTAAGGTTCTGTGTACCTTCGTGCAGTTCCTGACATATAGTGGGTGCTTAAATGCTAATTGAATGATTGGTTGCATCTCTACGCTGATGATTCTCAGATCTACCTGTGGCGCCCCAACCTCTCCACTGGCCTCCAGTCTCACATCTCCAACTGCCTTTCAGACATCTTGAACTGGATGTTCAGTGGAAACTAAAACTCAATATGCTTCAAGATGAGCTCATTATCTTTCCTCCTAACCTCACCCCTCTTCCCTATTACTTTTGAGGGCAACACCATCCTTCCGGTCCCTCAAGCTCTCAATCTGAATTCCTTGCTGTCTCTCACCCCCAACTCCCCCGTGTCCAAGCTGTTGCCAAGGCCTATCGATCTCACCTTTGCAACATCTCTCAAATATGCCACCTTCTCTTCTCTGACAGTGCCACCACTCTGGTGCTGACCCTCGTCCCTTCATGCCTGTGCTATAGCAGTAGCCTGCTGGGGGGAAGGGGAAGTGTCTGCTTGCCTCAAGTCTCTCCACACTACAATTCATCGTCCATTCAGCCACTGAGGTGATTTTCCAAAAGCACAGTCCAATCATATTACCCCTCCCCCTTCCCAATCAACTAACTCCAAAGGCTCCCTGTCTTTTCTGGGATCAAATACAAAATCCTCTGTTTAACATTCAAAGCCGTTTATAACCTAGAGCCTTCCTGCCTTTCCAGTCTTCTTACACTTGACTTCCCACCATGTACTCTTGGACCCAGCAACCCTAGCTTCCCAGCTATTCCAGGAACAAGACACTTCATTTCTTGGCTCTAGGCATTCTATGCAGCTGTCCCCCATGCCTGGAATGTTCTTCTTCCTCAGTTCTATCTACTGACCTCTCTGGCTTCCTTTAAGTCTCAACTAAAACCCCACATTCTACAGGAAGCCTTCTCTCTGTTAATTCTCCTATTTATTTTGTGTGTCGCTTGTTTAGTATATTTCTCTTTACATGTTGTCTCCCTAGTTAGATTATAAGCTCCTTGAAGGCAGGGACTGTCTTTTCTCTCTTTTTGTATCCCCAGTAATTAGCACATAGTAGGCACTTAAATGCTTATTGATTGATTGATATTATTCAATTATGTGTGCCATAGGGGATCCTAAAGGATGGCCAAAGGCATTGATTTTGGAAGCAGAGGACCCTGGCTCTTGTTCTTAATAATCTTGTGATCTTGGACATGTCTCTGGGTCTCAGTTTCCTCATCTGTACAATGGGGGGATGTGTTGGAATGGGAAGTTCCTGAAGTCCTTTTCAGTCATCCAGCTATGATCCAATGAGTCTGTATTCAGGTAGGTGCCAGCCACTACGTACCACATACAGTGTTAGGCATGGCAAAGAATTTCCCCCTCCCCCCATTCCCTTAAAGAGCTTACATTCTTTCATTGGATTGTGTACAGTATATGCACAGTTGTTTTATTTCTCAAATGGGAAAAGGAAATCCCAGACGAGTATTAAATAAGTATTTTTGTGGGTCAGTGAGATTGATGCTATAAGCATTGGAGCAGAAACAAGGAAGTACAAACTGTCCAAATGTATTTCCTGGGACCTCTTGGAGGTTAGAACTCAGCTATGATAGATCACACTTCTCATTCTACCAAGAATCATAGAACTTCAAAGTTGAGAGAGCCCTTGGTGTCGACTCATAGTTGAATGTGTCTTTCCTGGAACACACCTGAAGACTGGCTACACAGCCATTCCTTGAAGACCTCCATTGAGGGAGAACTCCCTATATCCTGTGGCAGCCCATTCCACTTTGGCATAGCTCAGATCCTGAGGTTTCACTGGGTGCCATGTCTAAATCTGCCTCTCTGAAACTCTCGTCAGTTGTTTCTTGTTCTTCCCTCTGGGGCCAAGCTGAACAAATCTTTCTTTCATATGACAGCCTTTCAGAGTCACAGTGCCCTCCTAGGAGTCAGACACTCCAAGCATTCTGCGGAAATGAAGGGGTTGTATTGATCATGCTGTCAGAAGTATGTGTGTGTGTGTGTGTGTGTGTGTGTGTGTGTGTGTGTGTGTGTGTTGGGACATTAGGTAGAGGAATAAAATCTAATCATGATACTTGGGAGATTGGCAAGCAGGATTTAGCTATAGTGACATCAGCATCTCCATGATATCTACGTGACAACGTCAGCAGTCATTTATAAACACTTCTAATGAGTACCATTTGTGGACATCCAGTCAGAAAGACTTGGGTTCCAATCCTGCTTATGATGCTTACTAGCTGTGTGACCCTGGAGAAGTCATTCAACCCATCTTGATTTCAGTTTCCTTACTGATAAAATGAGGACTTCTTTCTCTAAACCAGTGAGAATATTTGCCCTCAAGGGAAGAATACTCCCTTCCACTCTGCCCCCTAATACACTCTTATGTTCTTTTCTATGAGCTTTTTACTCCTCCCTACTTTTCCGTGGGCATCTCCTGGTATCAGGGGTTCACAGAGTCAGATACAAGAAGCCAATTCTTCCAAACCACATCCAGTCAAGAATTCTCTCCATGGTCATCCAGTCTGTTCTTGAAGACTTCAAATGAAGGGGAGCTCACTACCTTTCCAAGGAAGCCCATTTCACTTTTGGATAGCCCTAACTGTTAAGAAGGGTTTGTGGTTTTGGTTTTTTCCTCCCATAGATTCATTCACTTAACAAGTGTACATCAACCATATATCAGGTTGATCGATGCTTGAAAAAAGACAACCAATCAAACTATTCCTGCCTTTGAAGACCTTGCATTTCACTGAGGGACACAACATGCACATAAGTGAATCTATTTTTGGGATAGAGACAGGACCTGTAATTTCATCATGTGGGGAATTCCCAGGTGAGGAAATACCCTCCCCCAATGCAGGTCAGCACCAGTCCTGTTACTTACACTCTTAGAGAGTTGTCTAGAGCCCTATGAGCTAAATCAGAGGTGGGGAATCTGTGACCTGGGAGACACTTGAGGATCTAGAGGGCCACATGTGGCCTCAAGGCAGGTTCCCCACCCCTGAAAAAATGACTTGCCCAGAGATAGTACTTAAACCCAGGGGTTTCTGGCTCCAAGGTTGGGTCTCTAGCTACTGAACTGCCTTGCCTTTCATATATAAGTATATACAAAAATAGATCCAAATTAATCCAAAGTTTAAAAAAACACATTTGGGGGTGGATGGGAAAGGAAGGGACTCAAATCTGCCTCCCTCCAAGTGTCCTCAGTTGCTCCTGGGGCTCTCATCTGGCTCCATGTGGACCAAGTCCAGCCCTGCTCAACCAGGCTAGCATCTCCACGGCTTGAGTGTACTAAATTCTCATCTCCACACTCAACACCTCCAGTTCCTTCTGATCTGATCAGAAGGCCCTTAATTGTTAAAGTCTGCTTCCATTCTTAGGACATGGGTGGAGACCCAGGGCAGTCTCCTAGGCCCCTTAGTGAGTTCTAAGGCCCAGGCTGAGTCAGTGGTACCCTAGATGACTCCAGTGTATCATGTGCTCTTGACAAGTGGGTGGGGGGGGGAGAGACCTCCTCCACTCTACGGCCCCCACAGCCTGTTCATCTTGGAGCAGGGCCAAGAACTCCTCTCCCCATCCCTGTCCCATAAGACATCACTGCGGTCACATTGGTGACCCTGCCAAAATAGACCTGCAGAAGGTCAGTGAAGTGTGCTCATCCCATCTGGCCTCTGTTTCCCTTGCTTTTTGGGGGGTAACTGAGACACAGCTGTAGCAATTTTCCAACAAAGTTTTGAGGCTAATTGCTTCATATGTTTAATTAATAACTGACACATTCTGTCCCTTGAAGAGCCTGGAAAGCTTCCATCTGGACCCCTAGTGATTAGAGGCTGGAAGCCATCACAGTAATTAAGGAGCATACTGTAGGAGGCCTGTTTCCATTATGAGTAATTATGGCACTTGATACATCCTCTCCTTTTCCCCTCTTCTTTCTTAGGGGCCGACAAGGCAGGCCTCTGCTCCCCAACTTATCAGTCACCTTCTCCCCTGGGCTCTCCACCTACTTCTAACTAAGAGGCTCTTTGGTATTGGCAGATTCTACTCCTGTTCACAGGGGAGAACCAATTGCCTTTTGGGGGGGAGCCAAGGATGTCTAGGGTGGTAGCATCAGCAAAGAACATGCCTGTGGTCAAGGGCGGCAGAAATGTCAGAGATCCCAGAGTAGTGGTGGCTTCTGACTCCACTGATGGCCAGCATGGGGTCCCTTGATTATCTTCTCCCTTGTCACCTATTCTATGCCCAGATTTGACAATGTCCCACCCGAGCCTAAGCTTTGGGCAGCTCTAGGACCCTCGAAGAAGGCAATGCTATGTCTTTAACTGTTCTGTATGGTACTGAAATGTTAT
The DNA here is from genome assembly GCF_011100635.1 of Trichosurus vulpecula. NCBI lineage: Eukaryota > Metazoa > Chordata > Mammalia > Diprotodontia > Phalangeridae > Trichosurus > Trichosurus vulpecula. The sequence continues at coordinate 256,252,059 of NC_050578.1, forward strand.
GACAGTGCATCTCACAGGGGATGCAGTTTCCACGGCAACCCCACACTAAGATAAGCAAGCTGCCTTTTTTTTAAGGTTCAATGCTGGGGAGGGGGGCAGGAGGTGGAGTGTGGAATTAGGCTTTCTGTCAGTGGATAAGACTTAAATGAAAAAGCCATGTCCATTCCTCCCAGGATAGTGATTGCTTGATATTTGAAGAGAAGTACACCATTAAAGGAAACCAACGAAATGATTTGAAAAGACCTAGAAAAAAGCTTCTAGCATGCCGAGACGGTGTGGAAGATGAATTGAAGGACCTGGACCAGAATTGGCCAGAATGAGATGGTGGGGATAGTTTGGGGAGGGGGTGGGGCAGGGACAGTGTGCCCACAGCAGGGAAATCATGGAGCCTGCAAACTACTACAGAGGTGAGAAGGTAGTTCTCCCCACTCCCCCCTGCTTCTCCTCCTTCCAGCTCTTTTCACTCTCATGGGTTTTGTTTTTTTTTTTTGCTAGCATGTTTAGCAATGAGGAAGGTCCATCTCTCAACGCACAGCAGGTCTAAAAACAAGATCCTATTTGGCCATCCAAATTTCTGCCTCAGAGGACAGACAGACAGTGAAGCATGCCTCCTGCCTCTCATTAAAGAGACGGGAAAGCCTGGTTTTAGAGCAGGCTGTGCATTCCTAGACATCAGCTACGTGTTGACTTGTTTGTTGCAAAGGAGAGTCCTATGATAGGGGGAGGGAGTAACTGGGAAATGACACATAAAAAAGAGAGAAGAACATCCAAAAGACATTTTTAAAAAAGAAATATTAATCTAGTTGTGTTCAGGGTGGGGAGGGGCAGGTTACAGAGTCTCAGTTCCTTGATTTAAAAAATGAAGCTCCTCCGATCACAGATCTAAGGCTGGCAGGAACCTCACGGAAGGAAGTCTTTCATTTGACAGATGGGGAAACTAAGTCTCAGAGGGTTTTCCACTCATTCTAGCAGTTTATTGGTTTGTTCTTCATAATTTGTCTTTACTGAAGTTACACCAATTTGCTTGAGGTCAGGTGGGTACAGTAATCATCTTCATCGTCATCATTGTCATCATCATCAAACATTTATAAAGCACCTACTGTGTTCCAGGTGCTGTGCCAAGTACTTTTCAAATATCATCTCCTCTGATCCTCACGACAACCCTGCCAAGTAGGTGCTATTAATACCGCCCCCCCTTTTTTACAGATGAGGAAACTGAGGCAAATAGAGGTTAACTGACTTAACTGGAAGTGTCTAATTAGATTAAACCTGATAGGTCTGTGTCCCATTCACCAAGTCACTATAAGGAGATTTTTTTTCAGGGTCAAACGGGGGGAGGGGTATGACCCGTAGCTGAGTCTGTCTTCCTGCCTGGCTTCTGCTGAGGTTTGGCTGTAAGAAGGTGGTGCCATAGTTTTTGCTCAGTCTCCATTGGGCAAAGTTGCATCTTTTAGATCTTGGTCACCTGGTCTCTCCACTGAGCAGAACAGGCCTGATGATTTCTGAAGTCCTTTCCAGTGCTATGAGGCTAAGTCCTTCCCTACAGTTCTTTGTTGTTGTGGACAGAGCAATGGACATGGAGTCAAGAAGACTTAGATTCAAATCCTGTCTAGCTGGGACTTATTATCTCTGAGTCTCAGTTTCTTGGTTTGTAAAATAGAGATCATAGGATCATCTCCCCAGAGCTAGAAGAGTCACCTCATTTTACAGAACAGGTTGGTGATTCGACTTGTCCAGGGTCACAGAGGCTGTAAGTGGGACCTGACCTTTCTGACTCCAGAGCCATTGCCCCCTCCAGAAGCCAGACCCAAGTCATGGGTTCATAGACCCTCGGGCTGGGAGGGTCCTGAGAAATCACCCAGTCTGACCTCCTCATTCTCCTGATGGGGGTGGGGGTGGGGGTGGGGGTGGGGGAGGGAGGTACAGCATGCACCGAAGGGGAATGGTTAGTTCAAGGGCACACACGGAAGCAGCAGGACTGGGGTTCCAGAGCTCCTGGATTTAAGAACTCAGGGAGACTCTTCGAGGGTATTGTTAGCTACCCATTCATGTATTTATGCCCAATAAATATTTATATAGCATTTTAAGGTCTGCAAAGCATTCTAGACAGATTTCCACAGCAGTCCTATAAAGTAGGAGCTATTATGCAGATGAGGAAACTGAGGTAGAGAGGAAGGTTAAGTGACTTTCCTAAGCATCTGAGGCAGGAGTTGAACTCGGGGCTTCTTAGCATTTTTTCTATTGATTAGCCCTCCCTGAAAGCTGGCTCCCTCTCAGTAACATTGCACCTGGGCCATCATCTCCAGCAGCGCCTGAGCCTGCTCTCGCCCCTCCCCCTCCCCCATCTTACTGGTCCGGAGGGGTAGCCGGGATGCTCCTGGCTCCCCACTGGGGTCTGCACTCTCTCCCTTTATCCCCTTCACTCAGCAACCTTTCTTCTTTTGAAGTCCACTCATCCTAAATGATGGTGGCCACGAGCCTCCAAAGCCCAGGTCATTCTGCCTCCTTGTTCACCGCCTTCCTCTTTTCTTTACCTGCTGCTTTTGTTTGTGGTTGTTGCTCAGTCACTTTTCAGTCATGTCTGACTCTGCGTGACCCCATTTGAGGTTTTCTTAGCAAAGACACTGGAGCGCTTTGCCGTTTTCTTCTCCAGCACATTTTACAGATGAGGAAACTGAGGTAAACAGGATTAAGTGACTTGCCCAGGGTCACACAGCTATGAAGTATCTAAGGTTGGATTTGAACTCAGGGCTTCCTGACTTTAGGCTTGGTACTCTGACCGCTGCACCACTGAGATGCCTTTATACCACACTTTAATTTCCACACAGATGCTCCTTCAGACTCTATAACCTCCTATTTCCTCTTCCTCCTGAAGTCCACGATCTGGTTCACTTTCCCTCCACCTTAGCTACACAAACGGGTGGTCCCACATGAATTCTTGCCATACTTCCTTAATTCTGACATTCCTCCATCTGATTATATAAATACATTCCCTCTCCTTGGGCTTCCACTCATCCCACACCTGCTTGTTTGTTTTTTTTTTAGTATTTAAATTTTTTTGAACAAAAATCTATTGTTGCTCCTTCCTGCCTCCTACTCCTCCAGATGAAAACGAATGAAAAAACAAAACCCTTGTAACAAATATGCTTAAAATCACAACGAATTCTCACATTGGCCATGTCCAAAAATTATGTATATGTATACGTACACATGTACGTGTGCACATATGTATGTGCATATGTGTATGCATGTGCATATGTACTTGCACTGTATTGGATGTGTGTATGTATAGGAATGTACAGTGCACTGCATATGTACATGTGCATATGCACATACATGCACACACAGACGCATGTGTATATACACATGTTTATAGGTATATACATATGTGTACATATACATGCATACCCGCATATATATCTGCCCTCTGAATCCTTTGCTTCTCTTCTAAGAGGTGAAGAGTCCTCTGGAAATGCCTGCACCTGTTCTTAACCCTTATTAAGACCTCATTGCCTGAGATTAAAATGTAATTGGGAAATGTTTGACAGAATAAGTAAAATTATAACACAATATAGATAATGTGCATTTATGGTTTTCTAAGTCAATATGCTATTAGCAAGAATCTGTTTCTAATTAAATTTGATGTCACTGTTCTAAGGGAAGCCTTTGCTGATCTCCCAATTGTTAGTGGCCTCCCTCCCAGGGTACTTTGTATGTATTTGTATTAATTCACTTTAGATTTATGCTATTATCAAGGGTATTCTGGTAAATGTTTAACAAGCAGCTCTCCAAAAATGCGTGACACACTTTCAAGTTTAATGTGCATTATATTCTCCATCACATTCTTAAATCTCGACAATCAACAAAACAATAAATCAATTACTGATTTATAGCATTTGCCTATTTCTGAGGTGTAAAAGCTCACAATGAACGTTTAAGTTTCCTATGGAAGCTTGCTCAAGCTGGCTCCAGGAAACACTTGGCCGTGTGTGTTTTTATATGCTTTTTATTCCTTCCATTAGAATGTAAACTCATTGGGAATAAGGATTGTTTCATTCATTGTACTTGTATCCCTAGTGATTGGAACAATGCCTGGCACACAGTAGGTGCTTAATAAATGCTTACTGATTGACTCAGCACTAACTACTCACCCACAGCCAGCTTCTGCTCAGGTGACTGCTATTTGGTGAGATGCCTTTAAAGTTTCATTAGGACATCCAACCCACAAGCCAGAGCTGGTGTTAGCCTCGAGATAGACTGCGGCCAGCCATTAACAGGCCCCCTCTCACAGTAAGCCACGTCAGTGTCTGGCTCAATATTTAATGGACAGCATCATTAGGAACTGTGGTTGGTTTGGGGGCTGTACCTCCCTTCCCATTTCTACTGAATGCATCTCACAAAGTGTCCATTGGGTTCCCACTAATTTATGCTCCTGACCAGAGGGGCCCATTGTCTATTACTAGGGTTTTCAGAAGAATGAACTGAGGACAAACATGATTTAAAGGGATGGGGGTAGGGATGGTGTGGGGGTGGAGAATAAGTTTCCAGCCTCAGAGAATGAACTTTGCTAATGTATTTTGACAAGTGTAATTCAATTTTAATTATTTATGATAATGCATCATAGCACACCAGCTAATGTCCTGAGGTATGTTTTGTAAAAAATAGCGATGTCTTGGTAATATGACACTCCATTGAAGCCTGCTGCTATTGCATTTTTGCTGAGACAATGGATGAAATGTTTAGATCCTCCCTTCCTCTGCCCCTTCCCCTCCAAAAAAAAAAAAGATGAAGTTACTTCATGCACAGGAAAAACCACCAAGAGAAGGCAACATATGATCATTGAAAGGATATTAGATTAGGGATCAGGACACTTGAGTTCTAGTCCCAAATCTGCCATAATTTGAATAATTCACTTAACTTCTCTTTGCCTCAGTTTCCACGTCTGTAAAATAGAGTTTGGACTGCTCGAACTCTAAAGTCCCCACTAACCTGACTAGTCTATGTATAGTATTCCCTCTTCTCTTCCAAATTATGATTTAAAATCATATTTCCTTGTACAAAACAGTGCTCTAGGAGGTGGGTATAGAAAGATAAAACATATACCTTGCTCTGAGGGTGCTTATGAGATGATAGCTGGGAAAAGATATGGGCAGAGTTGCTATAAGACCACCTGAGAGGCCACCTAGTCTAACCTTGTTTTGTCCGTGAAGGAAACTGAGTCTCAAAGGAAGTTAAGTGACTTGCCCACAACCACAGAGGCAGCAATCCAAAGCCAGGGCTCTTTCTGGGGTGTAGTGACTTACCTGTGGTTATCCTCAATGGCAGAGGCAAGAATCCAATCCTGGTTGAAGGGCCTGCTGCTGATGATACAGCAGACCTCCTGTGCCCCTGCCCCTGGCCTGGGACGGCATTCCATCGGCTTGCCTAAGACCTTCTTAACCCTCAGCACCTTAGAAAGCTGAGAATGAGATGGACTCTCCCACCCCTGGAGCCAACCTCTACAGAAGCCCACGACTAGGCCTGGCCATGGTCTCAGTTGTATATGAAGCTGCTGCTCCCAGAATATCAGCATGATCAGAGCAAATCACTAAAGCACAGCACTCAGCTCAGCCTTTGCATGAGGGCCAGAAGGGACCCTAGAATGCCAGAGCCAAACGGGACCTTGCAATGTGACCTAGAACATAGACAATCAGACTTGGAAGGTATCTTGAAACCTAGAACTTCAAATATTGGGAGGAATTTGAACTGAAAAGATCCTAGGGTCATCAGGTCAAAAGTTAAGCATTTTTTTTCAATTGATGCTCCCTAAGTGTGCCTGGGGCATCAAGGTGACCACAGTGCATACAGCCCTAGGTTTGGAATCAGGATGATTCATCTTCTTGAGTTCAAATCCAGCCTCCAGGTACTTGCTAGCTGTGTGACCCTGGGCAAGTCACTTAACTCTGCCTCCGTTTCCTTATCTGTGAAATGACTTGGAATAGGAAATAGCAAACCACTACAGTATCTTTTCCAAGAATACCCCAGATGGGGTTGTGAAGAGTTGACATGACTGAAATGACTCAACAACAATAAATGTTGGCTGCTGATTGTGGTGGGGCTGTGGTTTTATTGGTACCCCGCAGCTTTGATAGCCCTTCCCAAGCATCCATAGGAGGGCAACCAGAGTGGTGAAAGGCTTAGAGTTCATGTTACATGGAGATTGGTGAATTGGGACTATGTAGCCTAGGGAAGTCTTAGATGGGTCATAAGATCACATATGTAAAGAAGGAGCAATCTAGGTCATATCCCTCATTTTACAAATATGGAAACTGAGGCCCAGGGAGGCTAAATGATTTGTCCAAGGTCCCACAGGTAGTAATAGTCAGAAGTGGGATGCAAACTTCAGTCCTCTTACCCCAAAGGCAGTGTTTTTCTATGGCCTCCTGACGTGGGAGTTGTCTTGAAGTATTTCTAAAGGGCCATCACGTGAAAGACACCTCAGCCTCCTTCAGCTTGGCCCCAAAGGGCAGATCCAGCAACAAGGGATGGAAATGGCAAGGGAGCAAATTTACGCTTCATGTCAGGAAGATCTTACTCCCAGTTAGAGCTGCCCCAGAGTAGCATGGGCTGCCTTGAGAGGTGGTAAGGTCTCCCAGCAGAGGCTGGGGACTTACTGGGGTGAAGTCAAGGGATTCTAGCTAAGTCACCACTTAGACTCAGTGGCCCCAGAGGTCCCTGCCAATCTTGAGATTTAGAAACAAAGACCCATGTAGGGCTCCCCCTCAGGAAAAAAAAAAGTTTGGTGTCAGGGGCTGCACCTTCAATAGGAGAACAAAGCTGGTGATGATTCTGAAAGATGCCAGGACAGGCCATGAGGACAGTCAGGCTTATGCAGTAACTGAAAATCTTAAGCAGGAAATGGGCATAATTTTGGTCAGTAGTTCAGGCAAGAGGGAAACACTGCCAGGCATGGATGAATCCAGAAGAAATAAAAGAGGTTTTGGGTTTTGTGTTTGTGGCGTCGAAGGGACAAGGAGAGACATAAAATGAGTTTTGTCCGTGCTCTCCAGCCTCTGACAGGATTTGCTTTGACTCTGTCTTGACACCATCATTTGCTTTTATTGAAGGGAGCAGCCAATGGAAGGAAGGCCCTCTTATCACTGTCAAACCCACTCATCTTATTTTGTTTTGACTTTGGGGACTTGGGCGCCTAAATCTATTTTCCTGTCTTTCCAAGATTCCCTTCCTCCAGCTGGAGAGGGGTCCTCAAGAAATGAGCTCCAGGCCAATATTAATGGCCCTGTTGAAGGGCCTGCTGCTACTAATACAGCAGATCTCCTGTGCCCCTGCCCCTGGCCTGGGACAGCATTCCATCTGCTTGTCTAAGACTGTCTTAACCCTGAGCACCTTAGAAAGCTGAGAATGAAATGGATTCTCCCACCCCCAGAGACAACCTCTGCAGAAGCCCACACCTGGCCCTGACCATGGTCTCAGTTGTATATGAGGCTGCTACTCCCAGAATATCAGCATGATCAGAGCAAATCACTAAAGCACTGAACTCAGCTCAACCTTTATGTGAGGGCCAGAAGGGACCCTAGAACACCAGCGCCAAACGGGACCTTACACCATGACCTAGAACTTACACTGTCAGACTTGGAAGGTATCTTCAAACCTTGAACTTCAAATATTGGGAGGAATTTGAACTGAAAAGCTCTTAGGGTCATCAGGTCAAATAGCAGAAGAAACATAAACTAGGAAACATAAACCTTGTTCAAGGTTACATAGATAGCAAGGACCAGAGCCCACAATTCCAAACCAGCCCTTATGATTACAAATCCATTCCTACCATGATTTTGACTTAAATATTTCCATTTCTTCGATGCTTGGCTCAGGGTCCACCTCTCTTTTGGAGCCTGCCTTGATTTCCCCATCTATATAAGTGTTCTCTGGACCCCCTCCTCAAGTTTCTTGGATGAATGTTTGATTACTCACATGTATTATGTACTTTTCAGAATTGTAAGTATTTTCACTTGTGGATAAGTCTCACGGCTCTTGCTAGATTGGAATCTCTTTGAGGGTAGGGAAAAATATATATATATGTATGTGTGTGTGCATACATATGTGTACATATATAAGCACATATGTATGTGTGTATATGTATATGTATATAGACACATACACATATATATGTGTGTATGTATATGTATATCTCAATAGCAATAGGAGTTCTAGTGGGAAAGGGGAAGGACAGGTAGGGATTGCTGTTTGTGCATCTGGGGCACCAATAATAGTGATGTTATAAATTGGGCACTGCAGGGATACATAGGAGTGGAAAGAACATTGTACTTTCTAAGATCATAGCAGCGTAGGTTCAGAGTCACAAGGGACTTTATACATAATTGAGTCCAACCCCTTCACTTTACAGGTGAGGCAGCTAAGGAAAACCTACCTTTAGTGTCAAAAAATTCAGAGGGCCTACACTCAAGTTCTGATTCTGCCACTAGTAAGCTGTGTGACCTTGGGCAAGTCACTTTCCCCTTTCTCAGTTTCCCTAACTGTAAAATGCAAGGCTTAACTTGCATTTTATATAGGTGAACTCAAAAGTGCATTCCATCCTTAACTTTTGTGGAAATTGGCTCCCTGGAGGCCTGCCTGTAAAATAAGGAAGGTGGTTTTTCTTCCTATTTTAATGACTAATTGCGTAGCTGCTCTAAAAAAATTTTCAGAGTAGCGTTCTTTTTTCCATCTTCTTCTTCTTCTTCTTCTTCTTCTTCTTCTTCTTCTTCTTCTTCTTCTTCTTCTTCTTCTTCTTCTTCTTCTTCTTCTTCTTCTTCTTCTTCTTCTTCTTCTTCTTCTTCTTCTTCTTCTTCGTCTTCTTTCCCTCTCAGCTCTCTTTATTTTTGTTTGTTTATTTGGACCTGGAGGCTACAGGAATTTGCCAGAAGATTTCTCTCTCTGTTTCTGGGGACAGATTTTGCCTCACTACGTATTCTCAAGGTCCCTCACTCAGAGAACTCCCTGGCTGGTTGGCTGGGTGGCAACAGGCTCATTTCCTGGCCATCTTCTGGGGGAGGGGAAGAGTGTTAGCTCAAGGCTGCATGGCTCCTCTTGGGAAAAACATTCAGCTGGAGCCATAAATCTCAGCTAATCTCCTTGGCCCATTCCACTAAAGAGGTGCAGTGCCTCCCTGACTCCAGGAGGGAAGGAATGCAGGCTGCCCCAAGTATACACAACAGACCTTCCATGTCCCTAGGACATTGCTGGGGCCAGGAGAGAAGTGCTAAGATGGACCTTCATGATCTTAATGTTCTGACTTGAGCCCTGAACTAGCACCGATTTGGGATCTGTCCTGCCATTTCAGAACTCTTCTCTGCCTCAGTCTGTTTTTGGAGGGAGAGTAAGCTTGCCCAAAGCCCCATCTAGATATTGGAGCCAAGCCACATATTTAGACAGAGATAATGGCATGAAAGGCAGGCGGGTTTAGGGTATCAAGTGCTGGCCGTGGAGTGAGAAGAGTTATAATAAAGCCTTGTTGATTGATGGGTTGGGTTCTGCCTCTGCCACTGGCTGGGTGAGCCCAGACCAGCCCCTTAACTTCTTAATGGCAGAGTGGATACTGCTTAGCACTGGTGGAAGGCCACTCCTCAAAGGGAGTTCCTCATACCAATAAAATAAAAATGTATGTATATGAAATAAATAATATAAAAACTTCATAATATATATGTGCACATATAAAGGCCTGAGCCTAAAAGGGCCAGGGTCTTCCATTGCATCCTGGGTCATCTCCAGTCATCCTCATGAATATCGGGTCACTGGATATATCCATACATATACATATAAGTATATATGTATGTATATCACATGTATAGTATATGTAAGTTACATATAGAGTATCTAAACATATCTAGGCTCCCCAGCTGCTAGTGCCTTCCCCTATGAGATTGCCTTCCATCTACTCTGTGTATATCTTATATATACTCATTTATTTAAGGGTTATCTCTCCCCATTGGAACGGGGAGCTCCTTGAAGGCAGAGACAGCGGGCTTGCAAGTATAGACAGAAGTACTCACCTTCAAAGGCCTAGATTCCCTAGAAGAGGAGAGAGGAGGGTCTTGCTAGGAGTGCTTGCCTGTGGGTGTTGGGTGGGAGACAGTCACTTCTCTTTGAAGCAGCTAAGATAGGTTATTATTGACATAAGCTGAGAGAGGAAGAAGGAAAATTCCTTTCTTCAGAAGTCAGAACCCAGGACAACCCAAGGCATTGTGGGACTTTAGAATATTAGAGCCCGAGGGGGCCTTAGAGAACATTCAGATAGCCCAGCCCCCCCTTTTTACGGTTGGAGAAACTGAGACCAGAAAGATTAAGTGATTTGTCCAGGATTGCATAGTTTGTGAATAGCAGAGTTGAGATTTGAAATCAGATGGAGGTTTTACTTCTAAATCTAATGTTCTTTCTACTCTGCCCTTCTGTGGGAAAATAGCTAGAACACCAATGAACATCAGAAAATGACGAGATTTTGGCAGCTGAAAGGGACCTGAGTGGCTCAACTTAGATTCCAACTCATGCCTAAATGAGAAGCCCATCTACAAATACCCAACAGGCCATTCATCAGTCTACACTGGGAGACCTCCAGTGTGGTAGAACCCACTCTGGAGGCATCCTATTCTACTCTGGGATATATTTTGTGAATGGATAAATTTAAATGAGGGAGATTTCCCAGTATTTACTCAAATACCCTAATTTTCTTTTTCCTTTTAAATGTGGTTTCCAGCACTTAGCACGGTGTCTGGACATAATAAATGCTTAATAAATGCTTGCTAGTTGTCCTTTGTTATTAACAGAGAACATGCATGCCCAAGTTCTCTTGTCATTAGCACGCCCATACACCAACATACACACCCGCCAAACAATCCCGATGGCTCTTTACAGTAGGGAGTTTGAAGGATAGATGATTGAGGAGTCATGGAGAGAAAATGAAAATTAGTAAGTCACATTTATAGCTTTTCAATCAGAAAGTACTTTGCGTACGTGGGATCCTTTGGTCTGCACCTTATGATAGAGCAGAGAGTGTCATTATTATGCCTGCATTACAGGTGAGGAAACCAAAGCTCGGTGAGAATAAGGGATTTGCCTCAGTTCACACTGACAGGTGAGGGGCAAAACTCAGGATTCAAACCCACATCCCCTGACTCTCAGCCTGAGCAGTCTGTACGCTAGACTATTATTACTGTCTCAGGTTTGTTTCCTTTCTTCTTCATCCAAGTCAGAGTAATATAATGGAATCAGGCCTAGGCTGGGAATCTTAAATCTCTAATTCCAATCCCAGTTCTGCTATGAAACAGTCTTCTGGTCTTAGGTAGGCCATTTTCTCTCTAGCCTCAGTTTTGATGGGAAATGGGAAGACTGGACAAGATGATTTCTTAGATGTTCTAGTACTGAGTTTTTGTTGCAAGGCCCTTACAACCTTGATGTTATAGGTTCCAAGGGTGCTTCTAATTCTAACAACCTGTATTCTATGTTCTGTGTCCCAGAAGCATTCTCTCTGAAGGTGACTAGAGATGAACCCACTCACACTTTTCTTTCTTTCCTTCCTTCCTTTCTCTATTTCTTTCTTTTTTCTTTCTTTCTTTCTTTCTTTATCCCTTCCTTCCTTTCTTCCTTCTTTCCTTTCTCTCTCTCTCTTCCTTCCTTCCTTCCTTACTTCTTTCCTTTCCTCCCTCCCTCCCTTCTTCCTTCCTTCCTTCCTTCCTTCCTTCCTTCCTTCCTTCCTTCCTTCCTCCTTCCTTCCTTTCTTTCTTTCTTTCTTTCTTTCTTTCTTTCTTTCTTTCTTTCTTTCTTTCTTTCTTCCTTCCTTCCTTCCTTCCTTTTTTCTTTTCTTTTTCTTCCTTCCTTTCTCTCTTTCTTTTTCTTTCTTTTCTTCCTTCCCTCCTTCCTTCTTTCTTTCCTTACTCTCATCCATTCTTTCACTTCCTTTCTTTTTTTTTCTCCTTCCCCACTCCATTCCCCTTTCCTGTTAGGGAACCCTTGAAAATTAGACTAAGATGTTACCAAGCTGCGCCAACAGGTCACTTAGTCTGCCCTCATCCCTCATGGCTTTGCTTTCAGCATTATTCATGTGTCTTACCAGAGAGGTAAGAGGATGAGGATGAGGATGAGGTATTGTTTCTTTGCAAGGCTCCTAAGGCTCACCAATGGTATTTCTTGTTGAAGCACTCATCACGGTCTTCTTATTTGTTAGGGTTTAGGTCTAAATTTTGCTTTCAAGTTAAAAAGCATTTAGATCACAGACCCAAACAATGGGATTGCATTTCAGTGATGGAGGCTGAGAACACTGCTGAAGCCATCCCACTGCTAATGATTTCTATAATCGAGGTTAGAGCTATAAAAACAGAGAGTGTTGTTTAAATGGGGGCATGCAATGAGGCAAGCCCAGAGGGAGTTCCTTGGGAAACAGGAGGGGAAGAAATCAGTTTATACAGAAATAATAGACTTTCTCTGGGCCTAGTCCATTTAACAATGAAACCACCATGGCCCTAGGGGGAGGGTTGGGAGTGTCTGTCTGGCACGGCTGAAGTCTGCCACCTTGTTATTAGTAGATACCGGATCCCTATAACCACAGACTGTAACATCGCAACTCAGGGTTGGACAGCACCCAGAAAAAGCAGCTCTCTTGTTAGGACTTTTCATAAACAAAGACTCTGATCAATGTGCCTGTAAGGCTCCAGAGGCCCCCAAACCCCTGATAAGAGCTCCCCTCTAAAACGGTATGTGGGGAGGAATGGAGATCTCCATCTCTGGAAGACATCCAGCTTGCCCAGCTTATTCCATGTAGCATTCCCCCGAATACACTCCTTGCCTGTTCTCTCCATCCCCCTCCATGGAGGCAGGGATTTAAGAGATAAGTTTTGCAGATGGGAAAACAGGGCAGGGAAGGTAACAGGGACCTTCCCAATGTCCCATCATATGGTTTTAGCGGTGCTGAGAAGAGAATCTCCCCTAGTTCTTACTGTAATATCACAATCATAGGATTGTGATAGAAAGAACCTTAAACAAGAAGTATGTAGGTGTTGAGTCCCAGCTGTAACTGACGAGTGATAAGACCCAGAGCAAATGAGACAGTACAGTCTAATGGAAAGAATTCAGAACTCAGTCTTGAGACTGGAGTTTGAATTCCAGCTTTGCCATTTACTACTTCTGTGACTTTGGGCAAAGAAGGCATTTCACTACTCTGAGTCTCAGTTTTCAAAGCTGTAAAATGAGGCAATCAAACTAGATAATCTCTATGATATCTCCAGAAGCTGGGATACGCATACTAGTAAATATTTGTTTAATTCTGAATTACATTACAAACTTCTAAATGAATAAGTCTTTCAAATTCTCTAATTTCTCTAAGGATAATATGAGTTTTCTTTATAGTTTGAAGCCTAACTTTTAATACCATTCTTGGCATCCCTATGGTTGAAAAAGCCCCCAGATGTTATATCTGTGTTGTTAATTGAGAAACTAAATTCTCTGGGAGCCCTGGCTAAGGAGTCAGAATCAAACAACAAGCATTTGTTAAGTATCTACTATGTTCCAGGTACAGGAGTATAAATACAAGCATTTTATCCAGAAACAACATGACCAGAAATAATTAGCTGCAGAATAAATAAAAGGGGATTTGGGGAGGGAGGTAACTAGGAGCCAGGAGGGGCTTGAAGTCCTAGATTTCCTTCCCAATTCTTCCACTTCCTAGCTGCGTGGTCTTAGACTTCTTTCAACTTCTCTCTGAGCTTCATTTGACTCATCCAGAAAATGGGGTTAATCGTGTTTGAGTTGCTTCCTACCCAGGGTGGTTACGAGGATCAAATTAGCCTGTGTTTGTCAAGCACTTGGTAACCATAAAGCCTTATATAAATGTCAACTGTTATGGTGATGTTTGGATGGGATCCAACATAGAGCTGTTGCCTACCAAACTCCGGGCTTTTGGAAAGCGTCAAAGAGTGTTTCTAGGGTAGTAATCCAAATGGTATTTCTGCATCTGGGACATACCCCTTGTCACTGGGGATTACCCCTGGGAGGAGACAAAGTCTGCTGGACCTGCTGATGAAAGATTGGAACAGGGAGAAAGAAGGATTGATTGGAAATACACCAGAGAATACCACATTCCGGAGAAAAGAAACCTTAGACTAGCCTGCTCTATTCTTTTCCAAAGGAATCCCTCTCAGGCTTGGAAGCTTTGGGCCATCTGTCTTCATAGAGAAATCGACCTGAGGATTATCACCTGGTTGCATTACTCATTTGGTTCTACAACATCCTAAGGATGGATTAGGTCCACCAGAATTCAGGGCTCTGGGGACGACATGATACCATCTGAAAGGATCCTGACACAAGAGTTCAGAAACGGCAATTGCTCCCCCAGGCTTAGTAACTACTGTGGAATGTAACTTGGGAAACATTTGGGAAGTCATGAGAAACCACATCCACACCACCAGGATGATGCAGACTTAGGGCAGGTTATCCAGATTTCAGCCATCTCTCCCATGGCTGATAGCTGAGCTGTGGGTTCAAGGATTCCCTTTTCCACCTTTGGGGGAACCAGAGTCCCCAGAGATTAGAAAGGGCACATGCTCACCCTGCAGACACACAGCTTGCTTGAGGAGAAATAGCTCCCAATTGGATCCACCTGGGTTCAGATTCTGGCTCTGCTACATATTAATTGTGGGAATCTGTGCCACTCACTTCCCCAGAGAATTTATCCTGTATAGATCTTGTTTGTGTATAATTGTTCTCACTCCTAGAATATAAGCTCTTTGAGAGCTGGGACTTTGTGTCTTTTCTTGTATTTTTAGCACTTAGCACAATGCCTGGCACATAGGAGGCTCTTAATAAATGTGTGCTGACTGATTGACAGAAAATAGAACATATACTCATTAAATTTAGACCTGGAAGATACCTTTGAAACCATTTATTCCAACTCCCCCCCTCCCCCCACTGTGTGGATGAAGAAAGTCAAGTGACTTGTCTAAGGTCACACTGATAGTCAATAACTGAGCCAGTATTTGAGCCCAGTTCTTATGACACCAAATCCCATGTTTTTTCGATTACAGCAAGCTGTCTCCTCTCTCTGGGGCTTGGTTTCCTTGAAATATCAAGGGCAGGGATTGGGCATGGATGACTCCTAGGCTCTCTTCCAGCTCTAGAGCCATAGGTCTAGAGTAAATTAGGCACATTAACAGCTCATATATCCATGTTTATATGAGTCAGTTGACAAACATGTTGGAGACATAGAATGTTGAAGCTGGTAGGGACTAAGGCCAGAGCTAGAGATGTGACTTGCCCATGATTATAGTTCAAGATGGTCGGAAATCCAAGCTCTTGGCTCCCAGCCCTTCAGTGCTTTTACTCTTTTTGCAAAGTATTGGCCCAGGATGTCCCTAGAGTCCCACAGTCACCCTGTGAAGCTAGTGATAGACATATCATATCATCATCCCTTTGTGTAGGATTTGGGAATGAGAATAAGGATTTATATGGTACCTACTATGTGCCAGGCACTGTGCTAAGGGCTTTACAGATATAATCTTATTTGATCCTTGCAACTCTACAAGGAAGGTGCTGTTGTTACTCACATTTGAGGAAACAGAGGAAATCGAAGATTAAGCAACATGCCCAGGGTCATACAGCTAGTAATTATATGGAGCTGTAAGCTTCTCCATTAGATTGTAAGCTCCTAGAGGGATTGCCTTTTGCCATTTTTTGTATCCCCAGCACTTAGTGCAGCACCTGACACATAGTAGGTGCTTATTAAATGCTTATTGGTTGATTGATTCCTGATTCCAGGCCTAGTGCTCTATCCACTGAGTAGGTAGAAGAAAATAGAAACTCAGTTTATCGTGGTCATCAGGGTCTTCTAAACCAACAGTGTTGAATTTTGAACAAGGACAGCTCTTGCGACACTCCTACCCCCATCCCCTTCTGCCCCTGTTGGCTCTATGCAAACTAATCACATGAGGAACAAACATTAGCAGCTGAGATTCTTCTCATATTTCCGGATGACCCTGGGTCATTGAAGTGTCCTCCCTCAGGATTTAAAAGAAAGGGGTGTAGCTAGTGGGAAATGTCAAGATGGAACAGGACTCCAAGAAAGCGATGGCTTTCCCCCGAAGAAATCTATCCTTTCTCCAAAAAGATCCTTGGGGATGAGTGGAAGGGGAATTCCAGGTTATGAAATGTCACAAATTATCCATCAATTTGACTCCCTGTTAGGAGAGGGCTCTTCACTGGGGAGGGAGAGACCACTGAGCCAGAAGCCAGAATGCAACCCCATCTTCCTCATTGTCCATTACTGCAGACTGGGAGTGGGGGAGGGCAAAGAACAGCAGAATTTCTTTGTGATACAGCAGTGACCATCTCTTAAGTGACACCTGTGTGCAGAACTCTCTAGATCAGGGTTTAGAGAAGACACAGTTCTTGTCCTCAAAGGGCTTAGAGTCTACTTTGGGGATAAATCATAAATCCAAATAACTCTAATTCTCATTATTACATGATAACTACAATAGAGGGTTAAAAAAAGTGCCTTCTGAAGTCTGAGGGAGAGGACATTAAAGACAGTTGTGAGAGTTGAAAGGGAAATTTGGTGTGGGGGAAGGGAAACTATATTGTGGAGGTTTCCCTGGAAGCTTTATCTCATCTACTTGGAGTAAATGACTCAGGATCCCTTTTTGCAAGGTGCTGTGCTTGGCTGCCAGGCATACAAAGTCAAAAATAAGGCAGTCCTGAGAATTCGTATACCCTGCCCCGCCCCCCCACAAAAATCAGTCAGTCAATACTCATGTACTGCTCACTGACTAGACACAAAGCGCAGGCCTAGGCACCAGTCTTGATGAATTACAGAGAAGAAAAAGAAATACGGTAGCCCTAAAATCCCCTACACAGACTTTTCATTTAAGATATCACTCATACTCAAGGCATCACCATTGGGCAGAATTGTAATTCTATGCTATTCAAGTGTATGTCTTTGGAAACTTTTTATAAAAATTTTATTGATGGATAATAATAGTTTGTCTGGAGGCATCTGCTTTAGATTAATTAAAGTTATGAGTGCCCTATCTGGGGAGTCAGGAGACTTAAATTGTAGTCTCAAACCAGTTGGATTATCTTCCACAAATCACTTTCCATCTCCTTTGTCTGCAATACAAAGGGGTTGGAGTAGGCAACAATTCTAGTCTTTTCTAGCTCTAATATTACATGTTCTCTGGTTGGAGGCAGATAGAGAGATAGATGACAAACAGAGAGACAGATAGATGACAAGTAGATAGATAGATAGGTAGATGATAGAGAGAGATAGAGAGAGACAGAGAGAGAAAGAGAGAGAGAGAGAGAGAGAGAGAGAGAGAGAGAGAGAGAGAGAGAGAGAGATGAGTGGAGAGACAGATCAACAGACAGACAGATCAAAGGATAGGTAGATAGATGACGGGTAAATGATAGACTGATAGAGAGATAGCTGTATGGTTAGATAGATAGATAAATGGATGGATGGATGGATGGATGATAGGAAGATAACAGATAGATGGATAGATTGGTAGGCAGGTAGATGGATAGACAGAGTAGGTGGGTAGGTGGAAAGAGAGATAAAGAGACAGAACAGAGAAATAGAGACAGAGAGAATACTTATTAAATGCTTACTATGTTCTAGGCACTGTACAAATTGCTGTGGATACAAGGAAACAAGATTGTCCCTACCCTCAGTGAGCTTATATTCTAATAGAGGAAGAGAAAACATACAGGAAAGCTGTAAAACAGGGTGGAAGAGGGAAAAGGAGGGCACCCCTATGGGATCATCAGATAGAGAAGGGAATAAAGTGCAAGGAGACTGGGAAGTTAAGTATGGGTTCGGTTTGAAGGGCTTTCAATGCCAAACAGATGACTTTACATTTGGTTCTGGAGATAATGAGCCACTGGAGCTGACTGAGTAGGGAATGCCATGGACAGATCTGTGCTTTAGGAATGTCACTTTGTCAGCTGATTGGATGATAGGCTGAAGTGGGGCAGGGAGACCAACCAGCAGGCTATTGCAACAGTCGAGGCGAGAGGTGATGAGGTCCTATGTTAGTGTGGCAGCTGTGTGAGTGGAAAGAAGGGGGCATCTATAGGAGATGTGAAAGAAGGAATGACCGAATTGACAGCAGACTAGATATGTTGGTGAATGCAAGTGATGATTCCAGGCTAAAAATCAGGCTGTAAAGTCAGCTGACTGACTGGGAGGATGGTAGTGCTTCAATGAGGAAAGTTGGAGAGAAAGGAGGGTTTGGGATGAAAGATCATGTTTGTTGAGTATCAGACAACAAGAAAAAGTTGAAATTTATTTTTTTTAAATACTCTGATCTAAAGACCCTACAGCACTCAACATTCTTCATACCAAGATTCTTCCCCCTTTTATCGTTTTCTGTTCAATGGTCCTTTCTAGCTGTGACTTTCTGCTCCATTTGCTTTTGACACGTTTGGACATTGTGCCTTCATGTAAGACCGTTTCAGGAAAGAACCAGGCAAGAAAGAAATCAATCTCTGATTGCTTGCCTCCCTGGGTTCCTTTCTAATCTCTGTAAGCCCCTCTGTCTCCAGTTCTTTTGCCTCAAAAACCAAGTTAATCTTGACTTACTGGAATGGCTTGGCTAGCTGCAGCCATGGTGACCCCCTCTGGGAAAACCTCAGTGACAGCAAACAACAGTTTGGCCAATGAAAGGCTATTTGGTCTCTTTCCATTCTGAGACTTTGTCAGCCTGCTCCCATTTATCTTTGTTATAATTAATTATCCAAGGAAAAGATGAGACAGGAATGAGTTCCCCATGGCAAGATATCTAGCCCAGGTAAGTGTGGACACTGGATGTGGGTACCATGAGCGTCAGCAGCTTCTCAACCTGTGAAGCCTTTGCCTCAGATCCATAATTAGCAACATTTACCAGGGAGCATGTGATCTGAAAAGGCTGACCAAATATTAGTTTTATTACAGAGAAATTAAAGGCTGGAGGAGCAGGTGTCTGTACCTTAATCAGCGGCCTTTCACTGTAAGCCTTGGTGAGCATCTCACCAGCTCGTTTCCTCTCTCCAAGATGTGCCTTGGAGGTCGGACTCAGGCACAGAAGTCTTGACATCACCCATAGTGTCGTTGGCAGTCTTTGAAAATGAAGGATGACCAACAACTATTACCGGGGTAGTTATCATCACTGGAAGGGGAATCAAGTTCTGGTCCAGCTTTAGCCACTGGATCTCTATGTGTCCCTGGATGGAAAAAAAGCCAATTAACCTTCTAGAGCTTTAGCTGATATAACTGTCAAACGAAGGGGATGGACTGGGCATCTGTAAATTCCTATCAAGCTCTAATATTCAATAATCTGGGCTCTCAGGACTATTCCTTCTCTAACTCTCTATGGTCTGGGTTCTTAGATCCCGTATAGCTTAGATCATTTTATGTTCTAAGACCCCAGCTAGTTCTAACATTCTTGTGTTCTGTGTTCCAAGATTTCCTCTTAGTGCTGACATCCATGTTCTAAGGTCCCTTTCAGCTATAATATTCTATATCTGTCTTCTCAAATCCTTTCCACCTTTGACAGCCCCTTACTCTCTATTCAGACCCCTTCTAGCTTGAACATTTTATGTTCTAAGGCCCTTCTACCTCTGATATTCTATATTCTGTGTTCTAAGTTTCCTTCCAACTTTGACATTCTGTATTATGTGTTCTGAGTTACTTTCTAGCTTAAACATTTTATGTTCTAAGGCCCTTCTACCTCTGATATTCTATATTCTGTGTTCTAAGATTCCTTCCAAACTTGCCATTTTGTATTTTGTGATCTAAGTTACTTTCTAGTTAAACATTTTATGTTCTAAGGCCCTTCTACCTCTGATATTCTGTGTTCTGTATTCTAAGGTTCCTTCCAACTTTGACGTTCTATATTATGTGTTCTAAATTACTTTCTAGCTTAAACACTTTACTACATTCTATGCCCTGTATTCTAAAGTCCCTTCCAGTTCTGACATTCAACATTCATCTCCACAAGACTTTGAGTTACAAATTTTCTCCCCATCTCTACCCTCCCCCCACCCCAAGATGGCATATATTCTGATTGCCCCTTTCCCCAGTCTGCCCTGCCTTCTGTCACCCCACTCCTCCCCCATCCCCTTCCCCCTTACTTTCTTGTAGGGCTAGATATATTTCTATACTCCATTGCCTGTATATTTTATTTCCCAGTTGCATGTAAAAAAACATTTTTAACATTTGGTTTTAGACCTTTGAGTTCCAAATTCTCTCCCTTCTTCCCTCCGTACCCACCCTCCTTGAGAAAGCAAGCAATTCATTATCGGTTATACATATATCGTTATGTTCTTATGTTCTAAAGACCCTTTCAGTTCTTATTTTCTTTCTTCCATCTCTGAGCTTCTCTGTTCTGAGGACCCTTTTCACTCTGCTATTCTATATATTCTATTTTCTAAGTTCCTTTCCAGCTGTGACGTCACGTTCCGAGGTCTCTTCCAACCCTGACATCCTACAGCTGATGTTCTAAGGTCCCTTCTAGCTCAAACACTGAGATTAGGCAACAGGATGCAACTAGGAGAATGCAGGCTAATCCTGGTATCACGAGACCTGAGTTGGAATCTTGCCTCAGTTAACTTCCTCCCTGTGTGACCTCAGCCTCATCACTTAGCCCCAGATTCCTCCATGGTAAAATGAGAAGCTTGTGTCTCTTCCAGCTCTACGTCTATCATCCTATGTTCCCAAGCCCCTATCAGGTTTGACAGTCTTCATTCCAAGGTCCCTTCCAATGAAGATAATGCTTAAGGTTTCTGTGAAAAACGGAGCACCTGGAAAGTTCTTGAGCCATGCTAACGGGCAGGAAAACATCATTTCCCTCCCTGGGTCAGGACACATGATGCACTCCCTAAAGAGACAAGGCCTATTTCTATATATCCTCCAGGAAACCAGCCTCCTTATCCTGAGTCTCTTGTTCTGGGCGATTCCTCTCCATGGCTGCTATGCCATATATTATCCAATCTGAAATTAGTGCTCAGGATTTCCTGGCTCCTGGCTCCTGGCCCCTGGCTCTGGCCAAGCTTCTTTTACATTGTGATGATTTGCAGGCATGTTTCAGAGCTCACACACTGAAGCTCCGTTTGGGTTCTAAAGGAATGTTTGCTCTCCGAGTCCCTTTGTTATTGGTGCTCCTGAGATAGGAAGGCCAATTCTGGTCTAGCTTGTGGGAGAACAGCCCTACCGCTAGCTAAGGTGACAGACGGTTTAATCATAGCTCATGTTTATCTAATGCTTTAGGGTTTGCAGTAATGTTCCATGACTAGAAATCATGCCACAAGAGTACTATTGGGTACTAAAAAGACAGGCTTTCATTTCAGGAAGAAGCAGGGTAAAAATAACTCAGTAATTTCCCCAAGGTAATCCAACCCACTCTTCTCCTGTTCAGTTCTGGGACCAACTAGTTGTCACTAAGTTGAGGCCTGGGTCTGGCCACGCTGCATTTTCCTCCCTCTGCCATATTCTTCCCTCCTGACTTGCTAGGGAGACCAGCAGCCATGCCCTGGAGAAATGAATCCCTTTACTTCCCAGAACTCTCACTCTGGGCCATGGAATCCCAATGGGAGTGGACTCACATTACGGTTCCCATCATTCTGTGCTCATTCTTCTGCATACCCCACTGTCTACTTCAGATTAAAATAACATTGGGAAAATGTTTAACAAAGTAAATAAAAATACAATCTGACATTGATAATGTTAATTTGTGGTTCTCTAAATGGACAACTGATTTGAGTTTGATATCACTACTTTAAACCAAAGATTCTAAACCTGGGGCCCAGGAACTTGTCTTCAAAAAATATTTTAATCACTATATTCCGACAAGCTTCCTTTGTGAGCTGATGCATGTTATTTTATACATTTAAAAACATGATTCTAAGAAGGGTACCACAGCCTTCACTACATGACTGAAGAGTCCATGGCACAAAAAAAGATTAAGAGCTCCTGATCTACATTGGCTGTGAGTAAGTAAAATGGGAAAAGATAGCTGACAATGGATACAGCAGAGAGAAGACAGACAAAATTAAGGAACAATCCGTAGGCTACTTTGGGATGAAAAGGTTGGGGTATGAAATAAAACTAGAAAGGTGGGTTGGAGCTTGATTGTTAACTAAAGGAATTTAGAATCTATCCTATAAGTAACAAGGAGCCATTGAAAGTTATGGAACAATGGGCCGTCCCTTGCAGAAATCTCCGCAGTTATAGGATTCTGCACAGGAGTCCTATGCCAAGGCCATCCTCTAATGTCTCTTTGTTCCGGGCTTTGCAGACACCAAATAGTGTTAATGAATGATTTGGATGATTCTGAAATCGTTGAATATGTGACTGAAGGATCCAGTGGATATTCGGTACTATAAGAATGTTGGTTGGTAGAATTTAAAAAGTCCCGTCTTCTGTGCTAACCTCTGCATTAGGGAGGCTAGGGGATCAGGAAGCTTTTTTTTTTTTTAAAGAAAGAAAGAAAAATGTTTTAAAATTGCTAATTGTCTGAGTGAAAATATTTTCACAGGTTTGCTCTCTGGGAAAAATATTGCTGCTGCAAACACTTGCAGCTTGGCAGTAGTCAAAGGGCCACCATCAACATGGAACTCCTAATTAAGCCGTGTGCTCGACGCCCTCGGGGCAATGCACTGAAGTAATTGGAATACTCTAATTGACTTGTTTCTCCCCACCCTCCCCAACCTTCCATTCGGCACTTTTCCTTTCTACCTAAATAGTAGGCTGGGGCAGTGCTGACAGATGGGAAAATCTCCCTTTCTAGTTCTGCAGCTCCCAACTACCAGGCAAATCCAATTGTGGTAAATGGTGCAACAGTGAAAAATCTCTCTCCATATTAAAAAGAAAAAAAATCCACTTATTACAAGTTGTACATGATATACATACTTCCAGTAAAATGTGAGAAATAATCTGGAAGGATCTTTGGAATTGCTGTAAGAGAATCCGATGATTTAGAGCAGGAGGGACCCTTAGAATGCAGAACTTAGAATGTCAGAGATGGAAGGGACCTTAGAAAATACAGTTAGCCCTTCCACATCTCGGGGCTAGGGACACGGCGCCCCTGGGATCTGGAAAGTCCAGTAAAAGTTTTTGGCCCTCCCTTAGTACCAGAGAAAAAGTCAGAATTTTTTTTTCTTGTTTCTTTTATGAGGTTTTTACAGGAATTTGTCATAAAATTTGGATTAGGCATTTGGTCATAGGCTCTGTGTCGTCTGCGGCTTCCACAAAACTCCCCCAAAGTCCCATTTAATTTCTTATGTTGACTCGAAATGCATGGAAACCGAGATGGAGAAAGTTGAGATGTGGAAGGGATAAGTATAGTCTCTCGAATGTTCAAGCTGGAAAGGTTCTGACCTAATAGTGTTAGCTCTGGAAGGGACCTTGGAATGCAGAATGTAGAACATTAGAGCTGGAAGAGGTCTGAGCATTTGATCAGAGTGTGTTGGGGGAGAGAAGGGGGCTAAGGATGCTGAAAATAGATCGTCAGAGCTGTGAAGTACCTCGGGATGTAGGATGTGGATGGTTGGAACTGGGAAGAATTTGAGTCCAACCCTCTCTTGTTACAGATGGGGAAAACAGAGTCTCAGAGAAGTGAAAAATAAACAAATAAACAAACAAAATCCAAACCAAACACTTGGCCAAAGCTACAAAGGGGCATGTCGTGGATGAGAAGCCATGTGTCCCTGCTTCTGGGATAGTGCTCTGTTTGAGAAAACCACATGATTCCCCATCCTCCTGATTCCCGCCCCCCCCCCCCCCCCCGCCCATGCCATGAATATGAAACCACTGTTTCCAGCTCTACCCAGCGCTCCGGATAGGTGGACAGGCACCTTTTGCAACTAGTAAGATCAGAGACCCCGAATAGGATTAAGCTGCCAAGCCTCAGTGATTGATGAAGGATACTTGGGGCAAGTAGAGAGAATAAAAGCAACCAGTTTATTCTGGGTTGAGGAGGGCAAGAGGGAGGATGGGACCCTGTAGGGAGGTTGGGAGGGGGTGGGCAGCCTCTAAGCTTGTTATTGCAATCACAGGCCCAACATCAAAGCCTGACTGCTCTGCCCCCCCTACCATTTGTTATCTCCAAAGTGATTACTTGACTTGTGCCATCTCCCAGCGGGGAGAAGAGGATGTTTTTTTTTTTTTTTTCTAATCTGCAGTTTTGTGAATCTGGTGAAAACTGAGAGTGCCCACCTTCCTCCCCCACCCCCTTGATCTCACTTTTCGTTTTCAGATGCCTTTATTAGGACCAACCTGAAGGGAGGAGGGGCTGAGTTGCATCCAGGGGACCCCCTCGATGAAGTCTTAAGCAGTGGGCCCGTAGTATAGTGGCGGAAGGAATCTCCTCTAATTCCACAGTAGTGTGGGACCTTAGGGGTCCACCAGCCCAGCCACTCAACCCATGTGGGAATCCCCAACACAAAACCCTAGATGGATAATCTTCCAGGCTTTGTTCAAATGTATTTGATGTTTTTAGCATCAAGAAGACCTGGGTTCTAATCTGAGATCTCCCTACGTGACCATGAGCAAGCCACTATTCTCTTAGCCTCAGTTTCATCCTCCGGAAAATGAGAGATCATAGGGTGCCTCAGTGGTACAGTGCATAGAGCAGAGCTTAGAGTGAGGAAGTCCTGAGTTCAAATCCAGTCTTTGATACTCGCTAGCTGCATGACACTGGGCAAGGCATTTAGTCTCTGTTTGCCTCAATTTCCCCATCTATAAAATCAGGATAATAATAGCACCTACCTCACAGGGCCGTTGTGAGGATCAAATGAGATAGTATTTGTAAAGCACTTGGCACAGTGCCTGACACTGTGCTGTTGTTGTTCAGTCATTTTCAGTTGTATCTGATTCTTCATGACTCATTTAGCATTTTCTTGGCATAGAAACTGAAGTGGTTTGCCATTTCCTTCTCCAGCTCATTCTGCAGATAAGGAAACTGAGGCAAACAGGGTTAGGTGACTTGCCCAGGGTCACACAGCTGGTAAATATCTGAGGTCAGATTTGAACTCGGGAAGATGAGTGTTCCTGACTGCAGCCCTGGCACTCTATCCACTACATCACCTACCTGCATATTTATGTCTGTATATGTGCATGTTTGTATGTGCACATGTATATGTATATACATACACATATATACATGGATCTCCTATTTCTTTGAGAAAAGTCTGATGCTGTTGCTTTCTCAAAATTTACTACTTCGTTTAGTTAGACAACTTTGACATCTTTGTGCTGTTCCCTCCCCCATAGCACCCTGAAAGAAGGAGATGTTTCAAGAACCTCATCTTGTACGTGACTATATAACCATGAGGTACATAGTGAGCACCATATAAATATTAGCCATTACTATTATCATTATAGGATTGTTGATTTAGAGATGGGGGGACCTTAGGGGTCATCCAGTCCGATCTCTTCCTTTTACAGATGGGGAAACTGAGGCCCAGAGAAACAAAGTGATTCGTCCAAGGTCACACAGTTGGTAAGGCTCTGAGGACTTAGGCTTCCCTCTAGCTCTACATCGATGTCCCCTTGATTCTTCATGGCTCCTTCTAGCTCTGAATCTATGACTTTTAGTGATAAGAAACTCAATACCTAACAAGGAAGCTCATTCATGTCAACAAAGCTTGGACACTACATGCTGGACACTATGCTAAATGCCATTTCCGTTTAAATTATGTTCTTCATTATTGAGCTGAGATTTGCCCTCTGTAACTTGTACTCTTGGCTATACTTACTTTCAGATGATGAGCTTCAGATATTTTATTACAAAAGGGCATGGACTAATTGACTTCTAAGATTCCTTCTACTGCCAACGTTCTGTGTGGCTTGTATCTCTTTTGTCTCTGATGTTCTATGCTCTAAGGCCCCTTCTATATGTGAGATTCTGGGAACCAAAGTTCTGATATTTGATGTTTCACGTTCTAAGAGTACATGTGACACTTTAAACTGTGTATTACAGAGTTCCTTGGAACACTCATTTTTTAAAATTCTATGTTCTAGATTTGTTCCAGTTCTGACATCTTGTGTTCTAAGTGCTAAGATCCCATGGGCTTTGCTCTAAAGCCCCTTTCAGATTGGATGTTCTATCTTCTAAGGAAGGTCCTTTGGATCTCTCTCTGGCTTTCTGGGTTCTAAGATCCCTTCCATCATTAACAGACTTATAGTTTCTATCATTCCATCATATCATTAATTTGTTTTATTCTTTCAAGTCATGAACTGAGATTTCATAGCTCAGATGTCTCAATCTTCCCACTCAGCTAGCTCCATTATCGGGTACATCTTCCTATCTCTTGCTCTTTCTTTTTAAAGAAGTTTCACCATGTTAATGTCCAGTTGTTCGGTAGGCAGGCTTCTTTGGGAGAACCCTTGCTACTCTTTGGTCAGAAAGTTGTGGATGGGGATTGAGGAAATAGGGCAGTAGAGATAGCCCCCTAGTTTCATGGGGTACGAGGGTTGTTCCATTGGTAAAAGCAGAAGGGGATATTTCATTTCCCAAAGTGGGAAGAGGGGTTTCTTCCTTATTACCCTTGTATATCCAAGTGAGCTAGTTTGGCCCCTCCCAGCAAGAAAACAAAGCCAGGCCCTTGGCTGGAATCTGGAGGAAGTGAGGAGGCAACAATCAGCGGAAGGCGCAAGGAGCGAGATAAAGCCTGGACCTGGTTATTGGTCAACTTTTCACACCACAGGGATAAGGGGCCTTTGGTGCAAACAGTTGGAGGATTTCCTGGAAGGCTGCTGTAAAGAATGTTCTTATTATTTTGAGTGTTGCTTTTATTATTCCAATTGTTTCATCTATTTGATGGGTGACTGGGCACCCAGGAGCATCTCTGCAAGACTCCTGAGTCCTCAAGACCTCTCCTCTACTCTGGTGACTCGTGAGCTCTGGCACCATTTCTTGTCCCTTCTGCCCACTCCTGGGCTCCCTTCTGGGGACCAGAATCCCTGAGTCTTCCCATGGCTCCAAGAAAGTAGTTCCATGATGTCATAGGGGTGTACCTGAGGAGCAAAGCCAAGCTTGACCATAGAGAGGAATTGGGGGATAAAACCACCACAAATGAGAGTTTGCCTTGAGTGGTTGTTACCTAACGGGTTTCCAAAGATGATTCACTCTGGAGAAATTCCATTTGCATATCTCATGTCCTTCTTTCACCTCTTATGGAGGCTCTCACTGCATAAAGCCAGGCTTAACCGATTTCCTTTGTACCTGTGCTTGGCTTCCCCATCTGTGTTTCTTTCACATGCCTTGGTATCTTCCCTGCCCTGACTGAACTGCAAGTTCCTTGAGGACAGGATTTATATTCTCTTGTTTCTTGGCAGCCTCCCTTTCTCCTCTCTCCATTCAAATTTTGCATCTGCTCTGTATTACCTTATGACCTTGGCACGCAAGGACAGCCATAACTAACGTGGGTCAACCAGGGCTTTGTTCAGGGGTTCTGATTTCAGGCCATTAATTTCCATCTCACGTATTTTGGTGCTCTTGGGGCCATTCCCGCACCTGGGTTCGATCACTGTGGTGCCCTTTGGGGTTGGCTTTCCTCCTCTCATCCGCAAAGGGCTAGGGCTAGATCATCTGGAGGTCATGCTGCCCCTTCTCTTGCTTTGCCCTTGTCTGGGCTCCTGGTGTAAGAATTCTTAGGTATGGTTTTGGTGCTAAGTCCCTTCTCTTCTATAAGCTTTGTTTTCCATAGTTTAACAATGACAACAACAACAACGTTTATAGCCAGATGACCCTAGGCAAGTCACTTTACCCTGTTTGCCTCAGTTTCTCCATCTGTAAAATAAGCTAGAGAAGAAAATAGCAAAGTGCTCTAGTATCTTTGACAAGAAAACACCAAATGGGGTCATAAAGTCACACACAACTGAAAACCAGCTGAACAACAACAACAAAGAATGATGTTGTAGTGGTGGCTTCAGGCTCTGTGCTGGTAGTGGGGGAGGCCAGCCCCCTCCCCCAAGCATCAATTTATCCCAGTGGGCTTGTCTTCCTTCCAGTAAATCTCATCTAGCCTGGGGTAGAATGTAAACTTCTCAAGGGCAGGAGCTGTTTTCCATCTTGTCTTTGAATCCCTGGCATCTAGGGCCCTGCAGTAGACACCACTTAATAAATGTTCAGTGGGTTGAATTGGATTGGGGCTCTTCCACAGTTTAGCATGGGCCTGGCGAATTCATCCAAATGAAAATTCCCGAGAGTGGTATTTACCTCTCCGGTGGGTGGAGGGAGCTCTGGAATGATCGGCTGCCATCCAGCTTGAGAAGTGAGAATAATCCTGCCAGGCACTGTCCAATTCAGCATCAGTGCCACCATTCTGTCTCATTAAGGGTTTCAGGCTGCCGTGCAACCAGTATTAGACTCCTGATGAGAAATGCATTTGAAAGGAATTGTCTGCTTTCAAAACACTTATACCTCTTAGTCTAAAAGAAGTAATTTCTTATTAATTCTCAGACTTTCCCTTTTTGTTCTCTGAGACTTAAAAAAAATGTTTTATTGATGCTCCTTAAAAAAAAAAAAATCATTGTCACTTCCCAGTATTCCACCAAGCACCCTGGTAACCAATATAGAATCTGGCCTTGTAATGAAGAATTTGAATACAAAGATCATTTCCCTACGAACCTTCTCTTCTTCAAGATAAACACTCCCATTTCCCTCAAATGATTTATTTGTCCTACCTTTTAGACACTTCACCCTCTTATGTGCCTTCCTTTAGACTCTCTGATGCCTGTGAATTTCACTTTTAATTTTTCTAAAAGAATTAGCGTTCAGCAAAACAAATCATTGGTCACGTCTGACAGAGTATGCCTCATTTCAAACCTACAGTCCACCACCTCTCCGCTGAGAGTGGGGAGACATGCTTCATCCTCGGCCAACCCTCAGAAGGCACAATTCATCACCATGAGGAATTCTGATATCTTTCGATGTCATTTTCCTTTACATGATTATCTGAATGCTTTTCCTCCTTTGCTCTCTGAGGCTTCCAGGGGGTTTCTCTGCTTGTGTGTTTATGTGTTTCCTGTTAGCAGATTTACGCACGTTGGGATGCTGACCCATAAACATATGCTGTACATTTGGTTTCCCATATTTACATTGTATCTGGGCACACATGTGTAGGAGTGTATGTGTATATACCATATGTATGCCATGTAAATAAACACACGCATGCGCAACCCGGGATCAGGGCTAATGTCAGCTGTGGTCAGGGGAGCTGTTGTAGTGTGTGCATAATTTTACATGCCTTTTGCATAAATTAGATTCTCCTGCATAATCTCTCCTTCTACCCCCCACCCTTCCTTTGGAGTGTATGCTGGAGGGGCTCAGAGGAGCCAGAGGCTTCTCTCCTGCCTTCAGAAGAAAGACGGCTTGTCCTCTAGCCTCCTTTGTTGGGAGGGGGGACCCCAGGAGGGTTTCGTTCCTGAGCCTTCTATAACAGTGAGCCAAAGGCCCAATTAATCCTTCCTGGCAGCCGTAGACACATTCTGTCCTGTCACCATCATCCCAGAGGGCTGCACCACCCCTCCCAAATCTCCCAAGATGGCAAGGGGCCATCTTTCATTCTTTATCTCTTTCTTTCCCTTTCTTTTTCTTTCTTTCTTTCTTTCTTTCTTTCTTTCTTTCTTTCTTTCTTTCTTTCTTTCTTTCTTTCTTCCTTCCTTCCTTCCTTCCTTCCTCCCCTTTTTCTCCTTCTCTCCCTCCCTCTCTTTCTTTTTTCCTTTCTTCATTCCTTCTTTCTTTTTTTATTCCTTCTTTTCTTGCTTGCTTTCTTTCTTTCTCTCTCCCTTCCCTCCTTCTTTTCTTTCTCTTTTCCTTTCTTTCTTCATTCATTCTTCCTTCTTTTCCTCCCTCCTTCTCTTTCTTTCCTTCCTTCCTTCCTCTTTTTCTCCCTCCTTTTCCCTTCCTTTCTCTTTTTCTTTCTTTCTTCATTCATTCTTCCTTCTTTTCCTCCCTCCTTCTCTTTCTTTCCTTCCTTCCTTCCTCTTTTTCTCCCTCCT
Organism: Trichosurus vulpecula; assembly: GCF_011100635.1. Classification (NCBI taxonomy): domain Eukaryota; kingdom Metazoa; phylum Chordata; class Mammalia; order Diprotodontia; family Phalangeridae; genus Trichosurus; species Trichosurus vulpecula. Next base: position 256,282,075 of record NC_050578.1, read on the forward strand.
TCTCCCTTCCTTTCTCTTTTTCTTTCTTTCTCTGTTTCTGTCTTTCTATCTCTTCCTCTTCCTCTTTCTCTCTTTCCCTTCCTTCTTTCTCCTCTTCTTTTTTCTTGCCTTTTCTTTCTCTCTCATTGAGAGTCCCCCCAGTCCCTCTTGTGGAAACTGTTTGGCTCAGAATCCTAGATCTTTCATTCACCTGAATGCCCCTTGCTTCTCAGACTCTCTTCTCCCCTTCCCCTTCCCCTACCACTGTGGGAAGTGCCTTGACTCTTTCCAACTCCTGACTTTGTTTCCTCTCCTCTGGTCTACTATTAGAGACAATTCAATTCAATTTAACAACGTTTAACATTTATTTAATGCCTACTGTATAAATAGAGAGCTCTCCTTGGAACTAAGATCTGAGTTCAAATCCTGCCTCTGATGCCTTCTGGCTCTGCGATCAGAGCAAGTCTCAACTTCTCAGTGCTCTAGGCCGTTCTCTAAGACCGAGGGTGTTGACTTTCCTTGGTAGAGGGAGTTTCCTCTTCTAGGAGTTCCTTATATCAGTAAAATTGCTAATCCACTCACCATCCCCTTTCCTACTCTACATGAGGCACTGTATGGACACCAAAAATCTAAAGACAAGAGTGAAGCCAGTAGACTCTGTCCTTAAGGTTTAGATTCTGGACAGAGGTGGGGAAGAGGAGCAACATGACGATAGCAGTCAATTCAAAATATATCCAAAGGAAAGATTATTGTTCAGTCGTGTCTGACTCTTCTTGGCAGAGATACTGGAGTGATTTGCCATGTCCTTCTGCAGCTCATTTTACAGATGAGGAAACTGAGGCTAACAGGGTTAAGTGACTTGCTCAGGGTCACACAGCTGCTGGAGTGGTTTTGCTATTTCCTTCTCCAGCTCATTTTTTAAATAAAGAAATTGAGGCAAACAAAGGGAAATGACTTACCCAGGGTCACACAGCTAGTGTCTGAGGCCATATATGAACTCAGGAAGATGAATCTTCCTCACTCCAGACTTGGTATTCTATCCACTATGGTGCCACTAGGATGGGGCAAATGCTAGCAATTGTGGGGATCAGAAGAGGTCTTGCAAGAAAGGCAGCATTTGAGTTAAACTTTAAATGGAGCTAAAGGTTTAAAGAGAGGGGAGTGAAAAGAGACAGATGATAGATGAACAAATAGATGGATAGATAATGTATGGATAGATGATAGATTGACAGTTGACAGATAATTAGGTAGACAGGTGGGTGGATAGATAGATGATGGATAAATCGATGACAGATGATCAACAAATAGATACAAAGATAGACAGCATTTATTAACTACTATACCATATTATTATAAATATAACATATACAACATATAAATATAATAAACATACATACTTGCTATATACATTGTGCTAAGTGCTGGGGTACAAACATAAATAAATATATATGTGTACATGTAATATAAATACTATATATAATATATATGACAGTCCCTACCCTCAACAAGCATACTTTCTACTGAGGGAGAATTTTAAAGAATACCCACAGGGTCAAGGCATTTGGTGACAGAAAGAGGATGTCTAAAGAGTGAGGTGAACCATGAGTGAGGTGAAGCATAGCCAGGGCCCTTTTGGAAATTGTGGTTCAGGCAAAGGAGCCACCAATGAGGAGAGTGGAGCCTCAGGGCAGAGCTTTCTCCAGGCAGCCGGTGAAGACAGGGGAAAGAAGTTGGGAAAATGAGTGGAGGGATGAGGGACGCATGAGAGCATTCTAGACGCGAGGAGGCAACTTGATCCAACGTATCAAGGCGAGAGATGGAATGGCAGGTTTGGTGAATAGCAAGTTGACCCATTTGGCTGAAATATCGATTGTATTTGGGGAAATACTGTAAAATCAGACTAAAAAGTGAAGTTGGAACTAGATAGGGAAGGACTTTAAGTGAGGAGTAAGTATTTTATCCTAGGGGCAATAGGAAGCCACTGGAAAATAAAACGAAACAAAGATCTAAGCCATGTGTTTTCATGTCTTACTAATAAACATTCTGGCGGCCATTTCTGTGGTACTTTTAAGTTTGGGGGCTTTCTGGACCAAGCTTGTGATTTTACAGATAAAGGGAAGTCCCAGTGAGTGATCTCCCTCTATCAACGTAGGCATGAGAATATTCCCCAAAATTTACCATTTTAGAGATTTTCCTGAGACACTGAGGTATGTGTCAGAGGCAGGGCTGAAATCCAGACCTTCTTGGCTCTGAGGTCCAGTCTGAATCTTACTTTAAGACCTACATGATACTTTTTTCCCTACTCTCCTAGGAGAGAAGCGAAGCAAACATTATTGCGTCCATTTTACAGAGGAGAGAGATAAAGTGATCCACCCATAGGCTACATAGCCAGTAAATGGAAGAGCCAAGACTCAGATTCAGGAGATCTCAGTCTAAGTCCAAGGTTCTTTCCAGCATACCACCTTTTCTTAGATTTGTATGGAGAATAGGGCTGGGATTTCATAGCAGGATTTTGTGCCACCCAATGGTGGAATGCCTAGCAATGCTCAGTCATAAGAATCTTGTTTGTTCAACTCTGTTCAGCTCCATGGAGGGCAGTATAAGGCCAGTCAGTAAGCATTTATTAAGTGCCTACTATGGGCCAGGCACTGTGCTAATCACTGAGGATACACACACACACACACACACACACACACACACACACACACACACACACCCACCGCTAAAGACAGTCCCTGCCCTCAAGGAACTAACAGTCCAGTAGGGAGAAAACATGCAAACAAGCTTTGGGCAGATCAATCAGAGGTAATGACAGAGGCAAGGGGTGGGGTGGGGGGGGTGGGGAAGGTGGTCAGAAAAGGTCGTTCATAGAAGGTGGGATTTTAACTGTGCCATGAAGGAAGCCAGGGGAGCCAGGAGGTGGATGTGAAGGACTTTCTGCTATATCACAATCTTTTCTCAACTGGTTTTAACTATACGTAAAATTCACATGGACGTGTGAGCTGATATAGCCTGCAGTGCTCTGGAAATAAGTCAAACCAGGATGTGGTAGGAAAAACATTGAGCTTAGAGTCAGAATGACAAATGCTCTGTGACTTTACTTTGTCATCTGTAAGATGGACATAATATTATCATTTGGAGTCTAATCGGAGACTGATTTTATACCTTCTAGTGGTACTGGGGGGGAATATCAACATAGAGGTAACCAGATAGTGAAATGGTTAGAATGCCAGACTTGGAGTCAGGAAGACCTGAGTTCAAGTCCTGTCTCAGACGCTGATACTCACAAGCTTTGTGACCCTGGGAGAGTCACTTGATCTTTTTCAGCCTCAGTTTCCTCATCTGTAAAAGTGGAACGATAACAACACCTACCTCACAGGGTCGCCTACCAATCGCACCAAGTGGCCACTGTATGAGGCACTATGAGAGAAAAAAAAGACGGTGAAAATGGTGCCTGTTTTAAGGGCACCTGGGGCGAGAGCAGTGACCACTTCCAAGCCCAGTCCCTGATACTGGCTGGCCCAGAAGCTTCATCTTGCTCCGTGTTCTGGCCGGGGGTCAGTTTGCTCAGGATCAGGCAGCCTAGTGGTCCTTCCCTCCCAGCGGCCATATTGGTCCCAGCCTCAGTGCAGACGCCTGATTGGCTGAGGTCACTGCAACTCAGAGCTCCAGAACTCAAGTAATCCACCAGTCTCAGCCTGGCCCGCACAGCACCCCTGGTGTGTGCAGCTGTTCCCAGGGGCCTTTGTTTTCTAAAGGAATACAGCAGACTGGCTACCGGGCCTTGTGAGAACCAGAGCGTTCTGTTCTTTGTCTTCCTCTTCTTGTCTCTTCCTCCTTCCTCTCTTCCTTCTCCTCTTCTTCCTCCTTTTTGTTCTTATGCATTTCCATACAGTGCAAAGAACAGAAGGGCCAGACTTGCGGTTAGTAAGACCTGGGTTCAAGTCCTTTTCTGATACATAGTGGCTTATGTGAATACACTCGTTCAGGTTTTCAGAACACTTTCCTTACAACATCCCAGTGAGTGAGCAAGGGGGAACCTCCCCATGTTCCAGGTGAAGAATGCTCTGCAGAGTCCTGGGAACTGCTCACTGCAGCAATGCCTCATGTGGGCGTTTTAGGTCCAGAGTTCTCTCAAATCCATTGCCTCATTTGTTTCCCACAATACCCCGGTGAGGTAATTAATGTATAAGTTGTTATCCCTATTTTATGGAGGAAGAAAGTGAGTCTCATTGAGGTTAAAGGACTTCCCAAATCATGTAGGAAGTGAATGGCAGAGCTTTGGACTAGAACTCAAGGCTTGGGAACCCTCCAGTCCAGTGAGCTTTTCAGCTCATAATGTTCATAATGAAGTGTGTGAGATGAACCTGTGAAATATCAGAAATATCAGAAAATAATTAAATTGTCAATTCAGAGGATGTGAGAATTTGAAAGGATCTTAGAGCTGAGAGGGAGCTTAGAACATTGAATGTCAGAGCTGGGAGGGAGCTTAAAACATGGAATGTCAGGGCTGAGAGGGGCCTTAGAATATGGAATGTTAGAGCTGGGAGAGACTTTAGAACATAGAATATCAGAGCTGGGGAGGGACCTAAGAATATGGAATATCAGGGCTGGGCCCTGATCAGAGCCTTAGAATGTAGAATGTCAGAGCTGGGAGAGACCTTAGAACATAGAATGCCAGGGCTGGGAGGGAGCTTAGAACATGGAATGTTAGCACTAAAAGGCATCTTAAGATGCAGAGTGGAAGTTCCCTGAGGCCAGCGTCAGCATTTTAGTTTTCATATCGCTAGGTGCTGACACAATGCCCAGCACATAGTAGGTGCTCGATCCATCTTCCATAAACTGAATCAAGAGCTGTCCAGAGGGGACAGACTCCAGACCCCCTGACTCCCAGTCCAACGATTGTTCTCACTATCCCCCTGATCCTGCCAGAGAATTGGCCCAGAGGTGATTCATCCCAATTCTTGGTGTCTGGCCCCAGATCTCTGAGTCTAGAGAAACCGTCTGGCTTCTCTCATTCTCGCATTTAGTTACTGGGCGTGATGAGGCCTTGCTTTTCTTTTCCTTTCCAAAGCAGCTCCCTGGAGCCCTGGGATATTGGGCTGTGTCTGAGAACAAAGAAGCAGCCAGGCAGAGGAACAAATTCCTTACAAGCAGGGGGGATTAGGTGGGCTACCCTGGTGCCGTCTTTTCATATCTGTATAATGTGGAGCCGATTAACCTGCCTGAAAGAAGGCCCACTGAGAAGCTAAATATCATGTGTGTGCAGTGATCCCATTTGAAAAGGAATTCCTAATGGAGGCTGTGAAATAATTAATTAATTAGATGCCCCCTTCACATCCCCAACACCGAGCAGCGACACATTGATCGGCCTCCAGGAGGGCAGGAGCTGGGCTTGTTTTTTTGATGCTTTAAAGACCAGGCAGGATGTGAGTTTTCAGAGACATTAATGAAAGAAGCCGGGTGTGTTTTTATTATTCATTTTCTTTTCTGTCTTAAATAGACCCACAGGGAGCTGGGAGAAGAGGAGGTGGGGAGGGCAAGGAGAAGTAAGTTATTAGCATCTCTCCAATAGGTACTGCCAGGCCCTCTGGAAGAAGAGAAATACCTGCTTCTTCTTAGTCTTCTGGGGTCTTTCTCCCCATAGGGAGTAAACCACAGCCCAAGAGCCTGTGGAGGAAGGAGGGATGAGCTCCAAGCAGATAGAGCCCTGAGATGTTTTGGAGGGGGGAGGATGGGGGAAGAAAAGGAAGGAAAGAAAGAAAGAAGGAAAGAAGAGAGGGAGAAAGAGAGGAGAGGAAGGAGGGATGGGAAAAAAGGAGGGAGAGAGGAAAAGAAGGAGGGAGGGAAGGAAGGGAGGGAGGGAAGAAAGGAGGAAGGGAAGAAAAGGAGGGAAGAAAGGAAGGAAGGCAGGAAGGAAGGAAGGAAAGGAGAGAAGGAAAGAAAAAAAAGAAAGAAAAGGAGGGGGAAGAGAAAAGAGAAAAGAAGAAAAAAAGGAAAGGAATCTTTGCTCCAGGGGAAAGCCTAAAGGTTAGATCTTGGTGGGGTGGTTTTGGCAAAGGAGGAGCCTTGCTTTTCTTAGCTTTCAGGAAGCCACAGGCCCCTGGGGTGTGTTGACTTGGCCTTGCCTCTATTAAAACCCTACTTTCCTTCCCAAACTCACTCCACCCTACCCTCAGCCCCTCCCAGCTGCTTGAATGAGCTGGACTCTGCTCACCCCTCCTGACAGACAAGGGAAGAAACAGCAAGAAGGGAGAGGAGCTCAGTACCTGGAGTCAGTGGGTCAGGGTTCAACTCTTGGCTTTGTTCTTAAGGATCCTTGGGTGACATTGTGAAAGTGGCCTGGGCTCTCTAGCACTTATTTTCCTCACCTGGAAAATGGCCTTAATCTCTAAGATCTAAATCTATAATCCCCTAATTCCATACCAGTTCAGTTCAACAAACATTTATTAAACACCTACTATGTGGCAATCAATGAACAAGTATATATAGAGTGCTTACTGAATACCAGGAACAAGTAGCAAAAGCAGCCTGTGCCCTCCTTAAGCTCACATTCTAAAAGGGAGGCAACATTCAAATATACACAGAATAGATAGTAATCTTGAAAGACACCAACAGCTAGGGGAATCAGGTACTTTTGCTAAGCACTGGGGTTTCAAAACCAAAGCCAAAGCTACTACACACACACACACACACACACACACACACACATACATATATATATGTGTGTATATATGTATATATATATGTACACACACATACATATATATGTACATATATACAGAGAGAGAGAGAGAGAGAGAGAGAGAGAGAGAAAGAGAGAGAGAGGAAGAAAGTTCCCACCCTCATGGAACTTATATTCTTCTGGATGCAACAAGTCTGTACAGATAATAAGTACAAATAGATGCCAACCAACCCACTTCTCATCTGCAAAATGGTAGTGGAGGTAGTGAGGATTTGGATTAGTTGATTTCCAAGGTCCCTTTTAGCTCTACTGCCTAGGGTCCCATGGCTCTGATACTTACTAGAGGTTGCTCGACCAACTCTGTTGAATTTAGAGTCAGAAAGACTTGAATTCAAATTCTACCTCAGATACTTACAGGCTGTGTGACCCTGAGCAAGACAATTAACTTCTCCAAGACTGAATTTAATTTTAGAAAAGTGGGGGAAGGGAGTTGAACTTCCAAGGTCCTTTTAAGTTCTAAATCTATGATTCTATGGTAAGTCATTTAAGGTACAGGCAAAAGAGCCTTGGTTGTGGGGTCATAGTACCTGAGTTCAAATTTCACCTTTAATGCTTAACAGCTATAGGACATAAGGCAAGTCACAACCTCCTGGGCCTCAGTTTACTCATCATAAAAGGCCTCTGAAGTGCCACCCAGATCTACACCTGTATGGCCTTAAGCAAGGGACACATCTCCAGGCCTTAGTTTCCCTTCTATCAAATGAGGATTAGACTGAATGGCTCATTTGGACTAGCTACGAGACTGAGAATTTGCCCCAAACTACCTAGGTGTTTATTCAGTCTCCAAGGAAGATTGGGTCCCATTCCTCTAGCTCAAAAGCCAGGGCTAGTCTAACTAGTCTCTCTAATTCCCTGGGTTTTTGTTTTAATAGAATTCATACACACACAAGACCTGTTTGATTTTAAATATTGGTCTATTTTCTCAATAGAGGGATGCTATGGACTTCCAAGTTCCTCTTGTCCAGAGGTGTCCAATATGGAACCCCCTCCACCATTCAGCCAGAACCAGATTAAAATGCCATTGCGAAATATTTAAATAAACAAACAAATAAATGAATGGATAAATAAAATAAATGAATAAAAATAAAATAGAACATAGATAATGTTAATATATGGTTTCCTTAGTCAATATGTGGCCCAAAGGGATCTTTATATACAGTTCAATAGCTCTGTTTTTATTTGCATTTGATAACCCTGCTCCAGTCTACACCCACTCTCCCCTCATGGAACAGAGGAGGAAACAGAGACCCAGGGGCCTTACCCAAGATGACACAGGGAGCTGATGTCTCTGGTGGGATTAGAAACCAGGCTGTCTGACTTCTGGCTCTAAAATCCTTTGAAATCAGTAATGATTTGCGTAAGGACACGCATTCAATCCACGGAATCATCACATTTGGCCCTGACCCAAACCTGGCATGCTTGTTCCTCAGCCATCCTCAGGCCCCCATCGTCTGGAGCTTCTGCCTCCAGCTCCCACTCTGGGATCTTGGTGTTCTGATTGATGGACATTCACCATGTCTGGTTCTTACCCAGAATCCTCACCCACCCCAGCTTCTGCTCCCTGGACATCTTCATCCTGTGCCTCATCTTGAATTGCCTTCTCTTGCTTTCTATCTGTAGACTCAAAGCAGTGATGAAATCAACACTAACCTTCTTGGAAAGGGCACATTGGCCAGTGATCTTATGGCTTCAGTTCCCATCCCTGTGATTTCCCAGATCAACCTACCTCTTTGCCCCTTCTCCTTCTTCCTTCCTCTATATGTCTGGCCAAATGGACAGGGCGGGAGCCATCTTGCTTTTTTTTTTGTATTGATATCTCCAGATCTTAACAAGTACTTAGAACATAGTAAATACTTAATAAATAACTTTTCATTCATTCATTAATTCATTCATTGATTCATTCATTCAAATTATTGTCTGAACTTTTGATGTTGTCGTTCACTCTTAGGACAGTCTCCAGAGATCAGGGTTGGATTTTTTGGTTTCCCCTGGATTGACCTTCAGGTTGAATCAGTCATGAAAAGGGACTGGGCATGTGTGGGCTGAGTATATGGGCTGAGCACTAGTACATGGGCTTGACATGGTTTTACTGACCCTGGCCTGTTATTGGCCTGGAAGAACAGAGAAGGAATATATTCAGGTAGCTGGAGAAAGCTTCTCTCTGGGTTCTTGAAAACCAATATGTGTCCCCTATAAAAAACGATCATGTCTGCATACTTTGGAATCTCGGAAATGGAATTCTTTAACCTGTTTAAAAATCTTCCAAACAGAATTTCAGAGGGTTTTGAGCCCATTTGTTAAAAATATAAAAATGTAACACCTTCCAATTAGTCAGCAAGAACAACTGATTGACATTGGGGGAAATGGAAATTTACTAGATGAATTTTAGCAAAACTCTTTGCATAATTGGTGGAAGAGATTGAAAAAAAAATGAACGCTGTGATTTAGCAAGCTCAGCCGATGATGGGCTTCTTCTTGCATCTAGAAATCATTGTGAGGGATCTTTTTCAGCTTTGACAGGTGTTAACATCAAGGATCAAAATAGACTGAGCTTAGAACCAGACCTTGGAATTGCTGTATCACAAACATATTTAATCAGGATTTTTAAAATGAAGCATATTCGCTCACATTGCTCTGACTTAAAAGACCATCGTTAATAAATTTAACAAGAACAAAAAGTTTATTTTAATAAATGTATTATTTTAAAAATACTTTATCCCATCTTTGAAATTTAATAATGTGCATGATTATCAGCATAGCAGTATATGTATATAATTTATTAATAAGTAAATCAAGGCATGGAAGAGCACATGCTCATACTTTTTTTTTTTATTGTGAAGGGTTCAAGATCCCAAAAATTTGAAGACCATGGTGCTAGAGGATTTCAAGAAAGGGTTGTTAGGCCACTTGTTGGGAATATCGTTGAACTGATTTCTGTTGAATGATGTTGCAGCCCTAGAGGGTTGGACATGGAGTCAGGAAGTCCTGAATTCAAATCCTGACTCTGACACTAAGTAAATGGCCCTGGGCAGGTCACTTAATCTGCTGTAGGCTTAGTTTCCTCATCTGTAAAATGGTGATAATAATAAATATTATTGGTGGTGGTGGTCTCTGGAAGGCAGAATTGGAAACAACATGGAGAAGTGACGTAGTAGCAAGTTTCATTGCCACCCAAGAAAATCTTTCCTAACCATTTGAACTACCCTGATGTAGAATGGGCTCCTCTGGAGGTCATGAGCTTCCCATCATCTGGAAGCTTCAAGGGTAGACTGGAAGAGGATGAGCCCCTATTGGGAATGTTGTAGAGGGTTTTTTGTTTGTTTCTTTCAGCAATGGTTTGGGAATGGTACAGTAGAAAAGAGCTCCCAATCTAGAGTCTGAGGTCATGGGTTCAAATCTGGTCTTTTCTACTTACAATTTACTTGTGACCTTAGACAAGTGACTTAACCTCATTTGAATGGGCCTCAGTTTACTCACTTGTAAAAATGAGGACTCTAAGGAGAAAGGACCTCTAAGGTCCTTTCCCACTTAAATCTATTATCTTTTGATTATTTGAGTCCGGACAAGATAGCCTCTGAGGTCCCTTCTAACTCTGAAGGGTTCTGAGACTGTGAAGGAATCTCTCCATCTCTCTCCCTACATTTCCTCCTTCTGTTGCTCATCTCTTTGAATCTCTTCCTGGAACTTGGTTTGACTCCCTAGGAGCTTGGAAGAGAGTATGAAATATGGGTGTGTGGTTTCCAAACAGCTCTGTCCATTTGCTTTAAAATTAAACAGGAGAAGGAGTCAGGGGACCGCTTGGCCACTGAAGGAGCCTTTGATCAGTGACCCCTTGGGAAGAGTGTCTGGGGGTGTGAATTGTAAGTGTGTGTTCTCCTGTAGGAGCCTGGCCAAGACTTCATGTAATTCAATTACATTTAGCCAGGCGGCTTGTGTCAGCATGTGGTACACACACATACACACACACACAACCTGGCCATATAAGCCACATAGCCACATTGGTGTGTGTGTGTGTGTGTGTGTGGGTGTGTGTGTGTATAGATATTTGCATTTACCCGGCACCCAAATGCTTGTTCTCCCATCCTTTTTTATGACCTCTCCCCTCCTCCTCCCTCCTCCTGCTTGGTTGCTTCCAGAGGCATTAGTCTCATTTGCAAGCTTCATTAGGTCTTACTGATGCTCCTGCCTCCACTAGGCCCCTTTCACATCAGTTCTAGCCCAGTCAGGTTCGAACAACTGGTGATTTCTGAGCAGGGCCCCTCACCCTCAACGTATCTTCCCAGGATATGAGGTCAGCCTACTTTCATTCCATTGCAGAACAAATGGGTGACATATCCAACATGTCCTGCCTGCCAGTGGGAGCAGAGAGGCTGCTTTTCTTACTTCACTCAGTCTCAGTGAGTCTGCTGATAGCATGTGTGGCTGTCCTGAAGCCATCGGCTCTGAGTGCAGACACCCCCTCTCCATGTCATCCACAGGCACCTGTGCAGCTGGGAGAGCATCAGTCTTAGAATCATCAGAACTGAGTTCATATCCCTCTGTGAGCCTGTTTCCTCATTGGCAAAATTGGGGAAAAATCTTTGCCTGACCTGATTCCTTCCATGAAATTTTTCTGGTCCCTTCTGTGTCCTGAGCACTGGGGGAACTAGAAAGTTTACACAGTTCCTCACCTTGTGGAGCTCTGTCTAGAAGGCAGGCAAAACACATACATAGATGCATTTAAAACACAGTGTTGAGGCAGCTGGGTGGTGCAGTGGATAGTGTGCTGGCTCTGGAGTCAGGAGGACTTGAGTTCAAATCCAGTCTCATATACTAGCTGTGTGACCCTCGGCAAGTCACTTAACCATGATCACCTCAAAACAAAAACAGAAAACCATAGTGTTTCATGGTAAAGGCATTTGAGAGTTACAAAGCAAAGGGCTGTGTGACTCCTGACCAATGGAGGCTTCCTGGAGATGGTGGCATTTGGGTTGGACTTTAAAGGATGTGTAGGAGGTAAGGAAGGAATAGGTTATTATAGTAAGCTGTAAACCTTATCATAGACTCTTAGACTTAAGGATGGAAGGGACCTTAGGGACATCAAATCCAATCTCTTCAATTTACAAATGAGGAAACTGAGGCACAGAGAGGTGAAGGGGTTTGAACCCAGGTCTTCCTGCCTCTTAAATCTAGTACCCTATATCTTATGGAATGCTGCCTCTCAAGCTTATAAATATTATTAGTATCATTATTACTAGCTATAAAAAGAAAACAAGTTAGCCCACTGAAGACAGAAATGGCCCCAAGCTTAGACACAAGCAGCATAGATTTAGGTTATCTGTAAGAAAAGACTTCCAAACCATTAGGGTTACTAAGTGCTGGCGTGACTTCCTAGTAACATGTTCGAACCCCTTTCTCTGGAGATGTTTCAGGTCAGTTTCTGGAATGTGTTTTGATACAATAATATTCATTCAACAAAAACTTATTAAATGCCCTCTATGCTGGGTGCTATGCTCTATGTAGATACAGAATTTAGATCGGGTCCAGTTCCTATACTTAGCGATCACACAGCCTAATGGAATGGAGGATAGAGGAGTGGGGATGGGGAGATGCAAATACCAAGAGCTATTAGAAATAATATTATCTGACAAGTAACATTAGAGAAGTGTAGAAAAATCTGTGATGTAAGATCTGTTAAAAAAGGTTGTTGGGGGAGGTCAGTGACCAAGGGAGGCTTCTTAGAGAAGGTAGTATTTTAGTTGCACTCTTTGGGATGGTTACGAATTTATCAGGTGATGGGAGGAGAGGCACAGTGTTAGCACAGCTGTGGAGGCAAGAGAATGCAGATCACATTGAGGGTGGGTGGGTAGAAAGCTGTCTAGTTTGGCTGGATGAGCGAATAGGAAATGAGCATGAATGAACAAATGAACCAGTGAACGAATGACTTAAAGGTGGAGATGGAGAACTGTGAAAGATCTTGAATGCCATGCAAAGGAGTTTATGCTATAGTTGGCAGGCAATAGGGAGCCCCTGGAAATATTTATAACAGCTGACATTTATATAGTCTAGGATTTTATTTTTATAAAGTTATTTTTTTAGATTGAGGCAGCCATGTGGTACAGTAGATAGAGTGGACTTAGAGTCAGGAAGACCCGAGTTCAAATTCAGCCTCAGACACTAGCTGTGGGACCCTGGACTTAATCTCTGTCTGCCTTGGTTTCTTCAACTGTAAAATGGGAATTATAATCATTTGTCACGTTGCCAAGAAAATGCTTATTCAGGTATAGATTGGATCTATAAGTCTTAAGTCAAGGCAGGTCAAAAAGCATTTATTAAATACCTATTATCTGCCTGGCACTGTGCCTAGTAGAGTGACATAATGAAAGGCCCCCAAAGCCCAGTCACTTGCTGTGTGACTTCCAGCAAGTCCCTTTACTGCATTGAGCTTTAGGCTCCTCATCTCTGAAACAAGGACAAACCCAGGGTTGCTGTGAGGATCACATGAGAATGTTCGTAAAGGAGCTTAGCACAATGCCTGGCACATAGTGTAGATACTTAGTAAATGCTTATTCCCTGCTCCTCTGTCCATCCACTATCATGCTTTGTCGGCTTAACTTGAGCTGAAATGCCATCAGATCCGATCTATACCTGAATCAGCTTTCTGTCTACACATAAATGGTAAAGGATCACCTGACCTTGGCCCCAAGATCTTGAGTGAAGGAGGCCAAGCCCACTGCCTCCCACAGCCCCATTCCCTTTTGAACTGCCCTAGTTGGAGGGGTCTTCCCACCCACCCCCTTCCATCAAGCCTCTGTTTTTCTGTAACGTCCACCCACTGCTCTCAGTTCTGCCCTCTGGAGACAAGGCTAATCTGTCTTTCACAAGACAGCCTTCCAAACAGAAGTGGGGGCTAGAACGGATGACCTTCCCAGACTCTTCTTAACCTTCAAATTCTATCATTTCAAAAGGACAGCAGTAAAAGTGGATGACTTTGGTCAATAAGCTGCCCACAGTCTCAATAAAGGTGCATGATTCCCAAGGCTTCAGGCCAGGGTGGAAAAGAGCTTGACCCTGACCATCCTGGAGGTCCTCGTTCTACCCCCTGTGTTCTGTAAAAGTTACCCTGTCCAGAGACAGGAACATTATGTACTCTGCTAGGCAGAGCCCAGCTACAATTCCAGACAGGTTGTGGGGCCCTGGAGCCTTATGAGCGAAACCAATGGATGTTAATCACTCACCCTGCTGGCTGCCTTGGGTTTTTTTCCCCCCTTTTAATAAAAACAACCCAGGAAAGTAATTCATAAACAACACAGAGTCTCAAAGTCAAGTAGGAAGGTCAGCCCATTACTTTGTCCCCAGGGGCAGCCCCTTGCTAGAGAAGTTTCCTTCCCACTGGGGAGCAAGCTCTGGCTTCCTGGCATGGTGAATGAACTGCTTGAATTGGATTCAGGAAGATCCCATCTCTCACACTTCTAGTTGTGTGAAGCCTTTCTCTGAGCCTCAGTTTCCCTCATCTGTTAAATGCAGATAAATAATAACACCTGCCTCACAGAACTGTCGTAAGAATCAAGCAAGATTATGTATGTGGAACCCTGCTGCATGGAGGGATACTACACTTCTCTTAGATCCCACTTCATAATCTGCTCTGATTTCTACCATCGTCCCCTCTCCTATCCCCAACACACACACACACACACACACACACACACACACACACACACACACACGGCTGTGGGCACAAACATATGATTTAGAAACCCTAGAAACCATCAAGTCACACCTTTTCGTTTTATAGACGAGGAACCTGAGGCTAGGTGCCTTGCCCAGCATCACACAGCTAATAAGTGTGAGAGTCAGAACCAAACCCAGGTCTTCTGGCTCCAAGTGCAACACTCGTTTTCCCATAAGGACCTGTTTCTGCTTTGTATTCCCAGCACTGAGCACGGTACTAAGCACATGATAGGAACTTAATAAGAGTACTATTCAGCCCTTAAAGTATGGTGTAAATGTCAGTCAGTTCTTATTATTAATTCACAGATAGTCAAGGCAATCTCAGAAACTCTGTGAAGATGACTTACGCTTTCTAGAAGAGTAGCGTTGATTTTGGAGAGTAGATGAACCACCGATGAGCCCTCCCTCCCCTCAGCACCAAGGACAGCCTCCTCCCCAGCTCCCCAACCAAACACCCTCTGCCCCCATACCCTCCAGACACCATGACATCACTGTGAAATCAGGACATGGCAGGCTTGCACAGCCCCTCTGCTGAAACCTGCTACATTTGATCTTGTGTGTCCTCAGAGGAGAGCTTGGAGAAGCATTAACTGACACCGTAGCAGCAGTTACTGCCCCGAGCCCTGCTGGGCCAGACACCTGGTCCTTTTTAAGTCAGGGACTCAGGTTATAAAGAGAGCATTCCTCTTCTCCAGCTGTGAGGGGCTTGCCCATGCAGGCTACCAAGATTTATAACTGGATGGACCCTTAGAGACTGTCTAATCCAACCCCTTCATTTTGCAGAGAAGGAAATAGAGCACAATGAGAGGATTTGCCTGAGGTTGGTACAAGCTACAGAATATGAACCCACATCCCCAAATTCCAAATGCAGTGCCTTTCCTACTCCATCATGTTGCCTTCACACTAGCTGAGCAAGAAAATGAACTGACTTGAACCCAGATTTCGGAAATCTGGATCTTTCTTGGGACCCACCCTCTGCCTTCCTTCCAAAGTTATCTGTCCTCAAACAGTTGACCAAAGCTCTTTAGAAGGAAGAAAAGTCCTGCAATGGTGGGCCAGGAACAGGTCCCTTCTCTGCTGTCCAGCAACTTTCATTGAGTCTGAGAACCAAGTGCCATCATTGACAGCTGATTAATAAGCACTAAGTGTTATATTTTTTATTAAACTCATAGATTCTTAAATTTTCTGATCTAGATAGGATATTAAAGAGAATATAGTCTAGCTCTCCTCATTTCACAGATGATGAAACTGAGACCCAGAGAGGTTGGGGAGTCCACGTAGCATAATAGAAAGGGCACATGGGTCTTGATGTTAGATGAGATGATCTCGAGTCTTCAGTCCAATGTCCACTAGTTGCATCATCATGGGTCAATCTCTTTTCTCTGCATCATAGTTTCCTCTTATGTAGAATGGAAGTAGAGAGTGTGAGACTCCAGCTTCACTGCTCAGGGAACTGAGGCATATAGGAGTTAAGTACTTTGCCCAAAGCTACATAGATAGGAAGGATCTGGCTCCTGAGACAGAACACAGCAGACCAGATGTGGGCTGACCCAGGCAGAGGGCAGTAGAACCTTTTCTGCCTCATACATAGGCTCTATTGCTGGATGCTTTTCGAGCTCCCACCTCCCCCAGATATGCCAGGATGGTCCAATCCTAAAGGCTCTGGACATTTACAGTTTCATACTATGATCCCTCTACAATAGCCTTATTCTCCTTTGAATATTAATCAATCAACAAATATGTATTTATTAAGTATTTATGCACTTTGGTAGCAGTGTGTAGGGTTGACTGGAGTAGGGAGAGACGTGAAGGCAGGGAGACCTAATTAAGAGGCTGCTGCAATTATCTAAGTGAGAGGTGATGAGGGCCTGAATTAAGGCCTTAGCTGTATGAGTCAATGTGAAAGATGTGAAGACAGAAATAAGGAGACTTGACAACTAACTGGATGTGAGGAGTCCAGGAAATGCCAAGAGTATGAAGCTAAGACACCGAAAGGATGGTGATGACTTTAATACAAATAGAGAAATTTGGCAAAGGTGGGGCTTATGGGAAAGAGTAATGAGTCTAATTTTAGACATGTTGAGTTTGAGTCGTCTCTGGGACACCCAGTTTGAAATGTCAATAAGCAATCAGTGAATTGGGACTGAAGCACAGGGATATATTGATCTGACAGTCATCCGCACTGAGATGTGATAGTGAGACAGGGTGGCTAGATGGGAGAGTGCTTGGTGGGAGGGAGGGGGGAAGTTAAAGTGTAAGAAGACTACAGCTTTAAATAACAAAGAGGGGTTTATATTTGATCCAGAAGGTGAGAAGGAGGCACTAGAGCTCACTGAGTTGGGTTGGAGTATGTGTGTGTGTGTGTGTGTGTGTGTGTGTGTGTGTGTGTGTGTGTGAAAGAGAGAGAGAGAAGATTAGACCTTATAAGACAAAAATATCTTGACAACTGAATAGAGGATAGATTGGAGTAAGAAAAGATTTGAGGTAGGGAGACCAGTTAGAAGGCAGTAGCCCTGGGGAGAGGTGATGAGGGTCTTTGCTAGAGTAGTAGTAATGTGAGGAGAGAGAAAAGGACACATACAAGAGATGCTGTAAAAGTAGAAATTACAAGAGTTGACAATAGATTGGATATGTGGGGGTGGGGTGGGGGAGGTATGTGAATGAGGTGTCACTGAAGTTGGAGGCCCAGGTGACTGTCAGGATGGGGGAACAGGAGAATACAGAAGAAGGGAAAGATGATGAGTTCTGTTTTGGACATGTTGAGTTTGAAATGTCTGTAAGAGGTTTAATTGAAGATGTCCAAAAGGCAGTGGGTGATGTGGGACTGCAGCTCAGAAGACAGTCCATGGCTGGATAGAGGCATACTTGAGATATTACTGTAGGTTCAGTTCCAGACCACCACTATAAAGTAAGTCACACAAATTTTTGGTTTCCTAGTGCATATAAAAGTTATGTTTACACCAGTCTATTAAGAGTGCAATAGTATTATGTCTGAAAAAACAATCTATATACCTTAATTAAAAATACATTGTTGCTAAAAAAAATGCTTATGGTCATCTGAGGCTTGAGTGAGTCGTAATCTTTTGCTGGCTGAGGGTCTTGCCTGATTGTTGATGGCTGCTTACTGATCAGGGTGGTGGTTACTAAAGGCTGGGGTGACTATGGCAATTTCTTAAAATAAGACAACAATGAAGTTTGCTGCATCGATTGACTCTTCTTTTCACTTGAACACTTCAAAAGCATTGTGGGATTATTAAATGGCCTAATGTCAATGTTCTTGTGTCTCAGGGAATAGGGAAACCTAAGGAGAGGGAGAAAACCTGGGAATGGCTGGTCAGTGGAGCAGTCAGAGCACACACAACATTTATTGATTAAGTTCATTGTCCTATATGGGTGTGGTTCATGGCACCCCAAAACAATCACAGAGTAACATCGAAGATCCCTGATCCCATATTAACATAACAGGTAGGATAATAATGAAAATGTCTGAAATATGAGGAGAATTACCAAAATGTGACACAGAGACACGAGGTGAGCATGTGCTGTTGGAAAAATGGTGCCAATAGACTTACTCAACATGGGGTTGCAACAAACCTTCAATTTGTAATAAACACAGCATCTACAAAGCAAAATAAAGCAAGGCATGATAAAACAAGGTATGCCTGTATATAGATCTGGGAATCACTTGCTGTGATGATAATCATACTCATGGGAGTTAATGAGATCACTAAATGAGATGGTATAGAGGGAGAGGAGGGGAAAGCCCAGGACAGAGCCTTGGGAGTCATCTCCTTAATCAGGTAGCTTCCCTCTGTTGCTTATCTCTAATTTATCCTGTACATATCTTATTAGGTGTTGGCAGGTTGTCTCTCCCATTATACTGTGAGGTCCTTGAAAGCAGACACTATCTTTTGCCTTTCTTTGTATCCTCAGTGCTCGGCACACTGCCTGACACATAGTAGGTGCTTGCTGACTCAACTTGACCCATGTTCAATATGTGTAACTTGGATTAAGATCCAGCAAATGAGACTGAGAAGTCAGACAAAGAAGAGAACCCAGAGAAAACAATGTCACAAAACTGAGAGAGGAGAAAGAGAGTAATCAGTGGTGTCGAATGCTGCAGAGAGAAGGATAAGAATTGGGAAAAGGCCATTCGATTTGGCAATTAAGAGATTGCTGGTGACGTTAGAGAGAGCCGTTTGAGTTGAATGATGAGATTGGAAGCCACGGTGCCCAGGATAAAGAAGAGAATGAGGGGAGAGGAAGCAAAGGTAGTGAGTGTTGATGGATTTTTGCTGGTGTCAAAGCCTGTGTGTCTCTTCTGCTCTGTTCCATCAGTGGTGAATCACCCAGCCTCCAATACCCGGGCACCTGTGTTACACCCACAACAAATAGTCTGCGTTTTCCCTTCTAGTGCCAATGAATGGGAGCTGGCTGCTGGCTGCCTTGCTTTCCATCATCTCCCTTCCCCCCTCTCTCTCACCCACCCTACCTCTCCTGCAAGCAGGCGGTTCAGGCTGGGCAGACAGCAGGGGGTCAGAAACCAAATTAACAGGTAAAAAAATTCTCATTTGCCGTTCTTCACATGAGCCCAAGCTGCAAACTCTGCAATTGAAAAGAAGAGGATTGGGGGAGCTGGGATGCGGTCGAGGGAAGAACGGTAATGAAAACCATTTGAGGAGAGACGTATGAGGAGTCTCTGATCTGAGTGAATGAAAACTTTGAAGGAATTCTACATAAATGCTGCTGTGGGAAGGGGAGAGAGTAGGATGTGGTGCGGGGGGGAGGGGGGGGATCAGTGGGAGATTTTCCAACTCCTTCTTCCTGGCCTGCTGTCTTTGCTGCTCCCTAGCCTCTCTGCTGCCCTGGGACGTCAGAGGGGGAAGCACTCTGTGTGTGTGTGTGTGTGTCTGTGTGTGTGTGTGTGTGTGTGTGTGTGTGTTGGGGGGTGGTGGTGACAGCCCAGGGTCAGTACAAGCTAGGGGCCAGGGAATGAGCCTTCTTGCTGCTAACTCTGCTGCGCGATTTGGGGCAAGTCACATCGCATACATATCCCCTGCCCCCACTCCCATTTCAGTTTCCTTTGTAAAATAAGGTTGAGCTAGACGGCCTCCAGATTCATCATCCCATGGGGAGGTTATGCTCTTTTGCTGGAAAGAGCACTGACCCAGGAGGCAGCAGACCCAGAGCTTAGTCCCACCTCCACCCCTGAATAGCAGTGATCTTTGCCCAAGGCACTTCCCTGGTCAGACCTAAAACGTGGCCTCAAATGGTGGTTTTACTATTTTTAGCCTGGGTGAACTTGAGCAAGTCACAATTATTCTTTAGTCTCAGCTTCTTCATCTGTGAGATAAGAGCACCAGACAAGATGAGCACCAAGGTCCTCTCCATCTCCAGTGTTCTCTGTTCTAAGTCCTTCCCCAGCTCTAACATTCTATGTTCTAAAGCCCCTCCTAGCTCTGACATTCTATGTAAGGTCCCTCCCAGATCTTACATCCAGTGTTCTATATCTTAACATCTCCTCCTAGCTCTGACAACCTATGTTCTGAGACCCTTCCCAGCTCTAACATCCTGTGTTCTATATGCTAAAACTCTTTACAGCTCTGGCATTCCCATTCCAGCTCTGATATTCACTTCATACACATCTCTAAAATCATATGAACACTTTTCTGGCAGTTTCCTACCACCACCATCACTTCAGGTCTAGCATTCTTGGTTCTATATTCTATGGTCACCCAAAGGAAAGACCATTGGATTTGGAATCAGCAGACCTAGGTTCAAATCTTGACTTTGTGGCTATGGGCAAATAAATCATGAGCCATCTCACTAAAGCAATTTGAGTGCCTTTCATTTATGAGGTATGCCAGCAGACCCAGGAAAAATCACTCAGAAAATAACTCAGCCTCTCTGAGCCTCAGTTTCCTTGTGGGTAGAATGGTGCTACCTAGCTTGTAGGGCTCTTTGGAGGACAGCTTCTTGTGAATTGTAAAGCTAAAGAAATGGCAAATGTGATTCCAGTCTAAGATTCTTCTTTCTAGGGGCCCTTCCAGTTCCTACAAACATGATGCTTAGCACAGAGCAAGCACTTAAGAAGAGCTCTCTCTCTGTCTCTCTCTCCCTCCCTCCCTCCCTGCTCTTATCTTTTCTATCATTTATATACCTATCTCTATCATCTCTCTCTCTATCTACCTATCTCTTCTCTCTCCTCTCTATCTCTCTTCTCTCTCATCTATCTATATCTCTCTAGCTTTCTGTCATCTACCTATGTCTTCTCTCCCCTCCTCCTCCTCCTCCTCCTTCTTCTTCTTCTTTTCTTCTTCTTCTTCTTCTTCTTCTTCTTCTTCTTCTTCTTCTTCTTCTTCTTCTTCTTCTTTTCTTCTTCTTTTCTTCTTCTCTTCTTCTTCTTCTTCTTCTTTTCTTCTTCTTCTTCTTCTTCTTCTTCTTCTTCTTCTTCTTCTTTTCTTCTTCTTTTCTTCTTCTTCTCTTCTTCTCTTCTTCTTCTTCTTCTTCTTCTTCTTCTTCTTCTTTTCTTCTTCTTCTTCTTCTTCTTCTTCTTCTTCTTCTTCTTCTTCTTCTTCTTCTTCTTCTTTTCTTCCTCTTCTTCTCCTCTCTCTCTCTGTCTCTCTCTCTGCCTCTCTCTGTCTCTCTCTCTGCCTCTCTCTGTCTCTCTGTCTCTCTCTCTCTCTCTCTCTGTCTCTCCTCCTCCTCTTCCTCCTCCTCCACCCCTAGAGACAGTATAGTATAGTAGAGATAATGCTGGCTCTGGAGTCAGAGAACCTTGATTCTAATCTTGTCTCTGATATTTACTGCCTGTGTAATTTAATCTCCCTGGATCTTGGTTTCCTCATCTGTGAAATAAGAGGGTTGGCCTCCAAGGCCCCTGAGATCTTACAGCTCTAGCTCTGTGATGCTACAGTATTCTGTGAGCATGGCAAATTTGTACTAGCTTAAATTGGTTCAAGTCAGCTCCTCTCTGGAAGCAGCAGGATGACTTCTGAAAGTCCCAACTAACAGGAACTCCAGCCCAACTCCTTAGAGATTCTCTTATTTCCAGCCATCTTCCTCCTTGGGATTAAAAACCCGGACAGCTCCCCTGCTGGCCTCTTCCAGAACCTGGCAGGGTCAGCTCAGCCTTGTGGCTTTCTTGGGGAATTGGATAGCTCACTGAAGCAATTTTCTGCCTCTGGGTGGAGTGGGGCCTGAAACATTTCCTTTTAAAGCTGGGCCTTCTAGTGTTATAGACGAATGAGGAGCAAGCTCATGCCTCAGCCATGGGAGCTGTTCCTGGGCCAAGTCAGTTCAAAGCTACCCCTGTAAATGGGGAGCTAGTATGAGTCCCTTTGCAGATGTGAGGGGAACAGGCACGGGGGAAGGGGAGGGGTTTTATGGCATTGGAGAGCCTCTTAGGATACACACATTATGCTCACCTTTACATATCCCAGAGTGTGGTCAGATCTCATCAACCCATCATTTATACTGGTTACCCTGATGGCCATCCCTGTCCACTGTACCAAATTATTGACCCCAACCTATTCATTTTATAGATGGGGAAACTGAGGACCACAGAGTTGAATTGACTTGCCCAGGGTCACTTAGGTGGCAAGTAAGTGGAAGAGCTCAGATTTCAATTCACATCCTCTGACTCCAAATCCTGTCTTCTTTCCAATGCACCATAACCTTTCATTTGGCAGATGAAGGAGCTGAGGCATGCAAAGGTGAGTTGACTTGCTCACAATAAGGTCCCCTAGGTGGTAAGTGACAAGTCATGGGATTTGACTTCTGGAGCTGGGAAGGACTTTGGAGATCATAAGAAATTGTTGTGATGATAGTAATTAGCTAATTATTATGAGATAATAGCTAGAATTGCTATAGTGCTTTAGGGTTTACAAAGCATTTCATTTGTTCTCATCTCATTTCTTCATTTTACAGAGGCTTGAAGTCTAGAGAGAGGGAACCGACTTGCCCAAGGTCATGCTGAGAGTCAGTAGAAAAGCTGAGATTAGAACCCGTCTTCTTAATTCCATGCCCTACACCTGGATCTTTCTCTCATTAGACCAGAATGTGCTCTGCATGCCTGTGTGTGAACTAATGCACATGTTTAGGGGGAGGGGAGGACAAGCAGGGAAGGGGGGAGTTTATCTCCTCTGTCCCTTTCACCATATATAGTCTTAGATCTGAGTCCAACAGAGGAAGGCCCCGGCCAGCCCCGAGTGGAAACAAATCCAAAACAAACCCAGGCGTGGCTCCTTTTCTCTTCCCTTGCCCACCTTAAGGAATGCTCTTCCTCTTTTCTGAGTACTTGGCAAGCCCCCTCAGTCCGCTGACCACAAAACGCTTCAGTCTGAAGCTGTGAAACCTTCAGGCTGGCGCTGGGCCACAGGACTTCAGCGGATGAAAACACTGAGAGGGGCAAAGGTTTCTCTGTGCTCCTGGGGGAGCAGCCCCCCACATCTCTAAGCCCCTGCAAAATGGGGCTGCCTCCACCTCTAGAAGTCCAGGATTTCCTTGAACACTCGGCTTCAGCTCAATACAAATGGTCTTCCCGTCCCCATCCTCCAAGAGTCTAGGGACATCCCTGCACCACCCTTCTTCCCAAAGTTACCTTGTATGTTGCGTATATAAATGTATACATTGTATACGTACATATAAACATGTACCTGTATAATGTATACATTGTATGCTATGTATAAATATATACCATATGAAGATATACATTGTGTACCTATGTATAAATGTATACATTGTGTACCTGTGTGTAATCTATACCAATGTAAGTGTATACATTGTATAACTATTTATAAATATGGTTATCTCTTCCACATCACAACTTTCCCCACTGTGGTTTCACTCTATCAAATATCAGCATGAGAAATTAAATCAGAATTTTTTTGGGGGAGGGGGGTTGCGAAAGTCTCATGACAAAAAAGTTTAGAAACTCAGAAATGTATAAAATATATGTATGGTATTCTATATTATCAACTTGTTTTATCTTTTAATGCCATACTAATTCAGACTTCTTCTTTGGTACAAAGGGAGGGCCAAAAAAATCTTACATGGGTTTTCCAGATTGGGGGGGAGGGGCACCATGCCTCTGTCCCCCAGGATGTGCATGCCTGTATATGCCTATATGATATATACATTGTATACCTATGTATAAATATGTCTATATAATGTATGCCTATATACAATATATGTCCATATAAATGTATACATTTTCTCCCCCATTAGGAGCTCCTGGAAGGCAGGGATTGTTTTTGCTTTTTCTTTGTATCCCTGTTATCTGGTACATTCCAGGGGCTTAATAAGAGCTTATGGTTTGACTGATTGATAGTGTGAATCACCCTATAAATACCTGCTGCCTCCTTTACCATCTCATCCAGAGGCTGGCTGAAGTTCCCCATGCATCCATATATCCATCTATCCATCCACCAAGAATTTCATGAACCCCCGCTGTGTTCCTGCCCTGTGCTAGGCAATAGATGTGATACCAGGGGTGGGGGGAGTGGAAAAGCACTTTGGGATCTGAGTTAGGAACTAGGGTTTGAATCTCTGATCCACCATTGTTCCCCTGTATGATTTGGGTTACAAATAGCTTAACCTGCCTGGCCCTCTCAGTATGCTCCTCTGTAAAATGAGAGCAGTTTAACTAGATGGCCCCCAAGGGTCCTTCCAGCTCTAAAAATGGGATGCAGAGAACCTTGGGGACATGGTCCCTGCATTCAAGAATCAGACTCTGTGGGAGAAGGGAAGCCGTACACCCACATGAACAAGGAGGTCAATCCAAGATTAAGTGCAAAATGGCCTTGAATGACACCACAGTACAAGAGAAAGGAGCTTTATATTATTATGGACCAGTGTCAAGAGGAGGTAAGACTTGAGTGGTCTTTGACAGAGGGACAAGGGGGAATAACAGTGATTATACTGGCTAGTATTTGTAGAATGCTTTAAGGTTGCAAAACACTTCACAACTATCCCATTTGATCCTCACAGTGACTCTGGGTATTATTAGCCCAATTTTGCAGATGAGGAAACTGAGGCACAGAGCAGTAAAGTGACTTACTCAGGGTGGCACAGCTCATAGGTGACTGAGGCCAGATTTAAACTCAGGTCTTCCTGACTCCAGGTCCATCATTCCATGCACTTCATCATCTGGCTGCCTAGAAAGTCAAGTCCTTTGGTGTAATGGAAGCAGGGCTGCTGGCTGCTCAGTCAAGAAAGACTGCATTGGAATCCTGACATTTCCCGCTACTGAGGACTCCTCTGCTCTTAAAATCTCTAGTTTCTCTCAAAGCTCAGTTCTGGTTCCTCCAGCCCATTATAAGGCTATACTTACTTTGTATGTATTTATATAGGTATTTATAAGCCTATTGAATGTAACCAAGGGTAATTGGATGTGTCTGTTTGTCTGGAATCTGTCATGTGGGGGCACACAGGCACACTTGGTTAACCTGTCTATGCCTCAGTTTCCTCATCAGTAAAATGGAGATATAGGAATTCCCCAGTACCTACCTCACAGGACTCTTTTGAGGATCAGTTGAAGTTGTGTATGTAAAGTATTATTTGTTTGTTTTTTTTTAACCTTGAAATGCAAAATAAATGTCAGCTTCAGTGCCTCTCTGGAGTTGGCTCAATATGAGCAGAGACACTAGTGGCATGGCTTCTTCTCAGGGCAGAGCATAGAGGCAGACTACACCCCAGTTTAGGGATAAGAACAATAAGTTTGGGAAAGATTTTATCCTGTACACAGCAGGGAGCCACTGAAGGCTCTTGAGGAGAGGCAGAACGTGCTGAAAACCGTGCTTTAGGAAGACTGATTGAAGCAGCCAGCTGCAGGATGGATTCTTTCAGGCTTGCTCATGGTTCTTCTCCAACCCTACCATCCCCCCACCTTTGAGACAACAGGTAGGATTTTGTGCGGGTTAGGCAGGACGGGTGATGACATTTGTTCTTGACCTGCCTACCTCAGCTGGGGTGACCTCTCATCTGGAAAGTGTTTGCACTAGTTTTGTGAAGTGATTATTTTTCACATCACAAGCAGGATCCCACCAGATGTGTAAGGTGCTCCCGAGAGGGACCACTGGACATTTTAGAAAGGGCTTTTGTCTTTCAGGCTCCCCAGAAGGGGAATTGATGGAAAGTCTGGCCCCTTTCTAGGCTCAGCTCAGCCAGCCCTTCCATGAAATCTCTCTTGATTCTTCCTAGCTCTCCCTTCTCACCCCTGCATCTAGCCCCACCCAAACTGCTTTGTATTTATTTTATGTGAATGTATCTATGCCTGTTGCCTTTCCCTTCCCCTCCTCTCCCAATGGAAGCTTCTTGAGGGAAGGCAATGCTTTTACTTTTGACTTTGTTTCCTCAGTTGCTGGGGGAAACTGTGTAGAATGTAAGACCTGAGCTGAGCTTTGAAGGAAACAAGAGAGCCTGAGAGGCAAAGGTGTGCCAGGAGGTGCATTCCAGTCTTGGGGGCAGCCTGTGTAAAGGCAGATGAATGAGGTTCTATGCCTGAGCGCCAGCAGGAAGGCTGACTTGCTGGGACAGAGTGTGGGAATGGGAATGATGTAGGGGAAGGCTGCAAAGACAGGCTTTATCCTGGTTGCAAAGGGCTTATATCAGACCAATGGAAGTCTTGGTCCAGATCCCAAGGAGAGCCCCTGGAGCACTGCTTACTGCAAAAAAAATAGATGATGAGGGGACAATGTAGCCTAGGGAAATTTGGGAGACCTGAGCTCTACCACTTAGCATCTGTCTAACCTTGGCCAAGTTACTTTCTCCTTCCAAGCCTGTTTCCCCATATGTACAGTGGGGAGACTAAGATTCTCACTGCCTACCTCCCATGGCTTTAGTGAGCTGATGAATGCAATGCACCTCATAACAACAAGGCTTAACCTATCATAAGATCATTGACTTAGAGCTGGGAAGGACTTTGGAAGTCATCAGATCCCTTCATTTTACATATGAGGAAACTGAGGCATAAAAGGTAAAATTATTTGCCCAACATCACAAAGCTGGTAAATGTCTGGGGCAGGATTCAAATTCAGGTCTTCCTAACTCCAAGTCTTGTGTTCAATCCACTACTACTACCCTGCCTTTCAATGCAATGCAATTCAATAAACATTTATTGAGAGGAAGGGAGACCAAGTGGTTAGGGGGCCTACTTCTTCAGATCACAAAGCCTGGGTTCAAATTCTGCCTCTGACACACACTGGCTGTGTGAGCCTGGGCAAGTCACATGACCAGCTCATCTACCACATACTTCTTTGATGATTTCTTTTCCTTTTGTTCTTCTGGTTGTCCTCCTGGTTGCAGGTTCTAGCCTGCTCCTACACAGGCCTTTGTTGGTTAAAACCAGAGTTGGGTTAGTAGAGATGTGCATATGGAATCCCTCTCCAATTTTTACAGCCCAGAGAGCATTTCTAAGACCATTTCTCCTGGCACTCAGTCAGCAATCTGACTTTTTCATAAATCTGTGTATAACATTAATCTGTACGATAAGAACATATCGTATCCAAAAATATGCTGTGATTCTGGAGAAGAAAATGTTTAGTGAAGACTAGCATATGCCTGGGCTGGTTAGGAGGGGATCTAACGGACATTCAAGAAATAGACTGACGGTGAAGCCACGCATTTCGAGAGAGACCTGAGGAGACATGAAGGCTCACAGGATGCTTTCTTGGTTCTAAAGCCTTCTTGCTCACGTCAGCTCCTAAGAGCTCACTCCAAAGAGGATATGTCAGACCCAGCTACTCAGCGACTGTCACATGGGGCATCTTGGTAGGCAGTACCAGAACAGAAGCCCAGCACCACCCGAGGGACCAGGAGATCAAGGCAAAGCCAAGGTGTTCGGCTGTTGGCCATGATTGAAAGTGAAAAGAAAGTCTAGGAGCCAGTGGATCAGCAAGGAAACTGAGGCTTGCCAGGTCAAAGAAGAAAAGGAAGGGATTGAGCATCTAGTTAGAGTCAGGAAGAAGAGTTTCTCAGGTACTTACTAGCATCTTGACCCTGAACAAGTCCCTTGACCCGTCTGTGCCTTCATTTCCTCATCTGGAAAATGGGGATAATATGAACACCTTCCTCTCAAGGTTGTCCTGAGAACCACATAAGATAATATAGCTGTAAGATAAAAGGCACTGGTGTAGTGCCTGCATGTGGTAGCACCATCTCTATGTGGGGAGCTGATAGTGACTTTGTAAGACAGATTAGCAGGACTTGTGTATATACAAAAGTACTCCTAATATTGGTTGTGCTCCCTAAGAAGCAGGAGATGTCAGGAGTTCAGAGAAATGTGGGAAGATTTACATGGACTGATGCAAAGAGAAGGTAGCTGCACCAGCTTTCTTTGTAGCTGCACCTTTCTTTGTACAGATGGAAAAAAAAAAAACCATTGAAATGAAGCATTGTCCTGAGCACTTGTAATGTCTGATCTTGGCCTTGGATAGAAGATGAGGAAGGGCCCTTCTTTTTGGTAGAGGTGGGGGATAAAAGGCATGGAATGTTGTAGCCACTCCCTAAGTTGGCTGATTTTGCTTAGCTTGTTTTTTTTTTCTTGATTACAAAGGAGGGTTCATTTTTTTAAATCCAGAAATAATTATGATGTAAAAACAAAATATATCAATAAAACTTATTTTTTAAAAAAAGATAGACCATGGTGTTTTGGACAGGAAGGAACCTCAGAATTCATCTAGTCCAAAGCCTTCTCTTTCCTCATTTGGAAAATGAGGATAATATTAGCACCCACCTCCCAAGATTGTCATGAGAACCAAATAAGATAATACAGCCACAAGATATAAGGCACTGAGTATAGTGCCTGCATGTGGGAGAAAGGGATCATAGATCTAGAGCTCTAATGGATGGCAGAGGCCATCTAGGGCAACCTTCTCATTTAATAGCTGAGGGACCTGAAGCCAAGTGAGGTTAAGGCACTTGATCAAGGTCACAAAGATAGTAGCAGAGCCTCGGATTTTCATCCAGGTCCTTTGACATTTCACTTCAAGGCTATTTCTGATACACCATACCAACACTATACCAAGAGAAGTTCCTAAGTTGGAGGAGGAAGTGGGTGTCTTTATTTCTGCCAAGAATGAACATCTCCCCTACAAAGAAACAAGAGGGGAGAGGAAGGAGCCACAGAGCAAATTTATACCATAAAACACCCAATGGGCACCTCACGCGATTAGAATTCCTATTAGAAAGCCCATCTGTGGGGTTGGAGACAGGGAGAAGATGGACCTCAGGGAAATAGCTCCTCTGGCTGCTCCCCGGAATCTCCCTTCAACTGGAAATGTGGGCTCTGGAGATTAATGAGAGGAGAGGGGAAAGAGGTTTTGGGTATTTTGTTTTGAAAGAAAGAAAAATTGCCTTCAATTTTACCTGTCCTCTGGAAAGGCTGAATAATTAGCAAACACTTGGCAATAAAATCTTTTGCTTCAGTGTAATTGCAAACTAATTACCTGGTATGGTATGTGTATTAATCGTGTTGATTAATAATGCCCAGGTTATAATTAAGCATCTGCTTGGTGCGCGAGTGAGTCCAGAAGCTCAGACATAGACTTGCGGTGACCCATGAAGAGAGTTAATTTCCATGTGTCTGTTTAGGGGGAGGGCAACCCAGTGAGTTGACCTGCACAGCAATAAACCAGGACCTCTAATCTGTAGGTTATGTTTCTTCTCTAGCTTGGAAAGTACTTTTGGCTGATATTCCTGTCTTTTTTGCCTTCTCAGCCATCCTTGAAATGGGGAGATGTAGAAAGAGTCTGGAGAGCCCTGAGACATATGACTACTGCCACCTGGCAATTATCTTGGGGGGCAATTTGGAATATTGGGTAGACCAAGTGCTAGCCATGGGCTCATAGGAGCATATATTTAGAAGTAGAAGGTACCTCAGAGGCCATCTTGGGCCTCTAGTCTAACCTTTTCATTTTAAAGAGGGAGAGGCTGAAGTTAAGTGGCCTGCCCAAGGTCACACAGTTAATAAGTGGCAGTGGGGGATTTGAACTCAGGGGCTGTGACTCATAATTCAGTTTAGTCTTAATACAGTGGTATCATCCTTTAGACCATACCACCCTAGAATGCTAGAGTGGTTTTATAACCAGGAAGACAAACCAAAGAGTCAAATGTGTCCTAATCTGAGTGTTTCCTATACTGGATGCTGCAAGAATCTGGTACCCTGACCTGTGGAGGGTGCCTTTATTTAGAACTTCCCACTCCTTGACCTCAGCCTCTATCCTGTCTCTGACCCTGTCTGTCTGTGAAGATCAAAATGTGGTGATTCAGCACAGCATCAGATTGAGGATGGAAAGGACCCAATGGGCTTGGGCTAACACTCAGCAAGTGAAGGGTCAGTGGGCAGGCTGGGTTTGCCTGTGGCTGATAATCTGCCCCTGCTGTTCAGTGCTGCTTCTATCCAGACATCTTGGTGATGGGGGTCATCTGGCATTCAATTTTTCAACAATAAGTAAGTACTCATTTCCTTGCCAAAAGTGATAATTAAAAAATTAGGATCATAGGATTTAGAATCAGAAGAGATCTCAGGAATCATCTCTAGGTCAAACCTTTCTTTGTACAGATGAGAAAACCAAGGGCTAGAGGGAGGGAAAATGACTTACTTGCCCAGGGTCATGTTGTAAGTAAGAGATCTGGACTTAGCTGTACTGACTGCCAGTGCAGGGACTTCCCCTCTAGGCTATAGGACTTTGTTTCAATTAGCAGTTCTTGCTGACATTTTAGAAGTCTTTGGCAGGAAGAGGTAGAAAGGAGGACCGCAGCTCCTGTCCTAGGACCTGTGGGAGAATAACCCATCCTCAGATGATTTCCCATCCCCAAAGCTTGTTGCTAGCCCAGCCAGGAACTTCCTGGCCCCTCCTGGGCCCCCTAGCAGCCCAGTGAATGAGCCTGCTCTGGCTACCCTCTTTCCCCAAGCTCTGGGCCCTGGGCCAGTAGCTTGGCCCCCATGGTCCAAGCTCAGGTGGTGCCTAAGCCTCCCTCCTGCTGCTCCCTTTACTGGAAGTTGTCAGTGCTAATGGAGCCAAGTGGGGTGTCTGGCCCTGGAGGCAGATGTGGGAGCCCATTAGATCCTGCCCAAGTCTCTGTTTATCACCAGGGGTTTGGTTCTCTTCCTTCCGCGGGTTTCTTTTGCTTTTGTCTTTTGTTTTCTCTTCTCCTCCTCCCCTCTTCCTTTCCTCCTCCTCTCCTCCCCTTCCTCTTCCTTCCTCCTCTTCCCCCTTTTCTGACTTCTCCCCCCCTCCTCCTCTTCTTCCCCCTGTTCCTCTTGCTCTCCTCTCCTCCTCCTCTCCCTCCTCCTCCTTCTCTTCCCCCTCCTTTCCTCTCCCTCATCTTTCTCCTTCTCCCTCCTCCTTCCCCTCCTCTTCACCCTCCTCTCCCTGCTCCTCTTCCTCCTCCCCTTCCTCTTCCCCCTCATTCTCCTCCCCCTACTTTTCCTTCTCCTCCTCTTTCTCCCACTCCTCCTCTTTCTCCTCCTCCTCTTCTCTCTTCATTATGAATGCAGCCCAAAGTCATCTTCTGGGCTACACTGCATATACACCTAAGGGCTGGTTTATTGTGAGTTTGAGTTCTCTTTTCTTTCACCACTCAATCAATGGCATTTCTAATAGAAGAGGCCTTTGGCCTCGGTTTGACTTGTATTTGTGAGACTTCTCGCTTACTCTTATAACATCCCAAGAATAATGAAAGTATAATAATATCTCATGTTTCTCTGGCATGCCAATCACAAGAGCTCTGTGTACTGTGTAGTACAGCTATATAATCTCTGTTACAGCCAGTAGGAAACTGAGGCCGGGGCGGGGGGAGCCCTCTTGACTCCAAGTCTAGGGTGCAGAGTGGGAGCCCCTATGGGAACAAGAGGGTCAGAAAGCTGAGGACAGAGATGGTCTGCAGGTCCTGGTTTCACTGGGGCTCCAGAGAGCTGCAATGGAATAGAACCGAAAGTGGCGTTAGGGGCTATGAGTTTGAATCCTGAATTTGCTCCCTAATGCTTATGTGACCTGGAGCCTTTCTTTCCCTTCACTGGGGCTCAGTCAGTAAATGAAGGAGATAGTCTAGGAGATACCCAAGATCCCTTCCCAGCTCTGACAGTCTATGTTCTAGGTTCCATCTAACTCCAAACATTCTCTATTCCAAGGGCTCTTTCAGCTATGTGATTCAAGCTCCAATGTTCTGAGTTCTCTTCTAACTTCAATACTCTTTGGTCTAAGGGCCTTTCAGATCTTAATAGTCTAAGTTCTAATATCCCATGTTCTAAGCTCCTTTCTACCTCTGACATTTGCTATTCTAAGGTTCCTCCTGGTGGTGACATGTGTTCTAAGATTCCTTCCAGCTCTAACATTCAATGTTCTAAGTTTCCTCCCAGTGCTGACATGTCTTCTAAGGTCTCCTCGAGCTCTGACATTCTGTGTTCCAATGTCCCTCTAAGTGCTGGCACATCACCTAAGGTCCCTTCCAAATCTGCTATTCTGTGTTTTAAGGTCTCTCCAGAAATCCACATTCTCTGCTCTAAGGTCCCTTTCAGCTCAGGTGTTCAATTGTCAATGTTCTGAGTTCCCTCACAACTTCAGCATTCTCTGTTCTAAAGTCTCTTCCAGCCCTAACGTTCTGAGTCTTAATATCCTGTGTTCTACAGTCTCTTCCAGCTCTTATTTGGCATTCTGCAGTCCTCCCAGCTCTGAAATGATCTAAGGTACTTCTAAGTTGCTACATTCTGCATTCTCAAAGTCCCTTCTGGCTTTGACATGCTACTCTAACTTCTAAAGTCCCTTTTGGTTTTGATCTTCCATCTTCTAAAGTGCCTTTCTCTTTTGTGATTAAGTCTAAAACAGAGCCTCCTGGGAGCTGGCATGGGAGTTTTGGACTCTACGGGCAGCCAGTCAAGCATCTCTCAAGTGTCTACTATGTGCCAGACACTGTGCTAAGTGCTGGGATAAAATATCAAAAGTGAAACCATTCTTGCCCTTAAGAAACTTGAATTCTAACTGTGTGTATGTAAGAATATACAAGAGACATGCAAAGTGGATGCACAGCAGCTTAACAAGGAAGGAAGGCCTCAGCAGTGGGGGTGGGAGTGGAGAGTCCAGGAAAGATCAACTGAAGAAGCAGGCAGTTCAGCTGAGTCTTGAAGAAAGCCAGGGACTCTTATGGAAGTAAGAGATGAAGTATTTTTGTCGTGCGAACCTTTTGCAAAGGGCCTTTACAACGTGGGGAGGTGGCAGAGGGATGCTACAGCCTTCTGTCTTTCTTCTAGAGGAGTTGGGTCTAGAACCCAGGTGTCCTAAAAACCAGCCCAACATTCTTTGGTGTCCACTATGCTGGTTTTCACTATTAACTCAGCAGCGAATTCTTATCTGTCCTGAGTTTATGGCTATGATAGACATAAGGAAGAGAAGTGTGTAGGGGTGCTCTGTGACTGTTGAACATTATATAAATGTGAGATGTTTTTCTTGTGAATCTCTAATAAAGAAGAAAAAAGAATCCAGACAGGATGGCAGTCCTACAGGAAAGATTTGTACTTCCTTTTAGGGAATGGGGTCAGGCCTAGGATGTCTCTGACTTCCAACTTGCAGGTCCCTCCTTCTTGCTCCCTGAACTGCTAACTAACCAGGCACCAAAGTTTCTCTGTCCCACATCCTGGTTTGTGGAGCTTGCCTTTCTCCACTCAGGCAATCATGAGCAGTGCAAAGTTCCTCAAACAATTAATCTGGAGACAGACGATGTAATTTAAATTCTTTCTCTGTTACTTACCCCTTACAAAAATGGTACTCACCACCACCTGTAATGATCCAGCCCTTAGCACATGTGCCTGGAACATAGTAGGTGCTTCATAAATGCTAATTGATTGACTGATAAGGTTGGGTTAGATACAAAGTTGCCTTTTTATAGCACCTTAAGATTTACAAAGTCTCTCCACAAAAACCCTGTGATAGACATAGTACAAGTATCATTATCTCCATTTAACAGATGAGAAAGCTGCCCCTCAGAGTTCTGAGGTGACCAGACAATGGTTGTGCAGCTACCAAGCATCAGAGCTAAGTTTTAAATCCAAATCCTTCCTGACTCATGCGTTCTTTACACTATACCACACTGCCTGTTTAGGGGATCTCTGAGATTTCTTCCAGCGCTAAATTCTGTGGCCTCACAATGTGGCATAAGAAACGTACATAGCAAGTCACAAAAATCTGAATTCAAGTCTCCCCTCTGCCTCATACTGGACTGTATGACCCTGGGAAAGTCCCTCTTCCTCTCATTGTACCAAGCAACTAAAGCTATAACAACTACTAGCATTTATTTTGGGTTTAAGGCTTGCGAAGCACCTTACATAGTTTATCTCAGTTGATGCTCACAACAAGCCTGGCAGGTAGATGTGGTTACTATCCTTACTTTATAAATGAAAAAAACTGAGGCAGATAGAGGTTAAGTGACTTGACCAGGGTCACACAGCTCATGAATAACTGAAGCATCATTTAAAGCAGGTCTCCCTAACTCCAAATGCAGCACTCTGTTTGCTTGCAAGGGCAGGTCTAGACTGGGAGAAGATGATCCTCACTAGGAGCTGTCCACATTTATGGCATCATAGGATTGGTCCAGCCCAGCCATGTCCCATCCCACACAGAAAAAGCTGGGGAGGAGGTAAGCATTAGTGCTCTGTTGGGATCAAGAAAAACTGGCTTTCAGTCTCAGCTCTGACACTTCCTAGCTGTGTGACTCCTGGCAAGTCACCTAACTTTAGTTGATCCTCAGTTTTCTCCTCCATAAAATGGGGAAAATAATCCTCATACTACTTACCACAGAGGATTATGGTGAGAAAACACCTTGTACAGTTAAATCTCTCCAGGAATAGAAGTTATTTTTCTTAGCCAGATCATTTCTTCATCCAGGCTTCAGCTGAAGCACCTAAGGTACTTTTGGGGGGTAGGTGGTTTAAAGGCCAATGCCTTCTGATTATGAATACACCCACAAGACCTCCCCCACTTCCCTGATCTCTCAGAGACTGATTGTGTGTGTGTGTGTGTGTGTGTGTGTGTGTGTGTGTGTGTGTGGTGGGGGGTGACTTCTTGAGCTTGTTCAGAGCCAGAAGGAATAATGAAATGAAAGAGTGCCAAGGAGAACACACCAGAATGTCAGGGGGCAGTTCCCTGGTAGAGAAATCTGCCCGGTTATGGAGCAGGGTTTGGAACTGAGGCTGAGGAGATTTCTTCCGGCAGTGCCCAGGCTGGGCTGTGGTTCCTATAGGGTGCCAGACTGAGGCTTGACTTGAGCCATGCCTAGCTAATTGGGTCTGGGTTCTTGGGTCATGACTTTGGAATGTTTCTCATCACAACTGTCCTGTTTCTTGGCAGAATCTCCATCTTTCCTTTCCTCTTAGGGGAGAGAAATGTGCCTGTTCAGACAGTCAGTATAACAGGTGCCCGTGAAATCTTGCCTGCTTTGAATTTCTATGACAGAAGATTTGTTCGCCATTTATTAAGCCCCTCTTACATGTGGGCACTGCGTTAGGTGTTGGGGATGCAAAAACAAAAACAAAAACAAAACCTCCCAGTCTGTGAGGATCTTATATTCTATTAAGGGATATATACAGGTAGTTGAATACTAAAAATATATGAAGTAATATTGGGGTGGTTGGACATAATAGATAAAAGGCTGGCTTCTATTGTGGTCAGGAAGAATGGACTCCAACCTGTCTCTGATACAGACTGACTGGGTGACCTTGGGCAGATCGCTGTACCTCCTCATGTCCCAAGCAGCTGAGATGTCTAGTTTCCAAGGTGCCCATCTGTGATGAGAGAAGAAGGTCTTCCCCAGGAGCCCTGTACACTTACAAAATCCCAGGCCCAGCCAAAAAACTAAACCCCTCTATATTGAGGATGGGGAGAGTGGCTCTGAACACAGGGGGAACAGAAAAGGTGGGACCTGAAGTGAGCCTTGAAAGAAGGTGAGGAGGGTGGACATTCCCGGCATGAGAGACACCCTTTGCTAAGTTACAGAAGCCACAGATGGAATATCATTCATGGGCAAGAGCAAGGAATAGAAGAACATAACAGGCCCAGGCTAGAACAGTGTGGCATCTGGAAGAACTGGAGCCTCAAGTCAGGGATGCTGTTGGAATCCTAGCTGCCATACTCAACATCATGGGATTTAGGGCCAGCAAGTCACCTAAGTTCAACTCTCTTCATTTCACAGGTGGGGAAACTGAGTCCCAGGGAGCAAAAATGATTTGCCAATTGGGATACAGAGAACAGAGAGCAGAGCCAGGATTCTGACTCCAGTGATTCACCCATTCAGCTTTCTGTCTGCTGTACCAAGACACTGATGTGAGGTAGTGGGATGGAGTGCAAAGAGTCAGGACATCTGGGTTTAAATCCTGTTTTTGCCACTTATTAGCTGTGTGACCATGGACAAGCAGCTTGCCCTCTCTAGGTCTCAATTTCCTCCCCTGTAAAATTGTAAAAATGAAGGGATTTTACTGAGTGATCTGAAAAGTCCCTCTGAGGACCTAAGCCCAATGCTTCTGTGATCCTTTAGGTTGAGCAATGAATGCCAAAGAGGGGGAGAGGGGAGGAGGGACATACACACACACCCACAGAGACAGAGATGACAGGGTGAGCTAAAAGAGAGAGAGACAGACAGACAGAGACAGAGACAGAGAGAGAGACAGAGAGACACAGAGAGACGGAGACAGAGACAGAGATGGAGACAGAGATAGAGACACACAGAGAGATAAATTGGGAGAGAGGGGGAGGAAGGAGAAAAAGAGAGAAGGAGGGAGGGAGATAGAGGGAGAGAGCGCTAGCACCGGGAAGATGTGACAGCTGTAAGTCACGGCGGTGTTAACACAGTCTTAGTTTTCATTACTTAACTCCATGTACTCATTTATTTATTTATTTATTTTGCTCTTTGGGAGAAAAAGCCTGAAATCACACTTCTCGGGGGGATGAGCTGGGAGCTGGAAGAGATACTTCCCCCAATCTGCCCAACAGGATCCTTATTCCATGCCGTCTGGCGTGACATTAGCGCCCGCCAGCTTGGGCATGCTAATCACATTTGCATTTTGCTGGCTAGTGGAACAAGTACTTCTCTGGCTGGGGTTGGCTCCTTCCCTGTAGGGATCAGAGCCCAGGAGAGAGAAGTGGGGAGAGAAGGGAGGAGGAGGAGGCCCAGGCACCCCTGATCCAGTCCCTTGCCCAACCTCTTGGAGGGTGGGGATGGATCAGCTAGTCAGTGGGGAGCTGGCATTTTTGTCTCTGAGCCTTGTCTTTTTGCTGTAAGGGGTGTCTAACACTATGCCATTGGTTTAGTTACTGGGTCAGGCACAGATTCCCCCCTGTCCCTGCCCCACCTCCCTCTACCCAAGATATAATATCAAGCATAGAGGGGAAAGGAGGAGGGGAGAAGATGACTTGGACTGAGAACCAGGATGTGGGGATAAATAGGGTAGTTGAAATGGATGGGTGATGGAGAACCAGTGAAATGTGCAAGATTCTGAGACTGACTAAATGTTTAAAGTCCAGAATCTACGTTGGAAATGGTCATCTGATTCATCCTAGATCTGATCAAGTGTCCACACCACACAATACCTGAGGAATCATTGGTCATCTACCCTCTGCTTGAATACAATGAGGGTGAACTCACTCCTATGAGAGGCAGCTCATCCCACTTTGGGAATGCTCTAATGCCACCTCAAGCCAGGACTTCTGGTTCTTCTCTCTGGATCCAAGCAGAATATAGCTGGATTCTTCTTTGGGGGATGACCTTTCCAATATTTATAGCTATGATGTTCCCCACAGTGTTGTTTTGTCTTTATATTCAACATCACAAATAATCCTACTTGGCATGGACATCAGGGTCAATGGAAAGGACTGGGAAATAGCCAGGATTGGGTTGGGGGAACCAC
Source organism: Trichosurus vulpecula (assembly GCF_011100635.1). Lineage (NCBI taxonomy): Eukaryota > Metazoa > Chordata > Mammalia > Diprotodontia > Phalangeridae > Trichosurus > Trichosurus vulpecula. The sequence goes on from NC_050578.1 coordinate 256,319,403, forward strand.
ATTGGGAATCCTATTTACAATCTAGAGTAAGGATCATTGTTGGCTTTGCTTATTCCCAACAGGTGAATTTGCTTTGGATGACCTGGGAACTGGCTTAGTCAGAGGTCCTGATTGATAGCCCCTGAACTGAACTTCTGGGAAAGCACTGACCTTCCACCTGGAGTCCATCGTTGGCTGTGGAGGTAAGGAAGGACCTCGACCTGACTCTGTGAGATTTGACCTGGTAAAAGTGCTGGAGTTTTGCCCAGGTCATATACCAGATCCACAAATCTGGCACTCTCCCACAGGGATACTCCACACTAAGAGAAATATATACACTCACGAAAGTGATTTTCACTTTACAAAATATATCCCATTGAACTACTTTTTTAAAAAATTGTGTTTTCTTATATCACTGTCACTACTGAGAGACTCCTTCCTACCCTTATTGAATCCTCTTTTATAACAAGAAAGTGCAAGTAAGATAACTTAAGATATTGACCACATATACCTCATTCTGTATCTATAAGATCACCACCTCTCTGCCAAAAGGTAGGGAACATTCTCCCTGTTAGGTCACTGAAGTCATGATTGAACACTATTATTCAGGGATCTGAAGTCTTTCAAGGTGGTTTTCCTTTATATTATTGTGGTTATTAATAAGTTCTCCTCCTGGTTTTGCTGACTTGGCTCTGCATCAGTTCATAGAAACCTTCCAAGTTTCTCAGAATTGTTTTTGCAATTCAATAACACTTTGAAGTGCTTTAAATAGTATGCTGTTGTTGGTCAGTTGTTGCAGTTATATCTGACTCTTCGTGACCCCATTTGGGGTTTTCTTGGATAGAGATATGGAAACAGTTCACCATTTCCTTCTCCAGCTCATTTTACAGATGATGAAACTGAGGCCAACTGGGTTATGTGACTTGCCCAGGGTCACACAGCTAGGAAGTGTCTGAGGCTGGATTTGAACTCATGAAGAGGAGTCTTCCTGATTCCAGGCCCAGCGCTCTATCCACTGTGCCTCCAAGCTGCCCAGATGGTATACACCTTTGAAGTAGGATTTAATTTCCAAAAATGGGTGTTATCTTTTAGAAATACATGCCTATAGCTTAGCACAACAGATACTATGTATTACTTCTTTTGTCAGCCAGTCAGCTCTTATTAAGCTCCTACTGTGTGCCATTCAGGGTAGCTAGGTGGCACCATAATGCATAGGGTGCCTGGTCTGGAAGACTCATCTCTCCAAGTTCAAATCTGGCCTCAGGCACTTACTAGCTGTGTGACCCTGGGTAAGTCACTGAACCCTGTTTGCCTCAGTTTTCTCATCTGTAAAATGAGCTGGAGAAGGATATCTTTGCCAAGAAAACCTCAAATGGGTTCACTAAGAATTAGAAACAACTGAAATGACTAAATATCTATGTGCCAGGCACAATGCTAAGTGCTGGGGATACAAAGAAAGGCAAAAGACAGTCCTAGCCCTTAAGGAACTCACAATCTAAGGGGGAAGACAACATGGAAACCAATACCAAATCAAGCTATATACAAGATAAAAAGGAAATGGTTGTATTAGGTAATCTCTGAGATCCCTGTTGGCTTTAAAAATCCTATTCTATCCCAGGTCTAAAATCAACAGGGAAAATCTGAAACAAGAGGTCATTGGGATTCATCCTAGACAGCAGGGAAGGCTGGCTAGGCCCCAGAACCTCCAGGGTTCACGCATCCCACACTACCTCGGCCCCTCCCTCAATGGGCATAGAGCAGCCATTCATACTCCTGGCATTGATAAAGAAGCTCTCATGCCCACCCATATGCCACTCAGGGGCCAGCCTCTGTTTGCCGGCTGAGATCCTCTGGCACTCTCCACCATTGGGCTGCGACAGGAGGCATCCATCGGGAGGGGCTCGCTGGTGCCAGCTGGAGCTATAAGGAGAACTTGGCCCCCTTCTCCCCTTTGTTCCTCACTCCCCTTCCCAGACTCATTCACTTTGGGCCATCATAGGATCCCCAAATTCCCACCACTTCATTCTACCCATAAGGAAACCGAAACCTATAGAGGAAAATCACTTGTCCAAAGTCACATGGAGAATGAGTGGCAGAGCCTGGATTTGAACTCAGGCCCTTTGACGTCAAACCTTGCAATCTTTGCTTTATATGAAACTGTGTCTGTAGTGCTTCCAAGTCTCTCTTTCGTGTCTTCCCATCCCGGGCATGTGATCTGGGGTCAAGCACCATCCAATCCACCAAGGTGCCATGATTCAGATTCAGATGAGTTACTCTGGTCTGTCAAACTGATCTTCACACCAGCACTCATGAGTGGGCCATCACCGGATCTGAGCCTTGGGATTTACACAAATAGAGGGAGTTTGGAGAGGAAAACCGGGTTTCCTTTTTGGCCAGAAGTGCTCTGGAGCCACGTTTCCTTCTTAGTTCAAGGCCCCTTTTCACTGCCTCACTGATTTGTGTCCTGAACAGAGTCTGGGGATTTTTTTTATTTTTGGAAAGATGATAGAGGCTGAGATGTAACATCTGCTGATCTGGCAACATCTGCCCGCGTGACTTCCTCCCTTCACACACCAGACTCCCCCCACCCCTAGTTTCCAACACTCCTCCAGGATAATGAAGGCATGGCAGGGCCCTGTAGCAGCAGGCAGAAGCTAGCTGCTGTCAGCCCTTCAAAAGGCCAAATTCACCAGGCTTGGCCCGCAGTTCCATCCCCAAAGCCGGTTCTTCCCGAGCCAGGGATTTACCTCTACCCTCATTGCATAGAATCACCAATCTAGAGCTGGCAGTGACCTCAGGGGCCATCCAGGACAACCCCCTCATTTTACAGATGAGGAAACTGAGGTCCAAGGACATGAAGGGCCATATCCAAGCTTACATTAGCAGCCAAGAGGAGATGCAGTTGTGACACAAGTCCAGTATTCTTTTCACTGGAAGAGCCCTTATAATTCTCCTCCCTTCCAGCCCCCCATTTTACAGATAAGGAAACTGAGGCCCAAAGAGGTTCAGTGATTTACCCAAGGTCATGTAGCTAGCAAATGGCAGAGCTGAGATTCAAATGCAGGCCTGGTGACTCCAAATTTAGTTCTCTTTCCACCAAAAAAAGGTCTTTAGAGTTCCCTTCTATTCCAGTCCCTCCTTTGACAAATGAGGAATCTGGGACCCAGATGAGACTGGGGGCTCACAGCTCTATCACTGGAAGGAGCTTCAGAGGCAATCTTGTCCAACTGCTTCATTTCATTGAGAAATGAAATTGAGAAAACTGAGACCTGGGGAGGTTAAATGACGTGCTCAAGGTCACGCAGACAGAAAAGGGCAGAGGAGGAGCTGTGGTTTTCTGACTCCAAATCAATTAATCAATATGCATTTATTAAGCACCTATGACTTGCCCCTGCTGTCAGGGAGTTTGTGTTCTCTATAATCTCCAGTGAGGTCACACATGTAAAGTACTTTGCAAACCTTAATATGCTATGCTAGTGTTAAGCTGGAGAAAGTGATGAGCCTGGAGTCAGGAAGATCTGAGTTCAAATGTGGCCTCAGACACTTAATAGCTGGATGACCCTGAGTAAGACACTTAACCCTGTTTGCCTCAGTTTCTTAATCTGTAAGATGAGCCAGAGAAGGAAATGCCCAACCTCTCCAGTATTTCCACCAAGAAAATCCCAAATGGGGTCACAGAGAGTCGGATATGACTGAATCAAGTGAACAACAGCAAAAATTAGTACATATAAATAAATTATATATAAATTATTGCATACAAATATTACATATGTTATATATATAATTATTACACATAAACACATACATATAAATTATTGCTTACAAATCAATTATTGCTTACAAATCAATTATGATTACAAATCAAATATTACATATGTTATATATAATTATTACACATAAACACATACATATAAATTATTGCTTACAAATCAATTATTGCATATAAATATATTACATATAAATATTAATTTCATATAAATTACATATCATTATTATACTGGGGACAGACTGTGAGGCCATAGGTATATACAATATACATACCAAAACTACAAAGTAATTAATTATGTTTGTATTGCACAAATACAATGTAATTATACCTATTATACATTGTGTCTGTTAAACAAATACCATGTACTTACATTTTTATTGTTTTAATACAATGTAACTGGGGGCACTACTCCTTGGAAGATGAGGATGGACTTCTCCTATAAAAGTTGGTGCTTGAGATGAGCCTTGGAAAGAATGAATGATTCCTAAGAGATGGGGCGGGGGAGAGGAGACAGAGAGTACATTCCAGCCATCCTTCGCCTATGGCGCCTTCAGGTTTACAAAGCAATTTTCTTCATTTGGCAATCCAAATCTTGTTGTACCCGTTTTACAGACAAGTAAAGTGAAGCTCAGAGGGATGAAGGGACTTGTCCAAGGCCTCACAGCTAGAAAGTGGTAGAGCATGGACCAGAATCCAGGACTTCTCATCCCAGGTCCAGGTTTTTTTTTTCTGTACTCTTGAGGCTGACTTCTCCATATCTCTCTTGGCTAAAGGCAGGAGTATGAGTGAGCTGAAGCAAGCAAGGGGCAGGTGGCTGCTCTGCTGTGCTGAGTTAGCATCTGGACAAAGGACTCAGCTGAGAGAGACCCTGAGGTCAGCGTCTAAATGATCTAGCAAGAGAAAGGCTGGGGCCGTATCCGCGGCAAATGTTTCCAATAAGCTTTCTGGGTGTAATCACATGCATCACTGTTTCCCCTGCTATGTTCATGCTCCCTTCACTTCCCGCTCGTAAAAACATTGACATCAGCAGAGCGCCTGCTCTGGGGGTTTACCAGTGTTGGGGGAGGGCCAAGGCCCGAGAAACATTGCCTCCCAAGTTCAAAATGCTTCCAGACTGCTGAGTGGCCTAGGATTCAGAAGAGGCCTTAAAAGATCATCTGATTCTACCCCCCTCACCTTGTTTTACAAATAGGGAAACAGAGATTCAATTTGCCCAACTAGTGGTGGCCAAGCTGGAAGTCGAACCCAGAACCAGCATCCTTGGAAAACAGCCAGAATTACTCATGATAACTCATATTTCTCTAGCACTCTAGGGTTTACAAAGAGCTTCCCTCAAAATCTCCCTATGAAGGAGGGTAAAGACTGAAATCACCATCTTATTGGTGAGGACGCAGGTTCAGAGAAGTGAAGGGATGTACCCCACAGCTCCTCATTCTAAGCTCAATGTCCTTTCTGCTACCCACTGCATACAGAGTAAATGGCTTCAGCAGCTGGGGAAAATCAGGAATGTTTTCTTATAGAATTTAGCCCTTGAGCCTCCAAGGGGGTTCTCAGGGCTATTCCTTCTGCCTTCAAAGAAGCCAGGGAGAAAGTCATGTTGGGGAGCTGAAGAGGGGGAGGACAATGCAGCCAGCATGGCATTGCATCAAGGGACTAGAAGCTTCGAGTCAGAAGAACTGAGTCCAAACCAATCCTGCCCTGACTAGCTCTGGAACCATGGGCAAGCCACTTAACCTTCCCAGTCCTGTTTCCTGCTCTGAAATGGGGAGAACATGCACACTTTCTAATTCAATGGCTTGTAATGAGGAAAGTGAGTTCAGAGACTGGGGCTCTAGTCCTGGCACTTCCATGTTCTGCCTGACCTCTGGCAAGTCACCTGATCTCTACAATCCTCGGTTTTCCCGTTCTGATATTCTGTGTTCTAAGGACTTTTCCAGTTTTAATATTCCATGCACTCTTAGGGTCATAAATCCAGAGCTGACAGGGACTCCAGAAACCACCTAATGCAACCCCTTTGTTTTACAAATGAAGAAACTGAGGCAACTAAAGTTTAAGTGATTAACTAGTAAGTGTTGGACTTAGTATTTGGTTCCATGTCTTTCTGACTCAAAATCCAGTGCCACATTCATCGTACCATGCTGCCTGTCTTTGTTCAAAGATCATTTCTCTCTCTGCCATTCTATGTTCTAAGTTTCAAGGTCCCTTCCACTTCAGACTCAGTTCATTTCTAGGGTACTGTGTTCAGTTCTGGACATCACATTTTGGGAAAGATGTTGACAAGCTGGAGAGCATCCAGAGGAGGGCAGCCAGGGTGGTAAAGGTAGGGTCACATAAGGGTTTTTTGAGGGAACCGAAGATAATTAACCTGGAGGGGGAAAAAGGAGGAAAGGAGAAAGGATGGCTATCTTCAGGTAGATGAAGAGCTGTCAAGGGGAAGATGTAACGGACTTGTTCAGGGTGGCGCCAAAGGACAGAGCCAGAAGACATGGGCACAAGTTGCAATGGGTACAAAGCTCGAAAAATTTGTGAAGTTGCAAAATTGAGATTTGGTGTCAGGGGAAAACCTGCTAACATTCTGAGCTGTCCAAAAGGTAAATGGGTGACCTGGGTGGTTGAGGGTTCCCCCTCTTCAAAGGCCCTCAAGCAGAGGCTGTTATACTGGGAATTCCTTTTGAAGACAGGTTGGATTACATGACTGCTGAGGTCTCTTCCAACTCAGAAATCCCATGACTCTACGTTCTAGGATCATCTCAAGCTTTGTCATTTCCTTATTTTGTATTTAATGGCCCCTTCCCTCTCTGATATTCTTCGTTCTAAGGTCTCTTCTTGTGCTGCCATTCTGAATTCAATGTCTTGTGTTCTAAGGTCCCTTTCCTCTTATTCTGTGACCCCAGGCCAGTCAGTCCCTCTAGAATTATACATGAAAGTGAGGCTAAAAGCCACATCATACCAACTACTTTGATGGTGTTGGAGACAGTGCCCAGTTTCCCAGTTCGTGGGTAGGAGACACAGGGAGGGAATGTGAACCCTGATAGACAAGCCTCTGGCAGGTTCAAATGGAGATGGGAGGATTTGATTATGTTCAAACAGGAAGAAGCAACCAACCCTGTGTCTTTGAAGAGTCATTGCTACAATACAGGAGTGAAAGATTATCTATCATATCTAACATATGATCTATCCATCTATCATACCTGTGGCCCAGGGCTCGTTTGCTCTGGGGAACACCCTTGTACACTAGTGCCTCCAAGAAGTCAGCACCTGGGTGCCCTTGGAGCCAATGCTCACCCACATGTGCACCTCTGGGGCACTCACCTACTCAGTCAAACAGGTCAGGGTTTCATGTACTACCCTCCATGTCCCTTCACAATGAGCTCAGTCTCACACAAACCAAACAAGGGCTGCTGTATTTCTCTCCTTGCTTTTGGGCAGCTCATCTCTACACCAGACTCCAGAGTGTGACTCTCTGAGCATCTCCCGAAGGCAGAGCAGCATTTGCAGTCTGTGTACATCCCGAGGAAGCTGCCCAGCATGACTTCTCTGAGTCCTCTGCTGTCAGCAGGAACGTCTGCCGGGGCTAGCCCTGGCGACAGGGCTGGCCACTAATTGCTGGTGGTCAGGTGTTCTGTAGACTTTGCAGCCTCAGAAGGCTCTTGATGGGGTCTGTGACATGAATACTTCTGCCAAGGTCCCCAGTGGTTGACTAATGACATGAGGATCTATCATTCGAAGTATAAATAATGATTTCCATGATTAGTTTGTACTAGAGTTCTTGTGGGTCACTCTTTGCTGGATCCCGGGAGTGGGTCAGAGCCAATGGAAATGTGTGTGTGTGTGTGTGTGTGTAAAGAGAGGATGAACAGACTGGGTGTCCTCCTGGGAGGGGGCGGGTATGTGTTCAGTTTATCTATCCATCCAATGAGCCAATGGAATGTCTAGGAACTGGAGTGGAATTAATGTGCCCTCAGGGGTGTCTTTATCCTCAGTGAGAGTTAATGTTCCAGCTACCTTGGTGTGAATAGAACCTTTTTGTAGTAAGTAGGCAGGGATGTTTTTGTTTTCCTTTGTATTGTTTTGGGATTTTTTTTTTTAACATGGGCTATAGGGGCAGCTAAATGTCTCAGTGGATAGAGCACCAGCCCTGGAGTCAAGAGGACCTGAGTTTGAATGTGACTTCAGACACTTACTAGCTATGTGACCCTGGGCAAGTCATTTAACCCCATTTACTTAAAAAAAAAAGGTAAGTCTCTGGAGTCAGAGGCTCTGGGTTCAAATGTCACCCTTGACACTTACCAGCTGTGCAACCAGAGGCAAAACGAAACCCTTCTGGGCTTCAGTTTTCTCAATCTGAAAAATGAAGGAATTGAACTAAATGACTTCGAGATCCCTTCCTGCTTGAACTCTGTGGTCTTAATCATAGGAATTACCTGCAAAGCAGTTGTTGTCCCCACTTTGCAAATGAAAAAAGCTGAGTCAGCAGAGGTTGAATGATTTGCCCAGGGTCACAGAGCTAGCTAGTATCAGAGGCAGGATCTGAACCTAGGTCTTTCTGACTCTAGGTCCGACACCCTAGCACTCCACCACACTAACTCCGTACTCTTCCTAAGCCACCTGCCTGTATGTACTGAAAAGGCAGCTGTGTGGGAAGGAGGCTGAACTCGCAGTCTGGATTGAAACTCGGGGTTCTTGACTTCAAGTATGTCAGGATTACGAGATCACAGATTGAGGTTTTGAATGGTCACTGAATCCAAACCCCTTATTTCCTAGATCAGGAAAACTTATTCCTAATGTGATTAAGTGATTTGTCTGGTTCTGGGGCAGGAATTCAACCCAGGGCTCCTGATTCCAGGTCTAGCATTCTCTCTCTACTAGAGACACCTCTACGCTCCTCTTGTGCTGCCTTCCTGTAAGGCTTTGAAGGGTTGTAGTGTGGAAGAAAGCTTAATTCTGATTGGCTCCTGATGTGGGGTGGGGGAGGCTGGAGGAGGAGCTCCAGAGGCAGTTTTGGCTCCACCTAATGAAAACTATCTTAAGAACCCTTTCTGTTCAGTCATTTCAGTTATGGCCAACTATTCATGACCTCATTTGGCAAAAAACCTCATGAGAAGTTGGATGTGACTGAAATGACTGAACAACATCGACAATGGTGATTTGCCACTTCCCTCTCCAGCCATTTTACAGATGAGGAAACTGAGGCAAACAGGATTATGTGACTTGCCCAAGGTCACACAGTTAGTAAGCATCTGAAGCCTGATTTGAACTCAGGTCTTCCTGATTCCAGGCTCAGAGCTCTGTCCACTGCAATGCCACCTAGTTGCCCTGTCCTCAGAACTAGAGCTGGTGAAAAGGAGAATGGACTGCCTTGGAAAGTAGCAGCCTGCCACTTCTAGGTGGTCTTCTAGAAGAAGCTAATGACCACTTTCTTTTCAATTTTTTATTTAAAGTTTTGAATTCCAAATTCTATCCCTCCTGCTTTCCTTCCCCTCCTCCCTCCCTGAGACAGTAAGCAATCAGATGTAGGTTACACGTGTACAATTATATAAAACATTTCCATATTAGTGATGACCTTTTCTGAGGGGCTCTCCCAGCTTGAGCTTTTGGGATTTTCTGACCATACTGGGTGTCTGATTTCATCCTGTACCATTTGTTCCCTGGGTGGAGGGAGGCAGCTTGAAGAAGAGGTGCAGGCCTAGAGGGACCTCTGGACTCCCTCAGGGGAACCTAACCTGACCCTGCCACATAAAGCCAGAGAGTTAGGGATGCTCACAGGGCTGGTGGCTCCTCTGAGAATTCCATGGGCCAAGAGCTCTCAATACTTTCCAGTGGTTAGGGGCAGGTACGTGACAAATACTTGTAGAATTAAATTAAATTGATGTCATTGCAGTAAGTGAATCATGCTTGGATCTGGGAAATATAATTAGGAGCTTGTAAGCGATGAGAGAGCTTTCAGAAGGCTGGTCCAGTAGCCATGTATAGTATGGGCTAGAGCCAAGGCCAGGCTGGAGGCTGAGAGGCCAGCTGGGAAGCTGTCGCAATAACCCAGGCAGGATTCCTCTGACAGCACAGGCATTATAGAGGGAAAGATATTTGAATTAATTAACCAGTTAATGAAAGAAAAAGCCACTTATTAAGCACTGACTGTATGCTGAGCTGTGAGCTAAGCATGGAGAACACAGATACAGAAGTAAGGCAGTGTCTGTCCTCAAGGAGATTACCTCTTTCTAGGGAGAAATAACAGTGGTGGCCAGGGCAGAGTTTGGGTCTGAGGAGTCACAATGACAGTGAGCTGATCCATAGGGCAGGCAGGCCATCGTCATGCCTTTGATAGGCAGTGTGGCCTAGGGGGTAGGGCGCTGGACTTGGAGCCAGGGAAACCTGGGTTCAAACCTGGTCTCAGATACTTCCTAGCTATATGATCTAGGCACATCACTTAGCCCCTCTGTGCCTCAGTTTCCTCACCTGTAAAATGAAGAGGTTGGAATCAATTGCTTCCAAGGTCCCTACCCGTTGGACATCTATGATCTATGGTCTTTCCCAATGGCGGTTGTATCATCGATTGAGTTACTGTGCCCAGAATAAGAGGTGGATAAGGATGGGTGGGCTATGGGGGGAGGGAGGTAATCTCCCCTCCTAAACCTTCTCTTCTCCAGACTAAACCTCCCCAGCTCCCTTCACTGCTTCTTATGTGGCATGGTCTCCCAGCCTCTGACCCTCGGGGCTGTTCTCTTTTGGACGGGGGCCTCAGTTTGTCAATTGTTGTTCAGTCCCTTCAGTTGAGTCTGACTCCCCTGACCCCATTTGGGGTTTTCTTGGCCAAGATCCTGGAGTGGTTTGCCATTTTTGTTTCATTTTACAGAAGAGGAAACTTAAGCAAACAGGGTTAAGACTTGCCCAGGGTCACACAGCTGGTAAGTCAGTTTTGAATTCAGGAAGATGAGTCTTCTTAACTCCAGGCTCAACACTCCATCCTTTTTGCTACCTAGCTGCCCTCAGGCAGACACTAGTTAGGGATGCTAGAATAGGGAAGGGAACAAGCATTTGCTAAATGCTTTACAAATATGATCCCATTTGGGTAAACAAGAACCCTGCTGCTGTTACTGTCATGACTTTGCTGTTGAGCAAAGTGAGGCAGGCCAACTGACTCTCCCAAGGTCACACAGCTTGTAAGTATCTGAGGCTGGGCTTGAACTGAGTCTTCTTGCCTCTAGGTCCAATGCTCTGTCCACAGGACTCCCTGATTCCTGGAGAGAGGATGCTTGTGCATGTACAGCTGTACCAGATGGACACTGACTTTCTGTGATTGGGTGGGACAGGGAGAGCCCAGATAACAAACGGCCAAAGCAGGAGATCAGTGGGGGAGAATGAGGTGGGAGCATAGGTTTTGAAATCTGGGGGGGGGGGCTAACTTCACGTGTCAAGTTTTCTATGTATGTGTCTTCCTTCCCTCTTTGGGCCTTGACCACCACCAAGACGAAAGAACTGGAGTCCGTGACTTCTGAGGTCTCTTTCAGCTGTGGTTCCTACAATTCTGGATGTCCTGAGGCCCAAACAGTGGGATCTGTTGGCCTACATATAGATTCAGAATTGAGTTACGGCTGCCCAGACTTCCCAAATGCCAGGCCTTCCTCTTGGCTTCCTGAAGCAGCCTGCCTCTTGCACAGTGGGTATTAAAGTATCAAGTTTAGCTGTAACTAGCAATCAGAAGTGGTTTGTGGTTTGCAGAGGGAATGCAGAGGGGAAGCCTGAGCCAGCTGGCCTTGCAGCCCTGGTGTTCATGGCTGGTCTTTGTGATGCCAGCCCCTCCAGATGTGGGCCTCAGCAAAGGTTGTAGGAGCCCAGCATTTAAAGCTGGCAGGCACTTTAAAGGTCAGAGGCCCACAGATTCAGAGCCACGAGTGACCATAGAGGTCACTGAGCCAACAGCTCCAAGCCCCTTATTCTACAGACGAGGAAACCTAGACCCAAAGAAGTGATTTGTTTAATGTCACATAAGTAGTAGTCTCAGAGCCTAGATTCAAACCCAAGTCTTTGGTTTAGGGTCAAGGCCTCTCTGCTTTATACTTGGTTTCCTTTGCTGTGGACGTAGAGGGGAGGGGAGGAAGAGTAGGGAGTGCCCTTGGGTTAGCTGTTTCCTAGGCTTTGCTGCATCACCACATTGGCCTCCTATGTTAATCGGTATAAGGATTTATTGGGCACTAACTGTATACACCATGTTGAGCGCTGAGCTAGGAGCTGTGGAAGATGAAGACAAGTGTGGAATTGCAGCCTGTCAGAGCTGGGAGGTACTGCACAACATAGAACATCAGAGCTGGAGGGGACCTTAGAACATAGAATGTCAGATCTGGGAGGGGCCTTGGGAATCACGTAGCCTGGCCCCCTTATTCTACAGGTGAGGGAACTGAGGTCCAGAAACCTGAAGCATCTTGCCCCACTATGTGGCCACAGAGTCAGACATCAGCACAGGTCTGACCCTAAGACTAGATGCATTTCTCCCACACTCTTCCATCTCACTACAACCTCAAAATTAGGGTGAGGGTTAGGGTAAAAGTGACAGACAGGCGGAGTTCAGCTTAATATAAAGGAGAAAGTCAGAACAAAACCTCCTAATTAGTTGGATGGATTGCCTGGTGAGGTAATGAGCTCCCCATCCCTAGAGGTGTTCCCATCCATGGAGAATGTTGATGACAAGGGAATCCTGCTTCACAATTGGATAAGTCCAGGTGATATCTGAATCTTCCTCTTTCTTTGAGTCTCGGTGATTTTATTAAAATAAGAAATTAAGTTTATAGGGAAATTTAAGGCTTGCAAACGGTTTCATATGTTATCTCACTTGATCCTCATAATAGCTCTGTGAGCACGGCCCTACAGGTATCTCTCTTTCACAGAAGAGGAAATGGAGACTCATTCAGTAATATATTTACCATCACTCAGCAAGTAAGTGTCGGTGGTGAAATTCAAACCCACAACCTCCTGACTCCAAATCTGGTCCTAAGTCACATTGCTTTGCCTTTCTATTACAAAAAAATTGCCATCTTCCCTCCCCCTTCCCCATTCACCTATTTCTTGTTTTCCTGCTGGCCGGGGCTATGACCAAGCACTGTTGAGCACTTGCCTAGGTGTGCTCTCTGTTAGAAAATTGACGTCATAATAGAATATATTAGAATGAAATATTCAATTTTATGTTTTTAAAAATAATGTTCCATAGAAGTGGCTACCTCTGTTGACAGACTCTCCTTGAAGTCACCAGGATTTTTGTAGGAGTCCAGATCTGTGCCATGCTTGTCTTGGATAATAGCAATAATAGGGACGACCATTAAAATTTAAAATTTGCAAAGCACTTCATATACACAATCTTGCCGGACCCTTACAGCAACACTGGAAAGTAGGTTTTTATTATCACCCCCATTTTATAGATGGGGAAATTGAGTCTCAGAGAGGCTTACCCGTAGATAGCTAGTTAGCGTCTGAAGAGGAATTCAAACTTTGGTCTTCCTGGCTCCAAGTCTAGTTCTTTTGGATTCCTGTATTGACCAATCAGCCTTTTAGAAGCAGCCTCTTGGAGAAGAAAAAGGACCCTGAACCGGTAGATTGGGGTTCAGGCCCTGGCCTTGCCACCTGGCCCTGTGACCTTGGGCAAAGCAATTAACCTCTCTCTGAGCCTTAGTTCTAGGATATTAGTAAATTACTAAAATATTGTTCTCTTTCAGAGATCTTTATTTATGCCCTGGAGCCCTTGGGCTATCTGGGGAAGCCCATGGACCCCTTCTCAGATGCATAATTTTAAATACATAAAGTAAAATATATAGGGTTACAAAGGAAAGCAATTGTGTTCAAATAAAATTGCCAAAATATTAATAAAAGAAGTTCGTGGAGCCCAGGTGAAGAACCCTTGTTCTGGATAACCTCTAAGCTTCCTTCCAATCAATAGACACTGATTAAGTACCTACTTTGTTCTGTATTAAGCGCTGGGGAAACAAAGAGAAACAAAAAGACAGTCCCTGCCCTCAAGGAGTTTGTAGTCTAGTAGGAGAGATAGTGTGCAAGCAAATCTAGAAGAGCCAGCTCTATAGGAGATAAATAGGAGGCGCTGGAATGAAGAGGGGTTAGGGGAGGCTTCCTACAGAAGGTGATGGCGTTCTGGATTTTTATGTCCCCAGGTTCCCTTCAGCTCTAACTTTCTACGTTCTCAGGTCCCTCTCAGCTATGACATGCTGTGCTCTAAGGTCCCTCCTAGCTCTGATACTCTGTGTGTGAAGGTCCCCTTCCAGTCTTGGCATTTTACCTTCTGTTCCCTAATGTCCCTCCTAGCTCCATGTCCTGGGATCTCTCACTTAGAAAACAAGACCCAGACTCAGTCCCGTGTCCTTCCATAGCTTTCTCGCTCCCAAGATTCCCTCTGGGGATTCATTCCCAGAGCTATATACGGTCACAGCTCCCAGAAGACAGGCTGTCCCTCATTTGACTCTGCCTGTGGGTTGTCCTAGGAATTGGGAGCATCTGTCTGGGGCCTTCCCGGCCCCCCCCTCAACTGGACATAAAGCAATCCACAGAGGAGGTGGCCTGAAGCCAGCCCAGCATCTGGGCAGCTTCAATGATTCACTCTCACTCCCTAAACCACTTTGTCTCCGACCCCCCTACCCCCGTCTGCCACTCCCCACCCCAAACCAGGGCTGGGAGTTTGAATTTGTAACCTCAGTGTTTAAATAATGGCAGCAGGCTGGCTCGTTTAATTTGCTCACAGTTAGGAGGGAAAGAAAGGGAAAAGGAACAAGAAGATGCCAGAGCTCCAGCAGTGATGGCATCAGGCTGGGCCCCCCCTTCCTTTCCTCCAGGCCACTCTTTCAGGGCATTCGCTGATGTGACAAATTTGCCCTGTCCCTGGGCCTTCCTGGGATCCATTTGGACATCGGGTATTCACAGCTTTGTTGACATGAATCAGAACTGGCTTTCCTTACCGGACTGCTATTTTCCCCAGAGGCTGGCCAGAGATAAAATGGGAAAGCAGAGAACTGCCCTCCCCCTTGGCACCAGGTGCCGCCTCCTAACACCCTGAAGCTATCCTTTGGGAAGCTGTCCCCTGACACCTGCCCCTTCCCAGTCAGTGTCTCAAAAGTCACACATCTGCCAGCCTCTGTCTCCACGGCCCCCACAAACCCAAACTTACCATTCTTTTTCCTGTTGCCTCATGGCCCTTCGATATACCTGGCTTATAGGACAAACTAATTCAAGCTGTGGTATTAACGGCCAACGACAGCATCATTTGTACCCCCTTCGGGAGTGTTTGCTTCTCAATAAGAGGGTACAAACATAGGATAATCCCATCTAAGATCATGTTAATGCCACTGGCCAAAAGGGAAAAAGAGGGCATAAGTCCTGTCCCAAAGGAGACAGAGATAAGGAGGGGCTTAGCTGCATGCCAATGAATAAAGTGCCCATGAAGATGAGATCACGCGCAGGCTTGAGTATCTAAGACATGACTTCCAGTTCTGTGCCAGGCCACAGAGGGCAGTATAGAAAGCAGTGGGTTTGGAGTCAGGAGACCTGGCTTTGCATGGGAGCATGGCAAGCCTCTACTTCCTTATCTGTAAAATGAGCAGAAGGATAGTTGTTTTCTCTCACTCGGAGGTTTGTTTGTGGTGAAAGTCACTGCAAGTGTGACCAATAACATGCTTTTCCACAGGGCTTTAAGTTTTACAGAAAGAAGGGGGCAGTGGTGGAAGATCCCACAGTGACCAACCCAGGGCCAAGAAGAACTGGGCTCATCTCCTGCCTTTAACACATCCTGACTGTGCCAGGCAAGCCACCCAACCTCTAGGCTCTCTGGGCTAACCACCCAACCTCTAGGCGCTCGGGGCTAGCCACCCAACCTCTGGGCGCTCTGGGCTAGCCAGCCAACCTCTGGGCGCTCTGGGCTAGCCACCCAACCTCTGGACGCTCTGGGCTAGCCAGCCAACCTCTGGGAGCTCTGGGCTAGTCAGCCAACCTCTAGGCATTCTGGGATAGTCACCCAACCTCTGGGAGCTCTGGGCTAGTCAGCCAACCTCTAGGCATTCTGGGATAGTCACCCAACCTCTGGGCGCTCTGGGCTAGCCAGCCAACCTCTGGGCACTCTGGGCTAGCCAGCCAACCTCTGGGCACTCTGGGCTAGCCACCCAACCTCTGGGAGCTCTGGGCTAGTCAGCCGACCTCTAGGTATTCTGGGATAGTCACCCAACCTCTGGGAGCTCTGGGCTAGTCAGCCAACCTCTAAGCATTCTGGGATAGTCACCCAACCTCTGGGAGCTCTGGACTAGTCAGCCAACCTCTAGGCATTCTGGGATAGTCACCCAACCTCTGGGTGCTCTGGGCTAGACTAGCAGATGGTGACTTGGGTGGGCAAAGGGACTGTCCCCACTCAGGAGTTCCCTATGTCAATGAATATCCATATTCCTGTGGTTACAGGTCCATTCTTTACAACAGCTCTGGGAGGCAGGGAGTGCAAACATCATTCTCCTCATATGAGAGATATTTGGAGAACAGCAGGTTTGGGTTCAAATCCCTCCTCCGACATAGACTGACTGTGTGATTCTGAGCAATCATTTAATCTCTCTGTGTTATGAGGCAACTCAGAAAGACTCTAAGATTGTTGCCCAGCAGTTATTGGTCTGCTTTGGTAGAAAAAAATCCTCCCCCAAAGCTACCCAAGTCAACAAAATCACAGGTCGGATTAAAAAACAAACAGAAGGTATAATGGAAAGAAGCAGTGAACCTGGGTTTGAATCCTGGCTCTGTAAAAGGATGGGTTTGCATTTAGATGACCAATCCGAAATCTACAAATGAGGAAACTGAGGCTTAGAGAGGTTAAGTGACCTGTCCAGGGTCACACAGCTAGCAAATATCTAATGGCAAGTTGTTGGGATCTCACTAGTTTAGGAGAGTCTATGTGGAAATTTGGGGGAGGAGTCCTTTCAGAATCTCTTCATGTGATGCTAACTCAGCAGTCTCCCCCAAATTAAAAACTGGTCCTTGAGGAATGGGAAGAATAACAGTCTTAAATTTCTGTCTGCTCCACAGCACTGAGAGCAAGTTAATACTTTAAAATAAAATGATGATGGTGGTGGTGGTGGTGGTGGTGATGATGATGGTGATGATGGTGATGATGATGGTGATGGTGGTGGTGGTGATGATGGTAATGATGATGATGGTGGTGATGATGGTGATGATGATGGTGATGGTGATGATGGTGATGGTGATGGTGATGGTGATGATGGTGATGGTGATGATGATTGTGATGATGATGGTGATGGTGGTGGTGGTGATGATGATGGTGATGATGGTGATGATGATGATGATGGTGATGGTGGTGGTGGTGATGATAGTGATGATGATGGTGATGATGGTGATGATGATGATGGTGATGGTGATGGTGATGGTGATGGTGATGATGGTGATGGTGGTGATGATGATGATGATGGTAATGATGGTGATCATGATGATGATGATGGTGATGGTGATGATGATGATGATGATGATGGTGAAAATGGTGAGGATGAGGATGATAATTCTTGCTAGTTGTTGCAGTGACCTAGTATTATAGATTTAGAACTGGAAAAAGACATCCTCATTCATCTCTTCACATCACAGATGAGGAAGCTGAGGCTGCAAGTGATTAAGTAACTTGCCTAGGGCCACACAGCTAGTAAATGTCTGAGATGGGAGTTTTACTCAAGTCTTCGGGACCTCAAATCTGGCGCTTGTATTCACTATAACACTTGGGCTGCCTCCATCAATCAATGAACATTTATTAAGCACCTATTAAGTATCAGGCACTGGATATACCAATACTTTGTCAATATGATGGTTCACCTCAGCAGAGGTCACTCCTGTAGATCAGTAACTACCATAGATATGAAGTCAGTAGGACTGGCCAGCTCTACCACCTATTAGCTATGTGACCTTAGAGCATGTCCTTCCCCTCTGTACGGCTCAGTTTATAAAATGGAGATAATGATGCCTTTTCTACCTCCCACAGGACTCCTATTCAAGAAGTGTTTTGTAAATGAGTAAATGCTCAATTAACATGTGTGATGTCATAATCAATACTAGCTGTGCAGGGAAGAAGCCGTCCACCCAGAGGGAACATGCTTGATTGGGAAAAAGTAATATTAAAGGAAGATTCAACTTAATAGAAGTGGTTTTGATGGGGCTTAGAGCAGATCAAGAGGAGCCCCTAGAAAAGAAGAGGATAGAAAGAAACCCCCCACACATCCCTATGGAGAGAAGAGAGTAACGGGGCCTTCTTTGATTTTATTTGGTTTTATTTCATGCTGGAGAGCTGAAAATTAACCACCTTCCCGGGGTCTGCAGGGAGATCTGCCCTAACTTGTACTAATGGGAATTGAGTAGGTTTTGAGATCCATTTCCCAAACCTGTTGCCTGGATACCAGCAGGGCTCTGCTTCCCCAAGCCCCGGGTGAGGGGAGGGAGGCAGCTCCCAGTGCCTTGGGCCCCAAGAAGGGTTCTGCAGATGCTTTTAGGGGAGCGAGCAAAGTTGCAATTTACACAAGGCAATTTTCTACCTCACCCCCATTTCTATCCCCCATCGTCTTTTCCCCATGCCTCTTTAACTGAAGATGGCAGTGAGGCCGCCAGCCAGACCAGACTGCCATTGGAAGGCTCTGGTTGAGAGAAGGCTTTCTGGCCACTGACAAAAGGACGCATTGTGCCTGCCTCTCCAAGAAAGCCTCTCATCTCCAGCAGTACCCTGGAAAGGCCAGCGACGGCCACCAAGGATAGGGCTGCTCCAGAGCAAGTGTGGAATGGGGGTGGATGGGCTAGGGAGGGCTCTGGATGGAGGGGCCATTGTTCTGCTCTGGGCTGCCTCTTATCTAGCCAAGAGACTCAGGTCTAAACAGTGCCTGGGTGGGGCAGTAATGAGAGGGGCTGAGGGGAGTCTCAAGAAAGGCCCCCTAGGAGGTTACAGAGTTTGACGCAAAGGGTGCTGGATTTGGAGGCTAGAGATACTGTGCAGGTCACCGGTATTGGAAGACCTGAGCTCAGGTCCCAGCTCAGACATATAAGCTATCTGACCCTGGGCAAGTCAGTTAACCCCTGTTTGCCTCAGTTTCTTTATCTGTCAGACTAGATAGGTGGATGTGGTGGCCTCTAAGGTCCCTTCCAGCTCTGTGATCCAATTCTCCTCTTCGCTTACCAGCTCCTGACACTGTGAGACCCTGAGAAAGCCCCTTTATCTCTCTGCCTCATCTGTAAAATGACAATCATAGTAATCATTTATTATAATAACAAGCTCAATATTATAACAATCCAATCCCATATCGTAATTGCTTGTCATATAATATATTAATTATTCTATGGAATACATTAATTCCATATTTTTGATGTTCAGTCATTTCAGTCATGTCCAACTCTTCGTGACCCCATTTGGGTTTTTCTTAGCAGAGATCCTGAAGTGGTTTGCTATTTCGTTCTCCAGCTCGTTTTACAGATGAAGAAACTGAGGTAAACAGGTTGAAGTGACTTGCCCAGGGTCACACAGATAGTAAGTGTCTGAGGCTGGATTTGAACTCAGGTCTTCCTGACTCCAGGCCCAGGGCTCTATGGTGCCACCTAGCAAATCATTTCACCTCTGGAGACCTCAGTTTCCCCATCTGTAAAATGATGTATTTATATATGTTGGGGGCAAGTTCTAGATTATTTCTAAGCTCTTTCTTAGCTCTGATTGTCTGTGGTCTAAGGGGCCTTCCAACTCTAACATTCTTTGTCCTATGTTCCAAGGTCCCTTTCAGCTCTGACATTTCATGATGTATGTATGGGTATGTGTGCATGTATGTTTGCATGTGTGGGCATGTATGTATGTATATGAGAATTTGTTGAAGAAATTGGGAGTATTTAGCTTGGAGAAGAGGAGGCTGGGAGGAGCATGATGAGTGTAGAAAGCACAGACTCAGAAGTCAGCAGACCTAGATTCAAGGCCTATCTCTGATCATTACCAACTGTGTGACTGTGGGCAAGTCAGTTAACTTTGGGCCTCAGTTTCCTTATCTATAAAATGGGAGGGAGGTCAAATAGGTAACCTCGGAAATTCATCTTTGCTCTAGCTCTATAACTCTGACTACTCTTAGGGTTTTCTGTCAGGTAGAAAAGGGAATTAAAGTGAGGCTGCTTGACTCCAGAGGCTAGAAGCAGGAGCAGTGGGTGGAGGACAGAGGAAGACAGACTTCAGCTTGATATAAGGCGAATCTTCCTAACCATCCAGGCTGTCTAAAAGGCTGTGTTGAGGATCCATGAGTCCCCTCAGGGGATGTCTTTAAGAGAGAGACAAACTATTTGCTCTCTTTTTTGGTTTGTTTCTTCTCTCTCCTGATTCATTCCATTGGTCATAATTCTTCGCAACTTGACTATTGTGTAAATAAGTTTAATGTGAAGGTTTATGTAGAATATGTCGGACTGCATGCCGTCTTGGGGGGGGAGGGGAGGGGGAAGGAAGGGAAGAAAATCTGAATCTCAAAAATATGTAGAACTAAGTGTTGTAAACTAAAAATAAAAAAATCTAATTAAAAAAAAGAGAAAAAGGCAAATATCCACCTGTTGGAGAAGGTGTAGAGGGGGTGCTTAGAGGATGCTTAGGGGTTGGATTGGGGCATTTTGAAGTCTTTTCCAACTCTAAGACCCAATGACTCTGGAAGCCCCTCATAGCCAGAAGCAGGAAGGCCCTTCTGGGACATCCTTTGACATGCTGCTTGGAGAGCTTCACTTACGGGGTGCTCACTTCCTCCCAAGGCGATCCACTCTGTTTTTGGAAAGCTCTGATGGTTAGGAAGTCTTTCCTGATTGCTGTTGAGCCCACATCTGCCTTCCTGTAACTCAGCTCTGAGGTCCACCTTAGCCTTACATCTGGCCAGGCCCTCCACAGCAGAGTCCCGCAGCTCCTGCGATCAGCACAGGGGAAACGGTGGGTTATTGGCCTGGGGCCCTGAGGCCTCATCAATCCTATTCAACTGCAAGTCATGTGGCAGCCCCTCCAACCCCAGAATAGTGTAAGAAAGATAGGTATTATCTGCCTTGGAGGAAGGTAAGAGAAGGAGGCCGGGGGAGAAAGAGGAAAGAACAGTTAGAGAAAAAAAGAAATGGTGAGGTATAGAGAGAGAGAAAAGGAGATAGAGGAAGAGAAAGAGTAAGAGTGAGGAAGAGGAGGGGGGAGAAGCAAAGAATGAGAGAGAGGAGAGAGAAAGAGGAGAGAGAGAAGGGGAAGAGGAATAGAGGAAAGAGGAGAGAAGGGGGAAGAAAAGAAGGGAGAAGAGAAGAAAGAGGGAAAAGAGGAGGAGGGAAAGAGAAATAAGGGAGAGGAAAGAAGGGGGAGGGAAGGAAGGGAGAAGAGAGGAAAGATAGATGGAAAAGAGGAGAGGAGGGAAGGAAGAGACAAGCAAGGGAAGAGAAATATAGGAGAGAGGGGGAGAAAAAGAAGAGAAAAGGAAGAAGAGAGGAGGAAAGAAAGAGGAAGGAGGAGGAAAGAAAGAAGAGAGAGAAGGAGGAGAAAAGGACTAGAGATAGAGATAATGTGGAGAGCAAAGCCACATTCTGCTTGCTCCTGGGCGCCTCTGGTGGGAAGGGGTCTGCTAATGCCTTCAGGGCCTATTGCCATGGAGCACTGCCCCGCCCCCAGCTGAGCCAGAGTCGCCTGCAAAGTCTAGTCTTTAGGCCTGCTCAGTCAATGTAGGGTAATTATGCTGTTCTGATTTAAAGGTGTAATGGTTTCTTAAACAGTCCAGTTTGGGAATATGGCACACAGCCTATCAGTGGGAAGGGGAGGTGAAGGGGGAGGGTGGTAATAGCATTAATAAGGGTAATTGAAGTCAGCACTGTAATCTCATTTATTCCTCAGTGTGGTAATTGAAAAATAATTCATCTTAATGGGGGCTTGGGAGGAATTGTGGGGCTAAGTTGGCACCCCATGGCTTGGGAGGGGAGCCCCCATGTTGGGGGTGAGAGGCTCAAAAGCCTCAGTGTTTGCAGTAGGCCCTAATGTGGGGACTGGGGAGGGGCATTCTGGGAGGAGAGAGAGCCAGAGATTTGGAGCAGCGGTCTCCTCCCTACTTCTGGGAGGACTAAGGGAAGCTCCTGATCCCCATGTCCAAGGAAGGAGATTTTGCTCAGGTACAGAAAGAAAGAGAGCTGGCTTTGGGGTCAGAGGAACTGGGTTCGAATCCTTGAGTCTGCCACTTATTAACTTGATGACTATGGGCAAATCCCTTACTCCCCCTCTCTGGGCCTCAGTTTCCTCATCTGTAAGATGAAGGAGTTGGACTAGCTGGCTTCTGAGGTCCCTTGCAGATCTGGAGCCATGGTCCTGTGTGTAGTGGCAAGAACTCTGGAGTCAGGAAATCTGAATTCAAACCCTGACTCTGACACTACCTAGCTAGGTGAACTCTGGGCAAATCATTTCAACACTGAGTCTCAGTATATTCGTCTGTAAAATGAAGATAATAATACAGTCATCAGACTTGGGTTTGAATCTCAGCTCAGCTACTTCCTAACTGTGGGACTTTGGGAAAGTTAGTTCATACCTGACCCTACCCTACCACCCCTGTGCTTCAGTTTCCTCTTCTGTAAAATGAATCTGATCTCTTAGGTTCCTTCCAGCTCTGGATCTGGGATGCAGAGAAGTCCCCTCCAGCTCTGGATCTGGGATCCAGAGAAGTCCCCTCCAGTTCTGGATCAGAGATCCAGAGTTCTAAGGTTGCTTCCCACAGGGTTCTAGGGAAAGCCCTCAGCCAACTTGGAAAGGCTTATAGAAATGCAACTTCTTGATCGCATCATCCTTTCCTCTTCCTCCTTTAGACCCCTATCCCCAGCCACCCATAATGGCAGAAAGTGTTCTTCCAACACCCATCAAAGTCATATCTAAAGGGTGCCACCAAAACGCTCTGTGTGTGTGTGCATGTGTGTGTGTGTGAGCACGCGCGTGTGTGTATGCATGTGTGCATGTGTGTGTGTGTGTGTGTGTGTGTGTGTGTGTGTGTGTGTGTGTGTTTTCTGACCACCCTTAAGATTTCACTGGGGCAAGATGTCCCCAGTAAGAAGATCTCTCAGTGAAGCAGGTCAGACTCCGCCCTGCAGCTTGCTTGGGCTGCTGAGTGGTTAACTGACTTGTCCTAGGTCACACAGTCCCTATGTTTCAGAAGCAGCACCATAAATACATAGCTCTAACATAATGCTAGAGATAAAATAGTATAATAATTATAATATTTATTGCCACTTATAACATATTATCATATAGTACGTTATTAGAGGCAGATAGATGGCACAGTGGAGCAAGTACACAGCCTGGAGTCTGGAAGACATGAGTTCCAATCTAGCCCAAGTCACCTACTAGCTGTATGACTGTGGAAGTCACTTAATCTCTATCTGCCTCAGTTTTCTCTCCTGTAAAGTGGGGATAATAGCAGCATCTACCCCCACAGGATTGTTGTGAGGACCGAATGGGATAATATTTGTAAAGTGGTAAACACACTGCTTGGCACATAATAAGAACTTAATAAAATGTCTGTTTCCTTTTTTCCTTCCTACTATATTTAAATGATTATATTACTACATGTTATGTTGAATTTCCATATGTAATATTACTGTATTACTTTATAACGCATTCTATATTACCGTTTATGCTATCACAGCTCTGTTTCTCTATATATGTGTAAATATAGAACTGCTTATAACATGAAGTGTCTGGGTGACCCTGAATACTTAACTCCTTAGTGCCTCAAGCAATTTTTCTACATTCTAAGGTCCCTCCCAGCGCTGACATCTTCTGTTCTAATGCCCCTTTCAGCTTTGACGTTTTATATTGTAAGGTCCTCCCACCTCTGACATTCTCTGTTGTGCATAGTGCAAAGTGTGGCCCTTTGACTGAATCCAAACTTCAGAGAGCAAATCCCCCTAATAAAAGGATTTGTTCTGTAAAACTTGGACTCAGTCAGAAGGCTGCACCCAAGGACCTAGAAGGCCACGAGTTCCCCATGTCTATAAGATCTCTCTGACATTTGATGTCCTGTATTCTAAGGTCCTTTCTACCTCTGCCATCCTCCATTCTAAGGTTTTTTGCCAGCTCTGACCCTCTCTGTTCTCTGGTCCCTCTCATATCTATCATTCTATATTCTGTGTTCTGAGGTCCCAGCTAGCTTTAAATCTTATGGTTCTCTCTCTCTCTCTCTCTCCCTCCCTCTCTCTCTCTCTCTCTCTCTCTCTCTCTCTTCTGTCTCTCTGTCTCTGTCTTTGTATCTCTCTGTCTCTTTCTCTCTTACACACACACACACACACACACACACACACACACACACACACCTCTCTTCCAGCACTCACAGTCACACATCCACAGTGTTAATATCCCATGCTTATACTTATACCACTTATACTCTCATCCCACCTCCATCCCCCACCCTGTGCCCTCTGTCTTTTCTGTTATGGATTAAGTTGTCATTTTTCAATGAAGGCACCAAAGGCCAAGCAGGCTTAAGGCAGTGACTCCAGCTCCCCTGATTAATATCAGCAGAGCTTGCCCTTCCCCCCAGAGGCTGTGTGCCAGGCTCCCCAAATTAGACTTTATTAACAAGCCATTAAGTGTTCAAATGAGAGCTGCATCTGAGCACTTGTAATAATGCCCCTTTTATTCCTGCTAATAGAGTTGGGCTCATTTCTCTGGGAGGGGTAATGCATGAACCACTGGGGCTCCAGGAGTAGGAGTGTTATGGTAATGAGGCCCAGCATCTTGATCCAGAGTGCTAGGCAAGGTTACCTGGCAGCAGGGCCATCTGGAGAGCCGGAACCCAGAGAGGCCCCAGCAGGGTTGCTACAGCTTCCTGGGGATGCTCTTCAGTGGACATGGCATGTTGGGAGCAGACCTGAGTCACTACATATGTGTGCAAAAACTAATAGTGTAATCATACATCCTGCTTTTAGAGCCTTCACCCAAGTGGTCCCCAGGAGACTCTTCAAAATATTTATATCATAGCCATTGACTGTTGGAGCTGGAGGACCAGAAATTCTCAATGTTAACTTGAAATGCAACACAGAAAAGAGAACCTAGAATGTCAGAGCTGGGAGAGATCTTAGAACACAGATGTTGGAGGTAGAAGGAGCCTTAGAACACAGAATGTTGGAGCTGGAAGAGATCTTAGAGCATGTCATCGAGAATTATCAGGGTTGGAAAGAATCTTAGAACATAGGACATAGAATTTCAGAGCTGAAAGGTACTTTGACAGACTGTGGGGTATAAGCACTCCTCTTAGACTCAGAAGACTTGAGTTTGAACTTTGGCTTACTAGTTTCACAACTTTGGGCCAGTCACTTAACTCTCTGTGCCTCAGTTTCCTTATCTGCCAAATGGTGATAATTTTACTACCTAACCTCACAGGGTTGTGGTCAAGACAACAGGCAATTAGCAAGTGCCAGACACTGTGCTTTGTAAACGCTTAAGTGCTCTTTAAATTCGTGGCTATTATTGTCCTTCTGAACCTCAGCTCCCTGGAAGTATCAAGGGAACCCAGCTTAGGAAGGGCACTATTGTGTACTGGCCAGAGAACACTTGAGTTCCCTCATTGGACACTCATTCCAAAAGGAAAAGATTGACTACTCAGGGGGTAGAGTGGGATTCTGAAACTGAGTCTATGGCGGTTAAACTCTGCCATTGGCTCTCCCCTTTACAGTCAATCACTGGAGAGTCCCTTTCAGATTATAATGGATCCTAGTGGCATGGTGGCCATTGGCAGAACCTGCCTCTGATGGTGCAGCTAGGGAAAAGAGATTACATAACTGGGGGATGGAGAAATACCGTGATTCCTGGGGTAGTCTCTGCCCTTCACTCTTCCCCCTCCCCACTGGCCCCATGCTATTCACTCTTCCTTTATAACCTTCTTCTGAACCCCATGTAAACAACAAGTCATTTCCTCTTTCCCAATTTCCATCACTCTTCTTAGTGTTGTGTTGTCATTAGTGTGTGTATGTGTGTGTCTGAGTGTGTGTGTGTGTGTGTGTGTCCAGTGGACTCAGTCTAACTCTTCCCACAATGCACTTATTGATAGTATGTCCTGGGGAGGGTGGGGTAACTCTAACTGGGCTTCATAAACCTCAATCCCACCCCTGTGGTCTTTAAATGAACTCAAACGTTTATAAAGTCATTCTCCCAGAATAGCACGAAGGTGTACAATCCCAGCCCCACGTTTATTAGACCTAAAGCCCCTCTGGAGTGGATTTGTCCAGTTGGGTAATTGCCAACAAAGCAGATGCCTGCTGTTCAAGGCGTGGAAATCCCTGCTAATGATCCAAGCCCACTGAATGGCTACTAGAGAATCCCAGAGTCTTAATAGCAACCCACCTTCAAGGGGCTGCAAGCAGAGCCAAGAAAGTACATCTAGTTTGGAAGGGGTGGGGCAAAGAGAGGGGGCAGAGTCATAGAAAGTCAGTGCTAGTCACAATTTGGAACACAATGTAAAATGTTGCTCTGGAATAACCTTGGAATGTAGAATGTCAGAGATAAGAGGGAGCTTAGAATGCAGAATGTTAGAGGTAGAAGAGATCTATCTTAGAACATAGAAAATACGATGTCAGAGCTGAAAGGGATCCCAGAAATCAGAAGTCAAAGATGGGAAAGACTTTTGAACATAGAACAGAGACAGAGCTGGTAGGGACCAGGTTCTACAGGTCTCTCACTGTCCCCTCCCCATTAACTTCTGCTGAGTTAGGGCTAGACAGACCTTTAGAGACCATCTAGTCTAGTGCCTTCATTTTGCATGGAAGAAAACTGAGGCGTAAATAGTTTGCCCAAGCTCACACAGAATGTCCAAAGAACCAGAGGTAGTGAATTCTACCGGGCCCCTGACTCCAAGCCCAGTGCTCCTTTCTGTGCCCGGGCAGCCCCTCCTTGGCACGCAGCTTCTGCTACTCTTCCGGGGGCTGCTAAGGGAACAGGTTTGCAGTCCCTATCTGAGCCATGCCGTCTTTCTCCACAACTCCAGCCACAAGGCCATTTGAGGAACAGTTAGACAGGATTGCATTTTGTCTCACTGATAAAGTTTGGGAAATGATTTCTGAACTCCATGGTAGAGAGGGAAACAGGACTCCAATCATCTCTAGATAAATACCCTTTATCTTTATTCTCTGGCAGGAAGATTTGGAACTGAAGGAGCTCCCAGCTTTCTTCCTCCTCACAGTTTTTAATGCCTTTGGTTGCCAAGCCTTGCATCAAGGATAGAAACCAGCCCCCTAAGTAAGCCTGTTGGTCCAGGAAGTCTGGCCAAGGGTGCAGGTATAACAGGACCACTGGAACCATGGCTAGAATGAGTCTCAGAGGCCAACTGGTCCAGGCCCTCTATTTTACAGATGAGGAAACTGAGACCTCCCCTCCCCCATGAAGTGACGTGTGTAGTAGCAGCTTCATGGATGTTTGTGGACTTGACTCATCCAAGGTCATTTAGCTAATGAGTAGCCAAGGTCAGAATTCCAAATCAGATCTTCCAGTGACAGCTCTGTGGCTGGAAGGACCCCCTCCAAGGCCATCTGGGGGGAAAGAAAGAGAACAGACATTTATTAAGTGCCTACTATATGTCGGGCACTGTGTCAAGCGCTTTGCAAACGTGACCTCATTTGATCCTAACAAAAACCCTAAGTCCCTTAGTTGAGGAAACTGAAGGCTGGGGAAGTTGTGACTTTCTCAAAACAGCACAGGTGTAGACATCAAAGACAGGATTTGAACCCAGGTCTTTTGAATCCAGAGCCAATGTTTTCTTTTGTATCATACTACCTTCCTATTCCTTTCCTTTCCCTCCTCATGATACAAATCTAAAGATATGGAGGCCTAGGACCTGAATTTGAATCCAGCCTCTGCCACTTTCTACCTTGTGGTCCTCTTCCCTGGGCCACAGTTCCCCCATCTATAAAAAGAGAGGTTTAGACTAAGTGTCTATGTCTCTCATCCTAAGATCCATTCACCTTTGGTAAGTCTCTCCACGGACTTTAGTTTGACCACCCAAAGGCCCAGAAGTCATCTCCCCTGATAGTTGGTCCACCCTCACTCTAGCTGTCCCAGAGAAGATAAGATGGGTCCCTGTTGTCAAACAGGTGACTGTTCAGCTCGGGGTTGGACTAGACGAGGTCCCTTCTTTTCGTTCTCAGATTCTATGATCCGTGCCCTCTGTGAAACTTCTCCGAGCCTCATTTCCTCCTCTGTAAAATGGGCTGATTAGACTAAATAGTTTCTGAGGCCCCTTCGCAGCTCTGCATTATGAGGCTATGCCTCTTAATTAGGAACCTATTTGGATTCCAGAGAATGCTTGTTGTGGATTGCTAATTGGATCCAGAAAAAGGGTTTGGGCAAATACTTTTGACAAGAAAAAAAAACCCAACATTATTAAAATGCTATATCCCTCACTCCTCCCTTGTGGTCAGTCCAGTTTTTTTCACTCATACATCTATTTAATGACATCCTTTGCTCAGCTGCTCCCTCGTGATTCCATGTTTACAATATTCTGTAGCCTGCACACGCCCAGTGCACCTTTCTCCAGCCCCTGGGGTGAGCTTTAGATTAAGTTCTATAGAGATCACAGTATTCCTTGACTCACAGCTATCAATCTGGCCTGACAATAGGCATTATTATTATATTATCTAGGTTCCTGAGCTTTAGAGCTGAAAGGGCCCTTTGAGACCACCCAGTCCGACACCTCTCTATTGTGTCTTCTTATGACAGAACCCAGCAGATCCTGTGTGTGTGTGTGTGTGTGTGACCTTAATTGTCATTCACAGCAGTGACAGCGAGTGGCCCTCTGTTATTAGAATCCAGCAATACCTATGATTTGGCATTCAAGAAGGTAAGGAAGAAGTCCTGCTCCTGGTTTGCCTGGAATTCACGATTCATTGGAGAGCTCTTAGGCTCTGACCCTTTTATTTCACTGTGACCCTTTTTATTTCATGGTGTAGGGTGTTTGGTTTCCTTCACACCATTCTTTAAGGGGGGAAGAACAACTGAAAAGGAGGTCTTTTTGTTAACTCTTTAGACACCGTGGTTACGTTTAACTTGCAGAAATAGAGTATGCGGGTCCTCACCAATCACAAATGAATGCAGTGGAACTCAGATGTTCTCACAATAGTCTAATCTGTGTCTAAGATATGATGGAATGACCGACAAATGTCGACACTCTAGTGGACTGCTTCCTGGGTCAAATCCGAGTATGAACATCAGAGCTGACATCTAGAATGAGAGGGACCCAGCCAAAAGAGGATGGTGATACTACTACTACTACTATCACTACTACTACTGCTACTACTACCTCTACTACTAGCACAAGTACTACTACCTCTCCTACTAGTACTAGTACTACTACTACTACCTCTCCTACTAGTACTAGTACTACTACCTCTCCTACTAGTACTAGTACTCCTACTACTACTGCTACTACTACCTCTCCTACTAGTACTAGTACTACTACTACTACTGTTACTACTGCTACTACTACCTCTACTACTAGTACTAGTACTACTACTACTGCCTCTCCTACTAGTACTAGTACTACTACCTCTCCTACTAGTACTAGTACTCCTACTACTACTGCTACTACTGCTACTACTACCTCTCCTACTAGTACTAGTACTACTACTACTACTGCTACTACTACCTCTACTACTAGCACAAGTACTACTACCTCTACTACTAGTACTAGTACTCCTACTACTACTGCTACTACTACCTCTACTACTAGCACAAGTACTACTACCTCTCCTACTAGTACTAGTACTACTACTACTACCTCTCCTACTAGTACTAGTACTACTACCTCTCCTACTAGTACTAGTACTCCTACTACTACTGCTACTACTGCTACTACTACCTCTCCTACTAGTACTAGTACTACTACTACTACTGCTACTACTACCTCTACTACTAGCACAAGTACTACTACCTCTACTACTAGTACTAGTACTCCTACTACTACTGCTACTACTGCTACTACTACCTCTACTACTAGCACAAGTACTACTACCTCTCCTACTAGTACTAGTACTACTACTACTACCTCTACTACTAGTACTAGTACTACTACCTCTACTACTAGTACTAGTACTACTACCTCTCCTACTAGTACTAGTACTCCTACTACTACTGCTACTACTGCTACTACTACCTCTCCTACTAGTACTAGTACTACTACTACTACTGCTACTACTACCTCTCCTACTAGTACTAGTACTACTACCTCTCCTACTAGTACTAGTACTCCTACTACTACTGCTACTACTACCTCTACTACTAGCACAAGTACTACTACCTCTCCTACTAGTACTAGTACTACTACCTCTCCTACTAGTACTAGTACTCCTACTACTACTGCTACTACTACCTCTACTACTAGCACAAGTACTACTACCTCTCCTACTAGTACTAGTACTACTACCTCTCCTACTAGTACTAGTACTCCTACTACTACTGCTACTACTGCTACTACTACCTCTACTACTAGCACAAGTACTACTACCTCTCCTACTAGTACTAGTACTAGTACTACTACCTCTCCTACTAGTACTAGTACTACTACCTCTACTACTAGTACTAGTACTCCTACTACTACTACTACTACTACTGCTACTATGACAATGATGATGGCTACTACTCTACTACTACTACCAATAATAATGATGATAACAACAACAGTAATAATGATAGGTACATGGTGCTTCAAGGTTTACAAAGTGCTTTACATATGGATTTATATATGGCATTTTAAGCTCCTAGGCAGCATATATGATAAAATGCTGTATTTGCAAGCAGGAAGACCTGAGTCCAAATCTTGCCTCAGATACTTGCTAACCCCCAATAGTTCTTAGAATCACTTAGCCCCACCTCATATAATCAAATGATGAGCAGAGATAGTGGTTCAGTCATTTTCAGTCCTGTCTGACTCTTCATGACCCTGTTTGAGCTTTTCTTGGCAGAGATACTGGAGTGGTTCACCATTTCTTTCTCCAGCTCATTTTGTAGATGAGGAAACTGAGGCGAGCAGGGTTAAATGACTTGCCCAGGGTCACACAGCTAGCAAGTATCTGAGGCTAGATTTGAACTCAGGAAGATGAGTCTTCCCGACTCCAGGCCAGGCACTCTATCCACTGTGACATCTAGCTGCCCCTGAGCAGAGATAGTACAGACCCTTAAATTAATCAGATCACAGAAAACAAGGGTCACTGTTTGCCCTTCAGCCATGACATGCCCTTCCTCTTCTTGCCACCCGCCCAAGTCACAGGTACTTTAGCTATCATCTTCTTCTCAAGGGCACTAGTGTGAAGTCTTGCTCGGGCCATAAATCACAGGACGATGGGAGCGAGAAGATCTTTCAAGATTTTCTTGTCTAATTATTTCATTTCACAGAGGGGCAGACTAAAGCTTAGAGAATGAATTAGTCTCTCCAAAGTTGCACAGGTAGGAAGGTGCTGAACAAGTCCAAACAGTCAGGTCCTATGACTGTCAGATGGATGGATGGGTGAATGAATGAATGAATGAATGAATGAAAACTTTTAAGTGCTTGGTATGTGTCAGTCGGTGTGTTGGTTGGCAAGGATGTAGTGAAAATAGTAGCAAGAGAGGAAAGAGCAAAGGGATGCATAGAAGGGGCTTCCTTGAAACAGTGTTCTGCAAAAGGCAGTCAGTCATTTTATAGATGAGGAAACTGAGGCTCAGACAGGTTAAGTGACTTGTCCAGAATCAAACAACTGGTGTTTCAGGCAGGATTTGAACCCGGGTCTTCCTGACCTCAAGGCTAGCTTTCTACCAACCATACCACACTGTCTCTCAAAATTCAATATGTCAGAAATGAGGTAAAGATGAATCCATGGATCCATATGGAGAACAGAACTTGGGTCTAAACCCTTCATTTCACAGATGAGGAAACTGAGTCTCAGAATGGGTGATGGCGCCAAGGTCACTCAAGCAGGAGGGGGTGAGAGGTAAGATCTGGCACCACGTCCTCTGACTCCACAGCTAATAGTCTTCCCACCACATGCCTACAATGGAGCTTGAGGGAGCCCCAGATACCTCTTTAATTCAGCCATCCTGATCTCCGGAAGACCAGCATGTCTTCGTAGCCACTGTACTGTCCCAGCTCCCATCAGAGAAAGACTTCTGTGAACAAAATGTCAGTCACAGGCCTCATTCCCAGGTTTTAATATGTGGTGAGTGGGTTCATTTGTAACCATTATGGCTTCAGAGAGGTAATGAGCAAGTGAGAAGGAGGTGGGGGGGGGCGTGGAGGGAACCATCAGGATATCCACGGACAGCAGGAGCACCAGGGAAAACAGGACTCATTTCAATAACCCCCATTCTATTTTAATGTCCTCGACTCAGCAGCAGCTGCTGTGGAGGTCAGCTGTTCCCCAGCCTTGGGACAATTACCTTCTACCCAAATCCCTCTGCCAGGTAGTTCTTGGAGCAGAAATAGGGGACTGCTTTTCATACCAGAAATAAAGATAACTGAACAAAGATCTGTTTCTGAGGTGGTCCAGATTCAGTTCTAGGTCTTTACATCATCATCATCGTCATCGTCATCATCATCGTGACATAGTTAATAGGGTGCTGGGCAAGTCAGGAAGACTTAAATTTAAGTCTTTCAATAAACATTTATTAAGAATCTAACATGTACCAGGCATTGTGCTAATCACCGGGGATACAAAGAAAGGCAAAAGACAGTCTAATGGGGGAGGTAACATGCAGACGACTATGTACAAACCGAATATATGATATAATATAGGATATGTGTCCTATACAGGATAAGTGGGAAATAATCAACAGAGGAAAGGCACTAGAAATACCAGAGATTGGGAATGACTTCCTGTAAAAGATGGGCTTTTAGCAGGGACTCAAAGAAAGCCAGAAGTGGAGATGAAGAGAGAGAGCCTTCCAAGCATGGGGGCCAATGGCCAGAGAGCATGGCCATAGCTAGGAGATGAAGCATTTAGTGCAAGGAACAGTCAGGAAGCCAGTGTTACCGCATTGAAGAATACTTGGGAGTAAGAAGGCCAGAAAGCCGGGAAGGGGACTAGGCTACATGCAGGCTTTGAACACCAAACAGTATGTTCTAGGACCTGGGGGTACAAGTACAGAGAATAAAACAATCCCTGTTCACAAAAAGCTTACATTTTATTGGAAGAGAGGAACAGTTACATAAACAGCTATATTCAGAATATAATATAATTCTCGGGTGAATTCTAGGGAGGATCAGGAAGTAGTGGTCCTTGAAAGGGGCCTGGAAGGAAACAAGGAGATGGGAGTGAGGAGGAAGAAGTTTCCATACTGGTCCAGCCAATGCAGAGAGACAGGCATCTTCTTCCTCACAGCGAAACCTACAGACATCTCTGTCAGTTTCCTAGGACATACCTACTAAGTCATCAGATTGTGTTATGGACTAAACCCGTATGATTCTACAGGCAGAGGGAAGTGCCAGAGGAGGAAATTCCCTCTACCAGTGCAAGTTGGCAACTTCTTTGCAGCTAAAAGTCTTGAAGAGTTGCTTAGGACACTGAGGTTGAACGACTCATCCAGGGTCACATAGCCAGCATGCATCAAAACAAGTTTTCCTGGCTCTAAAGCCAGCTGTCTATAGAGGCTGCTGCTCTGCCTTTTATGTTATAGAAGGGTTATAATTTGTGTTGGTGGTGGGAGTTCCCTACCCCGACAGAATTAAGAGTTTTAGTCATTTAATAATAACTCACATTTCACACAGCTCTTTAGGGATCACCAAGAACTTCCCCCTACAATGTGGGTCATGAAAGCAAATTTATATCAATTTTACAGATGAGCAAAATAAGACCCAGAATGGTTAAATTACTTTCTTAGGGTCTCTAAGCTTCAGAGCTGATATTCAAACCCGGGTCCCCTGACTCTTACACCCAGTGGCAATTTCACTATGTGCCAGACTGGCTCTCCTGGGCTCTTTCAGGTTCAAAGGCACCCTCAGTTTCTCTGTAGGGACTAACTTTAAGAGAGAAATCCATCCCCTGCTCCCCACATAATCCTCCTGGGTCTGGAGGAGCCTCTACTCCCTCTGCATTAGCCAGCCTCTCCAAGTTTCTATGCCAGGATGGACAACCCACCAGGCTCCTACTGCCGGAAGAATTAGCCATGCATCCTAATATGTGTGCACTGCTTATGATAATCATAACCACAATAGCTAACATGCATATGGCACCCCATGGGTAGCAAAGCATTTTCTTTTTTTTAAGATTAAAATATTTTTTAATGAACTGTGAGTTTACCATATTTTCCAGCCAGTCTTAAATTATAACTTAAGTGAAATGTTCAATTTTACACCAAATTTCATCTCATTTGACCCTCACAGCAGTCCCCATTTTCGGAAGGAGGTTAAGTGACTTGCCTGAGGTCACACAGCTCTCGCTTTAATGGCTCGCCTGCCTCCCTTTGGAGCCCCAAGGTCAGGTGGTCTGGGCCAGCTCTGTTTCCACTGGCAGAAAAGATGTCTCTTTCCCAGGATGGAAGGCAAGCAACATCGCTGGCCCTCTTCTCACCCATCCATCCAGTTCAGGGGCTCTGCATTCTTCCTCCAATCATTTGCCTTGAAAGGTTTCAAGGGCTGTGCAGGGGACTCCGGGAATGGTTATCTCTTTTATTTATCTTGCTTGACAAGAGAGGGAGATACCTGTAGTAAATCCTCTTCTGGGACAGGGTTGTGGCCTTGGCTAATTCAGCCCAGGTGACAAGAATCAATTGCGGCTGCCTCTCACAACCTTTTGTCTCC
The DNA here is from genome assembly GCF_011100635.1 of Trichosurus vulpecula. NCBI lineage: Eukaryota > Metazoa > Chordata > Mammalia > Diprotodontia > Phalangeridae > Trichosurus > Trichosurus vulpecula. The sequence continues at coordinate 256,353,930 of NC_050578.1, forward strand.
AATATTTATTACTGAGCAGATTTAAAGGAGAAGCAATCTGGAGTTGGGGCGGGGTAGGGTGGAAGGAGGAAGGCAAGCTCCTCATGTCTATGTTGCGGCTGATTTGTGTTCGAGGCTTGGATCATAGGACAATAGATTTAGAACTGGAAAGGACCTTAGATGCCATCAGGTCCACCCCTCCCATTTTGCAGATGAGGAAACTGAGGCCTAGAGAAAAGACTCACTCAGGGTCACATGCTAGTGTCTGCAGAGGGTTTGAACCCATATCTTTCTGACTCCCAAGTCCAGCACCCTATCCACTGTGCCACACCGCCTCTCAAAATATAGAGCACCCAGCATTCCTGGGCATTCTTTCACTTCAGTCCCCAACAGGGCCAACCCTCCTTGGCTTCCAAGATCAGATGAGATTCGGCACCTTTACAAAGCCTGTGCCTTTAGGTCTCGGATGTGTGGGAGGCATGGAGAGCCCTCCAAAGTGGTAGTTCACAAGCACTTATTAAGCACCTGCTGTGTCCCAGGCACTGTGCTAAGTTCTAGGAATACAAAGACAAGTAATAGCCAGTCCCTGCCCTCAGAGAGCTTATCATTGCAAGGGTACTGAATTCCTGAACCCTGCCTAACTCAATTTCTCCAGCCTGCTGGTCTGCAAGGCTGGTTAACCTTGGCAGTCATCTGGTCATGGGACTCTAATGTGACACAGAGGGAGGGGACATAGAGGGACAGTGCCCAGAGAGACACGTCCAAGTCCTAGCTCCACCACTGTCTCTCTGGGAGACCTTAGACCAGTCCCTTCCAATCCTCATCTGCAGCATGGAGATAATGATACATCACCTACCTCCAGTCATTGTGAGAATCTAATGGGACATTGTGTATAAGATGCTTTGTAAGTTTGGATTTCCTCACCTGTAAAACAAGGAGGCTAGTTTGCAAGACCTTGAAGGACCTTCCAGCTCCCATCCGTGATTGATGGTCCTTGGGACAACCAGGATTTATTTAGTGGGTGATGAAGAGGAAGCAATGTGGTATGGGGGGAAAGAGGCATCTGGAGTCAGAGGAACCAAGTTCAAAACTCAGCTCTGCCCCTTACTCTCTGTGTGACTTTGGGTCAGCCACTTCATATATTCCTGGGCCTTTGCTTTCTCATTTATAAAATGAAAAGGTTGGATCAAATGACTTCCAAGGCTCCTCCCAGTTCTAGATCCTCTGAGGCCTGAGACATGACTACATGTGTCCTTATTCAGATCTGATCTTCATGGAAGATGAGACTAGGAGGGATTTAAAAAAAAAAGCAAACAAACGGATTTTCATTGTTATCTTTCTACATCACTGAGATTTCTCCCTATATCTCTCCCCGTCTTCTCAAAGAAAGCCACCCTTAATAATAGAAGGAAAAAAAGAAGAAAATAAGAATTAAACAAAACTAATGACCAAGGTGGGGTGGTGTCAGCATTAGAAATCTTCTGTGCCTAGAATAATACTTTGCTTACTGGATTTTTGAGTGACTCCCTGAATGGATGGATGTTGAGGGTATTCAAAACCAAAGTAATTCAAGTAGATGTGAAGAACACCCTTCTTCATAATATGCTGGATGTTTCAGCCTAAAGATGTGGGTGCTCCCTCCCCATTATGGACACCCCACCAGTCAGGGATGCCAAGAAAACAGCAGTATCTGGAGACGATAGATATCACGACCTCTGTGTTTTTCAGTCCTGAGATCCAATGAATTATAGTTACTGACAGCTCTTTGGAAATGTCAGATGGGGGTGGTTTTGTTGTCTCCTCTCTCCAGGAAAGTAGGGCTGGAACTAGTCACTCTGGCCCTGGGGCCAAGTCCAGGGCAGGCAGCAAATCAGTTTTTTAAAAGAAAACATCTGGTGCTTAGTGTGGTTAAGAAACTCTGCAGTCTCGAGGCCACATGTGGCCCTCTAGGTCCTCAAGTGCAGCCCTTTGACTGAATCCAAAGTTCATAGAACAAATCCCCTTCATTGTTTTATAAAACTTGGACTCAGTCAAAAGGCCACACCCGAGGACCTGGAAGGCCCCATGTGTCCTTGAGGCCACAGGTTCCCCATCCCTGCCTTAGACCCATGAGAAGGAAAACCCAGGATGCTGCTGATGCTACCAGGGTGAAGCAACTGAGTGGGAGCAGATTGAGTGGGTGCTTGCCCATGAGATTCCTATTTTAACTAATTACCTTTAACCTCTCCACCCCAAGGCAATGTTCTAAGAAAGAAAACTGTACACTGGAGATCAGATGTCAATCAGCATTAGTGAAGGGAGATTCCTCCTTGGGAGCACCCTACAGTGTAGGTTATGTGTAAAAACTACACAGATCCTATCTCCTTTGCCTGAGATTATTCCAATTAACTGCTAACCTCCCTCATTCCCACCTTGTAAAGGAGTATAAGTACTGTCAGCATCCTTTAAATGTCAGTGCCCTGAAGCAGATGTCAGACAGCTTTACCCTAGTTCCTTCTCTATAGAGACTTCATATGCTTTTGGTTCATTGGGGATACAAGAAAGAACACTGATTTAGAATCAGAGAGTCTAACTCTATGGGTCCATCTGTAAAATGAAGGTGTTCGACCAGATGATCTCTGATGTCCTTTCTGGCTGTAATCATAAGATCCTAGATTTAGAGATGGTGGGGCAGAGGGAGAGACCTTAGAGATTATCTTGACTAACCCTCTACCCCCTTACCCAAGGAAGCATAGCTAGAACTTCAAAGATCTGGGATTCAAACCCAAGACCCAGAATTCTAAAACCAGTACCTTTCGTTCTACTCTAGGCTTTGCACAGTGCCTGGCATATGTTAGGCACTTAATAAATGTTGATTGATTGTTTGACTAGGCTGCCTTTCTGAGGCCATGCATTTCCTTAGACACATTGTTTCTTGACCCTAGTACCTCTGTGGTTCCCTCCACGTGCCCTTCTCCCTGCTTCCTGCTCCAATACTTTGGCAGGCCTCCATGCTCAGCCTCCATCTGCTTCACTCTTGGCATTCACCATCGCTTTCCAGACCAGGGGGTGATTATATATTGAGATCTAGCCACTTCATCCTAAGCAGCCATTTCTTCCTTAGTAATGCCCTTGGAGATCATTATAGAAACATAGATTGCCGTGGAGTCCTGCAGTGTTCAAGAAAAGTGAAGCCTGCTTCAGTTTGCCCCACATGATCTGTGTCCTGCCCTGGGCTGAGGAATCTGCTGGAGAAGGCCTCTGGGCCCACCCAGAGCCATGTCAGTGCCATCAGAATAACCCTAGATTAGGAGCAAAGGGTCCCAGCTCTGCAGCAAATGAGGGCAAGTCACAATATCTCTGGGCTGGCATGTCCAGCTCTCTAAAAAACCAGAGAGTTGAAATTGGGGATCTTCAAAGTCATTCTGAGTTCTGACATCCTCTATTCTAAGGTCCTCTCTGCTCTGACTTCCTGTGTTCTAAGATTCTTCCCAGCTCTGGCATTCTATGTTCTAAGTTCCTTCCCTGCTATGACATCCTCTGTTTTAATTTCCTCCCAATTCTGATCCCTCCTAGAACATTGTATACAGTAACAGCAACATTGTGTGATGACCAACATTGATAAACTTAGTTCCTCTCAGCAACGTAATGATAGAATTCCAAAAGACTCATGATGGAAAATGCTGTCCACATCCAGAGAAAGAACTATGGATTCTGAATGCAGATCAAAGCAGACTATATTCCTCTTTTTTTTTCCTTTCTTGTGGTTTTTCCCTTGTGTTCTGATTCTTCTTTCACAACATGACTAATGTAGAAATATGTTTAACATGATTGTACATGTACAGCCTAGATCAGATTGCATGCCGTCTTGGAGAGGAGGGAGGGGAGGGGGAAGGAAAAAATTCGAAACTCAAAATCTTATAAAAGTGAATGTTGAAAACTTTAAAAAATGAATAAAAATAAAAATAAATATAAGATCCCTCCTAGCTCCGACTTCCTATGTTCTAAGGTCCTTCCCAACTCTGATATTCTCCAATCTGCTTTCTTCCCAGCTCTGATATCCTTTTAAAGCCTTTTCCTGCTTGGATTATCTATGTTCTAAGGTGCCATAGACATTCTATGTTCTAAAGCCTTCCTCCTTTGACATTCTATGTTCTAAGTTCCCCCCTAGCTTTGACATTATGAAGTCTCTGCCAGCTCAGACAATCTGTGAAAAGATGAGACTGCATCATTTTTACTCAAGTGTCATATCAACATGTGGTCAGAAGTGCATTGTGGGAGTAGAATAGGGAACTTGAACCAATAAAATTATATGAAGGTCATGTGCCTAAATGGGGTCATAGTGGAGAATGGGTAAGCAAGAAAGAGTTGAGGTGAACATAAGGATTCAAATCAGGGCATTAAAGCCAGGTTCCTTGTCATGGGGGCAGTAGAGGTGAATGTGTCCTGTTGGCCCTCAGGGTGGGAGGTGTGGAACAACCTGAAGATGATGCATATCCTGCTTAGGCTTCAGGCCTGAATCCAGACCAGCCACATCTCCAGTGGGAAATACTGAGCCCAAACCTTGGGTTTATTCATCATTACTCAGTCTCTGGAAAAATTAGCTCTTACATTTCTGGACACCTCAGTGGGACTTGAACAAATTTCCAGGCTTAAGAATTACCCCTACATCCTTTGGGGATAGGAATAAATCCTGAAAGATGGAGGGGTCAAGGAAATGACCCCTCTGGGAGGATACTGTGGGAATCCCACCAGCTGGGTCTCATGGAGTTAATTTTTCTTTTTTTTCCTTTTTTTGAGGGGGATGGAGGATTCTATTACATCAATCATGAAGTAGCAGAAAGAGCATTATCACAAAATCTGAGTTCAAATTCTGGCTCTGTTCTTTCCTACAACCTTGGGCAGCTGAAGTCAGTTCAAAGGGCATTTGTAAAGCACCTGATAGTTGCTGGGCCTGTGCTAGGTACAGGGGATCGGAACCGAGCCAGTGATTTTATTGGTGCAGAAACTCTGCCAGCTACATTGCAACCCCCTACAACCTCTCATCTTAAGAGAGGTGCCTAGAGAACTCAGAGGTTAAGTGACTTGTCCAGTGCCACTCAGTCAGCAGGTGTCAGAAGTGGGACTGGACCTCAGGTCATTCTGGTTCTCTGCCCACTACGCCATCCAGACAAACAAATAAAAGCAGGCTTCTCTGGGCCTCAGTTTCCCCTTCTGTAAAATGAGACGTTGAACTCAGTAATATCTCAGGTCCCTTCTGGTTTTAAATCCTGTTAGCCTATGAGCCAGGCTCTCTTACAGGCTCTGTAAAATTAGTGGGTTAGCTTGCCCTTTGACTCAGAGACTTCACTGCTAGGCATGGACCCCCAGCCAGGTCAAAGATAGAAATCAAGGTCCTTTACATAGAAAAATATTTGCTGCAGCATTTTGTGTGTGTGTCTGTGTGTGTGTGTGTGTGTGTGTGTGTGTGTACGCACGAGCGAGAAAGTTAGATGAGGATCGGTGGAAGGAAATGGGCACTTTTTTCTGGAGAAGAGTCACAGAGGAAGATATGAGAGATGTCTTCAAGAATTTGGAGGGCTCAGATGTGGAAGAAGCTCTAGACTTGTGTCTGGCCACAAAGAGTTAAACCAGTGGGTAGAAATTGCAAAGAAGCAAATTTAGGCTCTATGTCAGGCAAAAATTCACATATATACATACACACACATAGATGTGTTATATGTATATGTGTGTGTATATTTGTGTATGTCTATATTTATATATGTATATACATACGTGTATATGCCTATGTACATATACACATTTGCATGCATGCATGCATGCATGTATGTGTATGTATGTACATCTTAGATCTCCCTAAGTGGAATGAGCTGCCCAGAGAAGCGCTATGTGGCCTCCTTAGAAGTCTTCAGGCAGTGGCCCAGGACTGCTTGTAGGATAGATTGGGATGGTGATTCCTTTCAGTTATGTGGTCCACTGGATGGCCCTTGAGGTTCCTTCCAAATCTCAGATGTCTGTGGTTCTGAGATTAGGCCATAGCCAAATAAATTCTGCACAGGAATGCAATGGAATTTTACTCCCTTGTAAGAAATAAGAAGTAGGATGAATCCAGAGAAGCATGGAAAGATTCGTATGGACGGATGCACACTGAAATAGAACCTGGAGAGTATTACACACATTACGTACCACCACACAAGCAGAAAGAATAGCGGCAGCAGCAATCACCACAGACAGAGAGACAGGACCAAAGGCTGGACAATTAGAATGCTCAGGTTTGGAAGAAGAAATGCCTGTTCCTGCCTCCTGTGTAAAGGAGGTGGCGCAAGGAGCGACACGCACAGTCAGACTCTCCAGAGGTGTTGGGCAGTTTACTTGAATGGTTGCTTTTCCTTTTTTACTCTTTGTTACAAGAACTGTCAGTGTGATAGAGTGGGAAAAGGATGATTTCTCAAGTCAAGGAGGGATCTAGGTTCTACTGCTGCCCCTGAAACCCACTACCTTTGTGAGCTTGGGCAAGTTACTCTCAATCTCCTTGTTTTCTCATCCTTAATGTGAGAAGGTTGGATCGAGCCCCTTTCCAGCCCAAGATCTAAGATGCTAAGACCTTGCTCTTTCTTGGCAGGGGCAAGGGTGAGTGGGAGGGCTATGGGTGCAGAATGTTGCATATACTGTCAGACATAGTTGATGTATTGGTTGGTTTTGCAAAACTGCTTTTAAACATCTTCATTCTAAGGGCTGACTTTCTGCATTAGAAAGCAAGGGGGAATATGTTTTAAAAATGAAGGTGATATTAAAAGAAAGCATATCAATACAAAATTAAAAATACATAAAATAAAATGGAGGAGGGTGTGGCCTCGATTATCTCTTTAGTCCCTTTTAGCTTTAAGTGATGATCTTTCTACCTGTCACCTCAAGTAAAATCCTGGACTCTCTTATTGCCCTGAGTCCCATTACAAAGCAAACTTCTCATGTGTTCACTCTCCCTTCCGGAGAGCAGGCCTGTGTACCTCAGGGAAGCTTCTTAACTTCCAGCCTCATCAGCCCTAGACCTCTTTCCCCACTTCCCCCCCCCCCACACCCCCGTGGGGCCAACAGAGCTCCATAGGCAGAAAGTTAGTCCAATGGCATTATGGTGGAGCCCAGAGCCTTCTGCCAAAAAGACAAGCGTCCTTCCCCCCATCTTCCACCCACCATCCCTTTCCAGACCCCAGCTAATATCCATAAAGTCATTAAATATTTAAATCCATGGTCTGCGGTGGGCAAGGTTGCCACGGCAACAGCCCAACATATTTTACGATGGATTATCGCACCTTTCACTCAGTCTCATGGAGCAGCAGCTTAGGGCCCGGCAGTTGTTCTAGGTCAAGAGGGGGATAAATCTTGAGTACGTGAGGGTAAAAAGCTACCATTGTTCAACTAATTTTTCCTAAGGATAAGAAAATCAGAGAATGCTAGAGCTAGGAGGGATCTTAGGACACAGGACAAAGGTCAGCTTTAGAAAGGATCCTAAAACATAGGTTATAGAATGTTAGAATTGTGAAGGCTCTTAGAACATAGAAGGTCCAAACTATAAAGGGACTTAGAACACAGACTATAGGTTAGAGCTAGAAAAGACCTTAAGCATAGATAGGAGTGTGCCTGAGCCAGCTCTGACTAGCTTTGCGAGAGCTGGTCGTTAAATTTTCGATGTGAACATTTCCGCCTCAGATATTGGCAAACACTATGAATCAGGACTGGATTTATTGTTTTGTTGATCGTCTAAGAGAAGACTTGAGAAAGTGAGAGAGAAAATGTTAATGACACTCATTGGACTTAAAAGAGTATCATGATTACATTTTTTTCAGAGTCAATTGTCAGGCATTTACCATCACACTCCTGAACATGGGTCATAGAATGCCGCTGCTGGCGGGACTTTAGAACACAGATCACAGAAGGTCAGAGCTGGGAAGGTCCTTAGAGCAGAGATCCTAGGATGTTAGACCATAGAAGGTCAGCATAGAAGGAGACCTAGAATACAGAATCTAGAAGGTCAGAAAAAGAAATTGTAGACTCTAGAAGGTTGGAGCTCGTCCAACCTTCCTCCTTTTCAGGGGAAGCCATTTTCCTTAGGTCACATAGCAAGTTCATGGTATGGCCAAATTTCCCCAAAGACCTTCCCCAGAGTTGATTACAATATTGTTTTCAGCCTGAGTCCAAACAGGGACTCAACTAGTTTTAATGGGCTTCACAAAAATGTGATGTCAAGTGAAATATCATAGAGGGTGGTTAGGCAGACTTGGAATCAGGAGGACCTGGGTTCACATCCCACCACTGGGATTTCAAATACCACCTGGAAGACCCAGAACAAATCAGTTAAGCTCTCTTGATTCATAAGTACTTGTTGATGACTTTTTTTTTCTCGTCTGTAAAATGGGTATGATAATAGCACCTACTTCATCAGGGTTATTGTGAGGATTGAATGAGTCAATGTCTGTGAAGAGCTTGGCCACCTTAGTATGCTGGGATGTGGTCCGAGGGAGCCTCATGCAGGCTGTGCAAACAAAGAGATTGGCAATGATTCTCTTCCACAGAATCTTAGAGTCTTTGAATGGGAAGGCGCCTAGGGGGTCATCTAGTCCACTCCATACCCAAACATTGATCTACATTCTCCCTCTATAACATCCCCAACGTTGGCCACTCACCCTTTACTTAAGGATCTCTGCTGATGGAGAACTCACTTCCTGACAAGATGTCTGTTTTACTTTGAGGATGCTCTAACTATGAGGATTATTACAGGTAAACTCCTTGAAGGCAGGAAGAAACTCTGACTTTTTACTTATCTCCCCAATGCTTGGCATATGGAAGGCATTGAAATGTTTTGTTTTGTTTCATTCATCCATTTGTTTGAATCATGCCTTGGTCTTTGATGTGTGGCCACCTGGGTGCTAAATATTAATTATCAAGAATTTATTGACCTCCTAGTGCATACTCATGGCTGTGCTGGGAGCTATTCCAGACATAGAGAATCATGGAGTGAAGAGCTGGAAGGACCTTAGAATATAGAATGTCTAATCATAGAACATTGAATTTGGAAAGGACCTTAGAACACATAATGTTAGTACCGGGACAGACCTTAGAACATAAAACAGAGAATATTAGAATTGGAAGAGACCGTGGAACTTTGAAGGTCAGAGTTATAAGAGACCTCCTACATTCTCTGGTCCAAACCTTTCCTGGGCAAAGCAAAGACTCGAGGCTGTATCTTCTGACCCAGTCATCTAATACCTTTTCTTCTATGACCCTTCACCTCTTTATAATGAACAGGTATAAGTCACAAGGAAGCAAATCTGAGCTCAGTGTCAGAGATATTATTAAATAGAGCTGTCCAGAATACATTCCTCAAGTAGAGGCTTTGTGGTCACTTGTCTGGGATGACAAATGGGGGAGGGGAATTCGAGTCAGCCTAGACGACCTTCGAGTACTTTTCTAGCTCTTAAGATTCTGTGAGCCTACCCACATGTAACTGGGCCACTCTTCAAGTCTCTGACAGCCTGACCTGCTGTGTTCTAAGGTCCCTTCCAGCTCGGACATTCTGTGTTCTAAGGTCCCTCCCAGCTATGACCTTCTGTGTTCTAAGGTCTCTCACAGACTGACCTTCTGTGTTCTAAGCTCCCTTTCAGCTCTGACATTCCGTGTTCTAAGGTCCCCCCCAGCTCTGACATTTTGTGTTCTAAGGTCCCTTCCAGCTCTGTGTTCCAGCTCTGACATTCTGTATCCTAAGGTTGCTTTGAGCTCTGACATTCTAGGTTCTGTTGTAAGGTCTCTTCTAGGTCTAAGATTTATGTTCTATATCCCAGGATCCTTTATAGGTCTCCCCTTTTATGTAGTATGGTTTTAGATCCACTCCAGCTCTGATATCCTGTATTTATGTTCCAAGGCATCTATCAACTCTAATAATCTTTGTTCTTTGTTCTAAGCCCTTCGCGGCTCTGTTCCATTCCCTAAGGTCCCGTCAGCTCTTTAGCACTCTATCTTCTAAGAATCCTTTCATCTCTGATATTCTCCCTTCTAGCATCTAAGGTAACTTCAAGGGCCAGTATTTTATGGTCTTTGTTATATTGTCCTTTCCAGATTTAACATTCTATATGTAAGCTCTAAGGGCAGCTAGGTGGCAAAGAAGATAGAATGCCAGGCCTGGAGTCAAGAAGACCCAAGTTCAAATCCAGCCTCAGACACTTACTAACTGTGTGACCCTGGGCAAGTCACTTCACCCTTTTTGCCTCAGTTTCCTCGTCTGTAAAATAAGATGGAGAAGGAAATGGCAAACCACTCCAGTGTCTTAGCTAAGAAAACCTGAAAACCCCAAAACCCAGTCACGAAGAGTCAGACATGACTGAAAACGATTGGACAACAACAAATGTAACTTCTAAAATTTTTTCCAGCTGATATTTAAAGTTCTATCAGGTCTCTCCCAGCTCTGGTACTCTGTGTTCTAAGGTCATCTTGCATGTTCTGTATTTCAAGGTCCCTGTGATCTCCATGGTTCTATTCAACACAATTCAATCAAGTCCAAGTGTTTCTTGAGCACCAACTCTGACCTGCCCTCCGCTAGGCCCTGGGTCTACAGAATGCATTTGGGAATGCGCACACAGATTGAAAACCGTCATTCCTTTGAAGCCCCCAGGCCAGGAAGGTTGCCAGAGCTTATGAAAGCTGACTCTCCCCCAGCCCAGGTAGGCGTCCACTCTATGAGACAGAGCCTTCCATGGGAAACTTCAAGGGGACAGCTGGTCCTCCTGTGGCATTACCATTTCAATGAGGCCAGGAGGGAATGAAGATGTAATTTGGGATCTTATTACACACACTAGTGAAGCCCCTTCAGCTTAGCTCTGCCGTGCCCGCCCCTGTGGATGCTGACTCCTCAGGAGCCTAATTGGGGTTTTTCTACATGCAGGCATGTGTCCATGTCACCGTGTCTTCACGGCTGGATTTGGGGTAGTGGGAGGGAGGAATTGTCTGTTTACGTGCCTGCCTCTCATAAGATAATGCATGGGCCTCTCGACTGGCAAGACTCCCTGCTTGCGGATAACGCCATCACTCTCCTGCCCATGTCCTGCTCTTTGCCCATTAGCTGGATAGCATGGGATGGTTGAGCTGCCCAGCTGCATCTCTCTCCTCAGGCCTTGTTTCTCTAGGAGATTTTTGCTTTTCTCTGCTGGATGCTTCAAGCCCCCCAGGCCTGACTAAAAGCTGACTGCCTTTCATTGAAGCCCCCCAACCCAAACATATCCTCCCCGCAACCTTCCCACCCCCATCTCCTCCCCCATCCCTAGCTCCACCTGCCTGTTTTCCTTTGGCTCTCTGCAAAAAGGGTCCTGCAGGGGACCTGGGAGGGGAAATAAAAATAAAAGGAGGTGATTTATGAGCCTAGCTGTGTCATCTTAATCAAAGGACCCCTCCTGTGCCTCCCCTCCCCAGCTCATTGCAGATGAGGCTGGGGAAGAAGGGAGGAGGAGAGATAAATAAAACTGTCAAAGGCTCTTGCTGGGAACTCCCTGTGTGACCTAGGCATGGCCTTGCACCTCTGGGGCCTTGGATGGCCCAAGCATTGATGGAGCCAGCAGGTCCTTAGGGAGCTAGAGTTCGAACCCCTTGTTTCACAGATGGAGCAACTGAGGGCCTGAGAATTTGAGTGACTTGAAAAAGTAGCAGAACTAGGCCAAATAGAGGCCAGATTTGAATCTGTGGCACCTGGACTGCAAGGTCTCAGATTTCCCTCCCTGCTCCGACATTCTGTGGCCCAAGGTCCCTTCCAACTCAGATATTCTATGTTCTAAATTCCGTTCTGTATTAGCAAAGCAATAATCACAACATTGATGATAATTATGAATATGCCTGTGTAGCTCTGTATTACAAAATAGGAGATTCTCCATATAGAAGGTAGAAGTAAAGCATTCATTCAGACACCAGACACCTTCCCGCCTGCTGGGGCCTTCCCACAAACACTCACATATCCTAGCTCACTCCTTGCCTGTGTCCTTCTCCTCCCACGGTTGTAACTCACTTTGATGTTTAGCAAGCTCTTCCCACCACATGTGACTTAGGCTTCCTGAGACGTAAGCAGGTCACATGGGCCTATTAATGGGTGGGAAAGATCTTCAAATTTAAATTACCATTATACCTTCCAAGTCAGATATTCTGTGTTCTAAATTCCCTTCCAACTCAGGTATTCTATGTTCCAAGGCTCCTCTCAGATCTGACATTCTGTGTTCTAAGGTCCTTCTCAGATTTGACGTGACTAACAAAAAGTTGTTGGTTGGGTTCTCTAGGCTAGGAGAGCTCCCTCTTTTTCCCTGGCTTCAGCCTGGGTGCAGGTATTGGATCAGCCATCCCTTCCAACATCCTTTCAGCCACCTCTGGAGGTGATAATCAAAAATGTTGACTTACCTGCATTGCAATCAGGCATAGTCCCCTAACTTGTTAATTCACAGATCAGAAATGACCTTCCCTTCGGACTTCATGTAATAACCATAATAGTAGTAACATGACTTCACTGGAAAAGGGAACTTTCAGGTGAGAAATTTCCTCCCCAAAGCGAGTTGATATTTCTTCACAATTTACAGTCTTAGAGAGCTGCCTAGAGCATCGAGAAGTTAAGTGACTTATGCAGGGTCACACTGCTATTATGAGTCAGAGACACCTAAGACTCTTGAACTCAAGAGTCTTTATTGTTTTGAGTCCAGCTTTCCATCTATCACCCTTCCATTGCTTCTTAATAATAATGATAATAGCAGTGATAGTAACAGCTGAAGCCAGACACTGCACTAAGCAGGAGGGCCAAAAGAAAGGCAAAACACCCAGTCCTCGCTCTTGAGGGATTCACAGTCTAATGAGGGAGACAGCATGCAAACATCAATGCACTATTTCATAGACATACATACATCTATTTATATATAAAGATGTAGAGATGATAGAGGTAGAGGAGAAATCAGAGATAAGCACAGAGGGAAAGGTCAGAAAAGGCTCTTTGGAGAAGGTAGCTGAAAATCAAAGGTAGCTAAGGGATGGAGAGGAGGAAGGAGGAAGGAGAAGGAGAATGTTCTAGGTATGGGAGACAGCCAGTTAAAATTCTTGGAGCTGTGTGATGGCTTGACCCATGCAGGGAATAGTAAGGAGGTCAATGACACTGGATCATAGAGTAGGGGCAGGGGAGAAAGATGTAAGAAGACTGGAAAGGTAGGAAGGGACCACATTGTGAAAGGCTTTAAAATCCAAATGGAGGATTTGATATTCGATCCTAGAGGTAACAGGGAACCACTGGAGTTCATTGAATGAGGGGGTTAGAAGGGCAGAAGTATGCATAAGGATGATTGGTTTGACAGCTAAGTGAAGGGTGACCTGGGGTGGGGAGAGACTTGGGGCACACAGACCCACCAGCAGCCATTGCAGTATTCCAGGCATGAAGTAATGAGGGCCTGCACCAAAGGTGGTGGCAGTGTCAGAGTACGGAAGGGGGAGTCAATGAAAAATGTGAAGTTAGAATCAAGGGGTTTGGCAACTGGTTGAATATGGAGGGTAAAAGAGTGAAGAGTCAAGGATGACACTGAGTCAAAGTAAGCCTGAGTGACTTGGAGGATGATGGGATCCTTGGCAGTGGGAGGGAAGTTACAGACATAAGAGGGCTTGAGAGGAAAGATAACGAGTTCAATTTTAGACATGTTGAATTTGAGATGTCTATGGAACATCTGGCTGGAGATGTCCAATAGCTGGATACATAAGACTGGAGGTCACTAGAGAGATTAGGTCTGGATAGGTAGATTTGAGATTCATCAGTAGAGAGATGATAATTGAATCCCTGGGAGTGATGAGATCACTAAGTGAAATAGTATAGAGGGGTAAGAGAAGAGGTCCAGGCCAGAGCCTTGAGGGACATTATCTCATATGGCCTGACAACAACCCAGTGAGGTAGGTACTAAAATGATATCATAGACAGTGTGCAGATGAGGAAATAGACCTGATTGGAACCTGAGTCTGAGTCTTCCTTCCTTCAAACAAGGCACATCGTCTATTTGTGTTGTTGAGTTGTTTCTGTCCTGTCCGACTTCCTGACCCCATTTGGGGTTTTCTTAGCAGAGTCACTGCAGTGGTTTGCCATTTCCTTCTCCAGCTCATTTTACAGATAAGGAAACTGAGGTAAACAGGGTTAACTGACTTGCCCAGGGTCACACAGCTTATAAGTGCCTGAGGCCAGATTTGAAATCATGAAGACGAGTCTTGATGGTTCCAAGCCCAATGCTTCTGTACATCTGTAATGCCATTATCATGTGCTAATGCTTGTTATAGCTATCTATGTTCTTATTCTATCTTTCTGCTTGATTGTGGGCAGCTTAGGTGGCACAATATGGACAGCACTGGACTTGGAGTCAGGAAGACCTAAGTTCAAATCTGGCTTCAGGTACTCCCTACATCTATGACCCTGGGCAAGTAAGTTGCTTGACCTGCCTTTGCCTCAGTTTCCTCATCTATAAAATGGACATAATAGCCAGGGTTGTTTTGAGGATCAAATGAGAAAACATATATAAAGCACTTTGTTATTGCTGTTTATTGTTATGTACAGAAACCATTATCTTATCCCAACTTTGTCTCCCCTAGTGTCTGGCACAGTGCTCTGTACAGAGGACTGTATCAAGAAATGTTTGTTGAATGAAACAGACCTGGGGTTCATTACGAATGAGTCTAAGAGGGACTATGGTGGACAAAGTCAGCCTCTCCCAATCCTGCCTGGAGTTCCTGCCTTTTATCCCCTGCTACAAACACTGCCTGCCTCTCCCTTTGGACTCTTGGTATAAAGATTGACTACATGAAATGTCTCTGCCCCTTCCTTCTGTGCCATATCTAATGGGGGCTGTGACTTAGGGAAATAGGATGAGAAGTCACACTTCCACACTGTGGAGAGAACTGGGTCTTGCTGCCTCCCCTAAACAAAGAGAATCCAGGGATCTGGACCTGGAAGGGGGTGTGACTGCATGGGCAGAGTTAAAAACAAGAGCTCGATTCAGAAGATGAGAGGAATGAGAGAGAGGACAGGCTTCTGGAGGACACAAGCTGTGCTCAGACCAGGAAATGAAGGAAGAATAGAAACTTCTCAGGGAGTCTAGAGAAAGACTCCGGGGCTGGACTTCCAAGGAAACCCTCAACAATCATCGGAACCAATGCATTTAAATAGTCCTTTAGTGGTTTACAAAGCATTCACATCCCTTGCTTCATTTGATCCTGACAATACCTGAGGTCAGTTATGCAAGGATCGATATTCCTCCCACAAAGAAGGGTTACAAATACAGTGTTCCTTCCACTACACTATAGCTGTTTATAAAACAACACAATAGGAACAATACATGAATGCATGAAGTGTCTGTGATTTCATAGCCCAATGGACTCCCCATAGAGAACGTCCCTGCGGGGTCCTAGATAGAATAAATAACACAGATTATACGACCAGTCTACGGCTTAGTAGGTAAGTAAGAGGGAGTTTAGCTGAGGCACAGAGGTTTGTTTCTTGTTTGATTGTTGGATTGTTTCAGTCCTGTTTGCCTCTTCGCTTGGGGGTGCTTTCTTGGCAAGAATACTGGAGGGGTTTGACATTTTTCTCCAGCTCATTTTAGAGATGAGGAGACTGAGGCAAACAGGGTTAAATGACTTGTCCAGGGTCACCCAGCTAGTAAGTGTCTGAGGCCATATTTGAACTCAGGAAGATGAGTCTTCCTAACTTCAGGTCCAGCACTCTATCCCACTGTGCTACCTAGCTGCCCTTACAAAGGTTTGCTAAAAATATGAATCCCATTTTCGTTGCAGCAACAAGCAAGAGAGTGAAGCTTGAAATCCTCTTGGTCCCTGACCTGGGGTTCTGGTTTTATCTATCACCTTTAGATAGCTTCTGAGATTTGCTTTGGATCCCTGGCATTTCTGAAACCCATGACCCTTACCTTCTGCAATCCTCTCTCTTCTTCCTCTTTTGTCTATTTTGTACAGTCTTGTCATAGTAGGTTACATTTTTGTAATGATGCCCCAAGTCTTCACAAGATGATGTGGTGATTTATTCAGCCCCTGGCCTAGGGTATCAGCTTTTGGCCTAGAATGGTGAGCCCTGGACCACTGGAACTACTCCATGTGCTGACAGCTTTTTATTAACACTAAGGGAGGTTTTCATAAGCTGACCCTCTATTGACTTTCTATCATAATTGAATATTTTCTCTCCTAGGTCAAGGTTGGCCAATAATACAAATAGACCAGGGTCCTTTGGACCCTTTAGCGTCAGCTGTCTCATTGAAGTCCCAAGAGCTCTAAAGGTGGGTCCTCTGATTTTTTTTTACCTTATTTTACTTACTTTTTCCTTTCCTCAACATGATATTGTCTAGTGGGAAGAAAACTGACCTAAGAGTCTAGCATACTAGGTTCAGTTCCCAGCTCTGATGGTCCCTGATATAGTCTGTGTTCTAAAATTCCTTCTAGCCCTGCCATTCTATGTTCTAGAGTCCCACTCAGCTCTAACAGTCTATATAGCATGTTTTGAAGTCTGTCCTAGCCCTGATATTGTATGTTCTAAAGTCTTTCCCAGCCCTAACATTTTGCGTTCTAAGGAGTTTCCCACCCCTGACAGTCTATGTCCTAAGGCCCCACCTAGATCCAACAGTATATATTTTGTATTCTGAAATCTGTCCCACCTATGAAATTCTATGTTCTATTTCCTGATGTTTGTTCCTACCTTGACATTCTATGTTCTGTGTTCTAAGGGGCTCCACAGCCCTGAAAATTCTATATCCTAGCATCTGTCCCAACCCTGACATTCTGTGTCCTAAGGGATTCTCCAGCTCTGCCAATCTATATTCTAAAGCCCTGCCCAATTCCAACAGTCTAAATGTTTGTGTTCCAGCCTACTCTGATGTTCTATGTTGGGTGGTCTAAATCTTGGCTCTGATAGACTATGTTCTAGCGTCCCTTTCTGGCTCAGTCTGCTGTCAAAATCTGACATTCTACGTTGTATATGCTAAGATCCTTTCCAGTTCTAACATTTCTCTGTTCTTCCAGAGCTTACAGCTCACAGACATCGTGTGTTCTGTGTTCTCACACCCCTTCCAGTTCCGATACTCTGTCTCAAGGTCCCTTCTAACTCCGATATTATGTTACAAAGTTTCCTTCTATCCCTATATCCTAAATTCTAAAGACCCTCCTACCTCTGACATTCCATGTTCTGTATCCTTAGGTCCCTTCCTAGCTCTGGCATTCTGTACTCGGGAGAAAGATATTCAGAATGAATGTGAAGTTAAAATCGTTGTCGTTCAGCCATGTCTGGCTCTGTGTGACCCCTTTTGGGGTCTTCTTGGCAAAGATGCTGGAGGGGTTTGCCATTTCCTTCTCTTGCTCATTTTACAGATGAGGAAACTGAGGCATACAGGGTTAAGTGACTTGCCAACAGCTAGTGAGTGAGGCCAGATTTGAACTCAGGTCTTACTGACTCCAGGCCCCCCACTCTATCCACTGCACCATCTAACTGCCTAGGGCATCGAATGAAAACATAAATGAATAATAAAGTTCCCTGACCACTCTGACATCCTATAATTCTATTACAGATTCCCATAATCCTTTTAAACACTTCCTGCCTACCCCCACCCCCATAATAGAGCCTAAGCTTTGCAGAGTTAGCCCACTCCTGACCTCTTCTGGTTCTATAAATCAAAGTACAGTGGACGAAACCTAGGAATGACTTTTTTTTTTTTTCTGGCCTAGAAGATGGTGCCCCTCCTCTTTAGCTAGGCAGCACTTCCCCTCTCCTAAGCCCTTTTTATCCAAGACCTTCAGACCATTTACTCTAAGATTTCCTTACAATTTCCTCCCGATGTACCCCTTAGAAGATCAGGCAGTGAAAATAACCAGCAGACCCATTTTTAGGATGAAGGAACCGAGACCCTGAAAGACAAAGTTCCTCTAGGGGAGAGAAGGCAACACTCGGGCATCCTGATTGTCCCTTAGGCCAGGTCATCCATTCATCCACCCACCCACCCTTCCTTTGCTAAGTTAAAAGCTCCTATGTGAGATCTTTTATTATACCTGTCAGTGAGCCCAGATGCTAAAAAGGAAGTGGCCCCTCTAATAAATGCAATACATAATAAATACGCGCAATGGATTTGTATAGCTCAGTATTTATTATGCCTTTCTATTGTTAAGTGTGTGGAAGTGGGGGAAGCAATTTCATACATTGTGTGTAGAGTGGTTTGGCCCAGGCTAGCAAGGAGCAAGCAAGCAAGGAAGGCACCCCCTCCAGTTAGAAAGTTCTCAGATGTTCCTTTGCTCATCCACCCTAGGCATGGGAGGTCTGGACCTCGATGAGAATCACCTACTTGGTGGTTGTTCAACATTTGGAGAACGTTTAATTCACTTAAAATCAGTGAGCATTTATTTAAGTACCCCCTTACTCTGTGCCTGGAACTGAGACTACAGAGAGCAAAACAAGACTGTCCTTGGCCTCATGGGCCTTCCATTCTACTCAAGGACCCAATGTGTTTCAATAAGGAAATAGGATATAAAATTCAAGGTAATTCTGAGAGGGAGGCACCAGCTCCTAGGGGCTCAGGAAAGGAGGAGCGGGCACTGAAGCTAAGATCTGAAGGGAAGATACTTGTTCCAAGATGGAGAGATGAAGAGTCTAAGCATGGAGATGGCCGATGGAACGTTCTATGTAAGGAAACAGCAAATAGACCCATTTGGCTAGAGCACCAAAAGCATGAGGTGGGGTCGGGGGAAGCAAGGGGATGTGAAAGAGAGGATGGAGCCAGGCTGTAAATGGCTTTGAATACCCCACAGAGACATTCGTATTTGTAGAGGCAAGAGAGAGCTATTGAGAGCTTCTTGAGCTGGGCTTTAAGGGCATATCAGCTTGGCAACTACATGTGGAGCCTCAAATTTCAGAGCTAGAAGAGGCTTTAGAATGGCGGAGTCAGATGCATGCTTACAGATCACCTTGGTCACCACCACCATCACCACCCCTTTTATAGATGAGGAAACTAGGGTTTGCCCAAGCTGGGATTCAAACCCAAGTCCACTGCCTCCAAATTCAGTGTTCTTTCCCAGATACCATTTTCCAGGATGAGAAACTCTAAAATGATAACAGTTTGATTCTGGGGCTGAAGGAAAGGGACTTATGGGAGATAAGGCTTCATACTATCCTAAGTGAACTAGGGCATGCCCAATCTCCCCTTCCTGCCCAGCATGACTTTAAATGCCAACTCTGGTCACTTTAGGCAAAAATTCCTAAAACTCAAACCCATCCTCAATCCATTCTGGATGGGTTGAACGTGCTTTCCAAGGGGCAAGGAGACAGGCTAGAGGACATTAGGATGCCCCCCCCATTTGAAGTCTCTGGGCCTCCTCCTTCAGGCCCTGCCTTTCCTGTATATCCAAGCCCTTCTACTTCCTTCCCTCCTCTCCCCACTGGACTCATATTCTTTTATTTTTAGAAGAGGAAAAAACAAAAGCTGCCAGGGTTTATTTAAAGAGGGAGCATTAAATGGCCTTTAATTCTCTGGCAATAGCTCCAAGGGTCCAGGGTTACTTAAAACTGAGGGAAGGGACGGGAAAGGAGGGAACTTGTAATTCCCACCAAGGAGGACAAAGATCTCGGCTCCTTATTCTAAACTGAGCTAAAACCCAAAGCACACACATACACACACACACACACACACACACACACACAAACACACACACAGAGCCTTCCATAAAACAAAACCTCCCTCTTTAGGGATAAATTAATAAATGAAAAAGTTCCTCTTGTAAGATACAAGGCGTTGCCAGTGGATCCCCACCAGGGCTACGCCATTTTCACCTAATCAGTTATGGAGTGAGGGGTGGAATGGCCCTTACAGGAAAGACTTGGTGGTCTAGCAAAAATCATTTTGAACCTCCCATCTAATACTTCCAGATGTCCCTCCCTTCCCCATCCCCTCCAGCTCTGGCTACCCAGTAGTGGCTGGTTATTGGGTTCAAGCCAAGGCAGGATTATCTAGGAGAAACCACAGTTTTCTCTTTCAGAGAGCCAGAGTTCTTCCTTCCCTCTCACTCACCTCATCCCTACTAAAAAGCTACCATATCTCCTAATAGAATATAAGCTCCATGAGGGCAGGGAGTGTTAGAAGATTCATGTCTTTGTAACTCCGGTGCCAAGCACAGTGTCTTGTGCCTTGTGCAAATATTTACTTATTGATTAATTGATCTCCCTATCAGACACACTATGTGCCTCCTAGGAAGGACCCTGGCTTTCTTCAATGACACAGAAAAAGAAACCAGACAAAGCAACATGGGACCTTCAGAGACACCTTTCCTGAGTCTGATGATAAAGCATTTCTCTTCCAAATTTAATAACAAAGAACTTTGCTCACAACAGATATTTTTCTGTGTCCTTAGCTTATATCTGTCATAGAAGGTGAGCCCCATGGAGGCAGGAACTATGCCATCCTTGTACCTCCCTCCTGAACTTTGTGGAGTAGATTGCATAGAGTAGGCCCATATTACACATAATATGTATAGCTCAATCAATCAATAAGCATTTATTAAACATCTACTATGTGCCACGTATTATGCTGGGTTCTCGAGATACAAACATAAAAGGGAAATAGACCCTGCCCTCAAGGTACTTATATTCTATAAGGAAAGACAATATATATACATATAAGAACGTGGAAAATATGTGCAAAGTAAGTGGAAGGGAAATTGGGGAGGAGACACTGGCAGTTGTGGGGGAGGAGAAGTAGGAAGGGGACCAGGAAAGACATCTTGTAGGAAGGGGCATTTATACTGTACTTGGAAGGAAGCTAGGCATTCTAAAGGGCAGAATAAAGAATGAGTGAATTCCAGAAATGGCGGGCTGCCTATGCATAGACATGGAGAAGGAAGATGGAATTCTGGGTGTGCAAGAAGGCTGATTTGGCTGGACTGACATGTCTGAGAGGGAGTACTATGCCGTAACCCTAGAAAGGCAGGCCAGAGTCAGGTTGTGAAGAGTTTTTAATGCCAACCACAGTTGTTTGTATTTGATACTGGAGGCCATAACTCAAGCCACTGGAATTGCTTGAACTGGGGAAGGACATGGTCAGATTTCTGTTTTAGGAATATCACTCTGGCAGGTGTGTGAAGGCTGGATTGGAGTAGGAAGAGACTGAATACAGGGAGAACAATTGTCTTTAGTCATTTTCAGTCAAGTCTGATTCTCCCTGACTCCATTTGGGGTGTTCTTGGCCAAAATACTGTAATGGTTTGCCATTGCGTTCTCCAGCTCTTTTTACAGATGAGGAAACTGAGGCAAACAGGGTAAAGTGACTTGCACAATGACACACAGCTAGTGTCTGAGGCCAGATTTGAATTCAGGAAGATGAGTCATCCTGATTTCAGGCCAGGCATTCTAGACAATGAGCCTCTTAGCTGCCCCAGGGAGAACAATTAGGAAACAAAACCATCATGAGAAGAAGTGGTAAACACCTGAACTAAAGTAGATGGAGGGATGGATGGATGGATGGATGGATGGATGGATGGATGGATGGATGGATGGATGAGTGGATGGATGGGTGAATTGCCTGAGTTTTAGTCACTCTTGTACACTGGGCAGTAGGTAAAAATCACAGAACCTCAGAATCTGAGTGTAGAATGGAGACTTCAGCTGCCCTTTGATAGCATCCTGTGCAAGTGGTCCTCTAGTCTTTGCTCAAAGCCCTGCTATCATGTGGAACCTCCTCCCTTCTCCAGGCCGCCTGTGCCCCTTGGTGACAGCTCTCCTTCTTAGGCAGTCTTTCCTTATATCAACCCTAAACTTGTCCCTCTCCACCTTCCACCCCTTCTTCCCAGTTCTTCCCTTTGAGACTAAGCAGATCAAGCTAACTCCTCTTCCATAAGACAGTCCTTTAGACACTTGATAGCAACTATTATGTCTCCTTTGGGACTCCTCTTATCTAGGCTGGATATCCCCAGTTCCTTCAACTGATACTCCTATGACATGATGTCAAATCCTTTAACCATCCTGATTGCCCTTCCCTGGACACTGTCCCACTCACCAATGTCCTTCCTTTGCTGGCGATCTATTCCTGAGCTAGTTTATACCTACTAGTGAGAGCTTCAATACCCTTTCCCAGTCCTGTCAATAATCACCCTTTTTATCCCCAGTCCTGGTGAACAGCCACCAACACTCTTAGCAGCTAAGGAGCCCTTATCCACAGAAGTCCCCCTGCATGCCCCCACAATGGGTGACACTCAGCTTTGTTTCATTCAATGTTGTTCAGTCTTTTCAGTTGTGTCTAACTCTTTGTGACCCCATTTTTTTTTTAGTTTGGTTTGGTTTTCGGTAAAGATACTGGAGTGGTCTGCCATTTCCTTCTCCAGGTTTCATTCAATACCTGCTTTCAAAAATGGCAGACCTCTAGGAGCCTGAACTATATACCTAGCCAGGGACAAGAAAAGACACCATGAACTGTGGCCACTTTAGGTAATTGTGGGACCAGGAATCAGTCATTTCCAGGTAGCTTTTCTTTTCTGCCCAGAGGCGGGTGATGGACCAAATGACCTGAGAAAAATCGTCGGGTCATAGAGTGGCAACCATTTGTCAGGTTTGGTGGAAGGACTCCTACACAAGACAATATGCTCACACTTAAAGAAATTATCCCACCAAGTTCACTTCTGAATGAGGCCTAGCTGATAGCCGGAGAAACTCCCTTGCCACAGGGTACAATATCTTCTGGGCTGGTTCCCAAGTTGTCCCTCAGGGTTGCCCTCTGCACCAGGCTCAGCTGCCAGCAGAGTCTATTATGGTTTTCAGTTCCTAGACTTCGAAAAATGTCATAAGTCCCTGTGCCAAAGGAAAGAAGCCCCAAACAGGAAGCAGCCCCACAGCAGACACAGGCTGGCCTAGGCAGCCACGTGCTCACTGACTGACCCAGTGAAGAGATGGGCACCCCGGCCTCCACTGGCCTTCCAGAGTTCACCTTCCACCTTAGGGTCAATAGGAAGGAAGAAGTTCAGATTTCTGAAGCCTTTTGTGCACGCTCTCATCTCTGGCTTAGCCTACAACCAAAAGGCTCCTCTTCACCACCCAGTATGTGGAAAAGAAGCAGACCCAGAAGGCCTGTGTAGTTACAGTGCAGAGCTGGTCACCCCCCCCTCTCCATCTTCACATCCTTCCAGAAACAGCCTTGATGAACATCCATCTGGGTCCCCTGCTCATCCTCCCCAGACCAGACCCTGTATGAGAAATACCTTATTAGACAGATATGGGCTGGACCACGTGACTTTAGAACCGGAAAGAACTCAGTCCGCTCCTCTCACTTTATAGATGTAGAAACTGAGGCCAAGGCTGGTTAAGTGAATCACACATAGGAGTGAATTGCACACACGAGGTAGTAAAAGGCTTAATTAAGGGAAGATCTGTAGCCAAAGCAAGCATTGGAATGGTCCTTGAAAAAGGGGTCAAGATTGAGGTACATCATCAGCTAGAATTTTGCACAATTATATAGTTATATATGAATATATATAATATATTATATAATTATATATTAAAATATATAATTATATGATATATTAAAATATGTAGTTATAAATATATAAAAATATAGAATTATATAAATAATTCTGTAGTATCATGAAAAGAACATTGGACCCAGAGTCAGAAGGCCTGGGTTCAATACCTCCCCCTCCCCCCTTTGAGGGCTCTGAGCCCCACAGCCAAGGCTGTACCAACATTTCTGTCCCTCCCCTTCCTTCTCCTCCCTTCCCCACCAGTCTTTCTTTCAGAGGGGAAAAATAAAGGCTGGAAAGGTTCATTGAGAGGAGAATGAAATAGGCATCCAGGCCCAGGGTTGCCGTGCAACGGACCAACCCCCAAATTAGAGCATGGTGCGTTCACCTGATTCAGCCGCTCCCCCCAAGCGGGTTTCTGAAGAGCCCGGCAGCCTGGCGGCGTCTCGAAAACCGACCAGTTACCATGGCCACGGGCAGCCCCCGAGGGCGGCTGGACAAGCACCCAGTGCATTAGGAGAAACAATGAAGGGAAGGCACAGAGGATCAATCCCCAGGCCTGGGAAATATTCACTGTGATGCTGCTGCCTAGAATGGGGGGTTTGCTTGAATCGAGTGCAGATTTCCCGCCCCCCCCCCCTTAATTTAGCATGTAATTGGATGCTGCTGAAGGGAGGGGAGAGGGGTGGAGGAGTGTATACCCCATGCTGCTTTTTCATTAGGAATGTGCAGACAAAATACGGGCGCGCGAGCGTGCGTGCGTGTGTGTCTGTGTGTGTCTGTGTGTCTGTTTGCACATACAATGCATAGGACCTGCTGCCTGGCTTTAGAGAGTCCCTCTGAGGGTTTAGAGGGGTCCCACTGATAGGGCTTCAGAAAAATAAAGCTGGGTCCTGGTAAGAATGTCGGAGAGTTCCCTCACTTGTGAAAATAACGATGTGATGATTTGTAAGGCCCCTCTCAGCTTTGACATACCTGGCTTTGGAGTCGGGAAGACCTGGCTTTGATTAGCTGTGTGACCCTGGGCAAGTCACTTAACCTCTGTAGGGCCTCAGTTTCCCCATGTGTAAAATGAGAGTAATAACAGCGCTTAACCCACAGGTTCATTTTGAGATCCAAAAGAAATAAGTTATAGAAAGTGGCTGGTGGCAGCGGTGTGTTCTAAGCTCCCTTCCAGCTAGAACACACCATGTTCTGTTCTTAAGGTCCCTTTCAGCTCTCACAGTCTCTTCCCCAGGGAATGCCCCTGCCTTCCAGCTTCAAAGCCAAGCCCAGCCCCAAAGCCCCATTCTCTCTTCTCTGAGGGCATGGGGGGGGGGGAAGGGAATGGGGGCTGGAGAGGAGGCGGACAGACAGAGCCACAGGGGCTGCCTTGATGTTGTTTTGCAGGCGGAGGAGCACCATGGAGGGCGACTGTCTGAGCTGCATGAAGTATCTGATGTTTGTTTTCAATTTCTTCATATTTGTGAGTATTCCGGGAACCCTCCCCTCGATCGGTTTCCCTCTGTCTCTGCCAGGCTTTCAGAACAAGTGATTCTCTTAAAATATTCATGTTGGGAGAAATTGGGCTTCTTTTATTCCCCAGTGGTGGGAGCCAGGGTGGGGTCAAGGAACAAGGGACTTGCACTCTGGCAGCAGATAATGGGATCATAGATCGAGACCTGAAAAGGGGCCCAGAACTCATCTGGTCCAACCCCTCCATTTTACAAGTGTGGAAACTGAGGCCCAAGGCATTAATACTGTTTGCCCAAAGTCACACAGATATGCTTGGTCACACAAGCAACCTTGGTTAAATCACCTGGCTTCCCCTGACCTCAGATTCCACATTTATAAAATGAGAGTTGGACCAAATCAGTACGGTCTCTTCCAAATCTTTGATTCTATTATTTTTAGCCGCAGAATTGGAATTCAACCTAGGCCTTCCTTATCCAAGAACTAGACTGGCAGATAACAAATAGTTAGAGATTCTCAAGCCATCAGGAAGGGATTCAGGACCGTCCCCAAGAGGAAAGCCGTCACCAAGGGAAGGGGCAGCCCCAACAGAGTGATAGGCCACAGTTACCATATTCTACCGTAAAGAATATTCAAAAGAGCAAAGATCTGAGTTCTACTGTGTACCTTGGTGAGATCCTTCCCCCTTCCCTTCCCTTCCCTTCCCTTCCCTTCCCTTCCCTTCCCTTCCCTTCCCTTCCCTTCCCTTCCCTTCCCTTCCCTTCCCTTCCCTTCCCTTCCCTTCCCTTCCCTTCCCTTCCCTTCCCTTCCCTTCCCTTCCCTTCCCTTCCCTTCCCTTCCCTTCCCTTCCCTCCCCTCCCCTTCCCTTCCCTTCCCTTCCCTCCCCTTCCCTCCCCTTCCCTTCCCTTCCCTTCCCTTCCCTTCCCTCCCCTCCCCTTCCCTCCCCTTCCCTTCCCTTCCCTTCCCTCTCCCCTCCCCTTCCATCCCCTTCCCTTCCCTTCCCTTCCCCCTTCCCTTCCATTCCCTCCCCTCCCCTCCCCTCCCCTTCCCCCCCTTCCCCCTTCCCCCTTCCCTTCCCTTTCTTCTTCCCTTCCCCCTTCCCCCTCCCCCTTCCCTTCCCTCCATTTTCTTCATCTGTACGATGAGAGTCTGGACATCATGATTTCTAGTCCCTCCAAGCTCTCACCTTCTGTGTTCCATATTCCAAGGTCTCTTCAAGTTCTACATTCAGTTAGATTCAGTAGTCAATCATCACAGAATAGTTACAGGAACATTGAACATTCAGTCATACCCTCCTACCATATCCCTCTTCTCCCAGAAAGAGATAAAGCAGGCCCCATGTTTGGCCCCAATTGAAGTGACTGGGATTTTGGGGGGTCCAGAGCTTAGTAATGGGAGAAGATGCTGTAAGGAAGAAGATAACCGTTTAAAAATGCCAGACGTCATAATCATTTTCAACAAATGCGCAGCTGGCTTACTGTGTGCCCTACACTTGGATGTAATAAGAGATACAAAGATGAATAAGTTATAGTCCTTGCTCTCACAGAGCTTAAAGTGTCCTTGGAAAATCCATCCTTCATATAGCCGCAGGCATGTACTGAAACTAGCTCGTAGAAGTTCAGGAGAGCTGATCGTTAAATTTTCTGTGTGAACATGTGCACCTCAGAAATCAGAAAATGTTACAAATCAGGACTTGCTTTAATGATTTGTTGATTGTTTAGACTTAAATAAGTGGTGGAGAAAATGTTCATATTGCACACTGAATTTCAAAGTAAGTCCTGCTACATTTTTGAAAGAGCCAGTTGTTAAATGTTTACCAACACACTTTTGCATGGATGCCAAAGTTTTCTCCCTAAGGCACAGATATGACCATATCATGCCCTTGCTCTAAAACTTCTATGCTACTCCCCTGTTGTCTCGAGGGTAAAAAATAATACATCTTCATCTTGTATTTAAGCACTGGGGAGAACAAAAAAGGCTTTATGTAGAAGGTAGCACTTGACCTGGGCCTTGAGGGAACCTACCTATCTATAGAAGTGAGGAGGGTGTGCATTCCAGCCAGTGTGAACAGCCAGTGGGAAACCTGGAGAGGAGAAATGGGGTGTCTGTCATGTGTTCAAAACCACACTTTGTCATCGTCCCTTCCCTTTGTAATCTGCTCTGCCTCATCCCTGAAACCTTCCTTGACCCCTTCAGCTACAAGTGAGCTCTCCCTCCCCAAATGACCCCAAAGGACTTTGAGTCTCTCCCTTCCCCCGTCACTCCCTACCTTGTATTTCACTTGCCTCGTCACATGTCATATCCACTTCCCCTTCCCTTCCCCAGTAGAATATAAGCTCTCTGAGGGCAGGGACTGTGTCATTCCATCTTGGCACTCTTGACACGTCACAGAGCCTTACATGATGTAGGTATGTTGCCAATAATGAACTGAATTGAAAAAGACAAGGAGGTGTCTGTGGCTCAATGAATGACCTCAGTTAGAAATATCATTCCATACAGTCGTGTCCAACTGGCCCCATATGGGGTTTTCTTGGCAAAGACACTGGAGATATTTGCCATTTCCTTCTCCAGCTCATTTTACAAATAAAAAAATGGAAGCAAACAGGGTAAAATGACTTGCCCAGTGTCACACAGCTGGTAAAGTATCTGAGGTGGGATTTGAACTCAGGTCCTCCTGACTCCAAGCCTGGAGCTCTCT
The DNA here is from genome assembly GCF_011100635.1 of Trichosurus vulpecula. Taxonomy (NCBI): domain Eukaryota; kingdom Metazoa; phylum Chordata; class Mammalia; order Diprotodontia; family Phalangeridae; genus Trichosurus; species Trichosurus vulpecula. Next base: position 256,381,564 of record NC_050578.1, read on the forward strand.
TCACTGTGCCACCTACATGTGCTCAGTTAGAAATATCTGGGTTCAAGTCCTGCCTCTGACAGACACTTGCTGTCTGAATCTAGCCAAGTCCCCACTTTTCGATGCCCCCAGAAAACTCTGGGATTCTCAGATGTGGAGCAGGTACCCATCTGCATGGGTGGTTTGATTACTAGGCATTTCCTAAGATGATTAAATCATAGCCCTCTACCACCCTCCTAAAAGAAGAGAGCAACAATCCATCTCTCCCTAGTGTTCTCATTTGATAATGGAGACTTACAGTCATCACAGTGGAAGGAAGGTGCCAGGTCATTCAAAGGGGAACAGGGTTCCACTCAGTGGGGCTGAGGCATTTCAAGGGTAGGTGCTTTATTTAAGGTAGGTGTTAAAGGCCCCAAATTCTGGGAGCTATTTAAAAGAAGAAGAAAGGAAGAAAAGAAAGAACGAAACAAAGAAAGAAAGAAAGGAAGGAAGGAAGGAAGGAAGGAAGGAAGGAAGGAAGGAAGGGAGAAAGAAAGAAAGAAAGAAAGAAAGAAAGAAAGAAAGAAAGAAAGAAAGAAAGAAAGAAAGAAAGAAAGAAAGAAAGAAAGAAAGAAAGAAGGAAGAAAGGAAGGAAGGAAGGAAGGAAGGAAGGAAGGAAGGAAGGAAGGAAGGAAGGAAGGAAGGAAAAGAAAGTAACAGAGAACACCTTGGGGAAATAGATTCATGGTGCAAATTGAATTTCTGCCTAATAAACCATGTTCCTAATTTATCTGCTGCTCAGGATGTGGGCCCCTCTTGCTAACTAACCCATCTGGCTCCCCAGCAGGAAAGCATGGTCCTGGGAGTCACGAGCAGAATGTTTAAACTTTGAATCCTTTTCTTCCCCCCACCCTTTTTCTGCCTCTATTCTTCCCGTGCCCCTTCCTCCTCTGTGCTGGGCCCTGGAGCAGCTGGGGGGTGCCTGCCTGCTGGGTATCGGGATCTGGGTCATGGTGGACCCTACTGGGTTTCGAGAGATTGTGGCTGCTAACCCCCTCCTCTTCACGGGTGCCTACATCCTGCTGGCCATGGGAGCCCTGCTTTTCCTACTCGGTTTCCTAGGCTGCTGTGGAGCCATCCGGGAAAACAAGTGTTTGCTACTCTTCGTAAGTACGAGCCCCTCTGAAACCATCCCCCTTGCCCATCCCTGTTTCCTCCTCTCCACATCCACGTGCTTGTGAGCCAAAAGGAAGTCATGGTGTAGTGGGAAGCACCCTGGCATTAGAGTCAGAGGTCCTCACTTACTAGGTGACTTCAAGGAAATGGCTTTACCACTCATTTGTAGAGGTTGGGTTGCCATTGATTCTGGTGGGCTCCATGGAGGATGCAGGCAGTATGAGCTCCACCTTCCCCTTCCATCCCTCACCAAGTCATGTGCCATTGGCTTCCAAGTCTGAGGTTCCAAAGTGAAGAAGCCTTTAATCAATGTCCTGCCTCTTGGTTGTGTGATCCTGGCCAGTTGTGGGACCTCTGAGTGATGCAGACCACTTCTAAGACTCTAAATTTCAGAAAAGATGATGATTTGTAGGAGAGAACATTCTCTCCTCTGGGGACTCCTTATGCTGATGAAATCACAGGCCTATGAACAATAATAAATCACATTTTTGTAATACTCTCTTTCTCCATATGTGTAATATGTTTGTATAGACAGGATGTGTTATCATGTCATTTGAGCCCCACCACAAGTTTGTAGGGTATTAGTAGTTCTATTTTTTGTTGTTAATTACTCAGTTAGTTGTGTCTGACTCTTTCTGACCCCATTTGGGGTTTTCTTGGCAAAGATACTGGAATGGTTTGCTATTTCCTTCTTTGGCTCATTTTACAGATGAGGAACTGAGGCAAACAGAGTGAAGTGACTTGCCCAGGGTCACACAGCTAGTAAGTGTCTGAGGACAGATTTGAACTCAGGTCCTCCTGACTCTAGGGCTGGCACTCTATCCACTGCACTGCCTAGCTGCCCAAGTCCTATTTTACATATGATGAAACTGAAGCCCAGAAAGGGGAGATAGTGTGTCCAGAGCCACATAACTGTGTCTGAGCTGTTTTTTCCATCAGCTGTGAGATTTTCCGTGGAGCATCTTGAACTCTTTTTCCTTATCTTTTTTTGTAGCTAATAGCCCACATTTGTAAGACAGGTGACTGGGGTCATGAATATTTCCCCTAGCCATGGCATGGAGCCAAGCTAAGGAGGCCAGCTGGAGCTCAGGCCTGCTACCTTGGCCTGGGAGTCAGAGAACCTTATGTCTGTTCTGAGTTCCGCTGCTATGTGCCAGTGCATCTTAGGGCAAACCCATCCTCCCTTTGCATCTCTGCTGCCTTGTCCATAAGATGCAGGGATTGGATTACAGTCCTCTCCATTCTTTTAAAAACTCCCTCTACCAGTACAGTTGGGCAACTGCTCTGCAATTTCTAGGCTTAGAGTACCTAGAACATTGAGAAATCAAGTGACTCATCCAGGGTGGCAGTGCCCTGTACATGTCAGAGGAGGGGACATGAACCCAGATCTCCTTGGCTCAAAGCTTAGCTCTCTATGGGACCTCAGACCCTCCACCTTCTAACTCCCAAGTACTCTTTCTACTGTGTGACACCAATTCATTGACCAGCAAGAATTATATAATAAAGAAACCTGAGTCACAGGACTTGGAAACTGAGGAAATTTGGGGAGAAAGAGTGTGGAATGAGAGCCTCCTGATTAGCCCTGGGGGCACCATTTCGTGCTTCATGAGGCATTGATGGATGTTGCTCTTGGCCTTGGTCTTTGAGCCAATGGGGAAGAGAGAGTTATTTTTTTTCCATTTTATATCACTTTATTTATAAAGTATACAATAAATTCTATGTGATACTTTTCCCCCATGGGTTCCCCATGGCTTTTATTTCTTAATATATTTTTAAATTAATTTTTTTCTTTTTTTTCTTTTTAAAATGTATTTATTTAATATATTTAGTTTTCAGCATTGATTTTCACAAGAGTTTGAATTACAAATTTTCTCCCCATTTCTACCTTCCCCCCCACTCCAAGATGGCGTATATTCTGGTTGCTCTGTTTCCCAGTCAGCCCTCCCTTCTGTCACCCCACTCCCCTCCCATCCCCTTTTCCCTTCCTTTCTTGTAGGGCAAGATAAATTTCTATGCCCCATTGCCTGTGTATCTTATTTTCTAGTTGCATGCAAAAACATTTTTTTTTGTTTTTGAACATCTGTTTTTAAAACTTTGAGTTCCAAATTCTCTCCCCTCTTCCCTTCCCACCCACCCTCCCTAAGAAGTCAAGCAATAGGCCACATGTGTATCATTATGTATAACCCTTCCACAATACTCATGTTGTGAATGACTAACTATATTTTTCTCCTTCCCAACCCATCCCCCTTTATTGAATTTTCTCCCTTAACCCTGTCCCCTTTCAAAAGTGTTTGTTTTTGATTACCTCCACCCCCATCTGCCCTCCCCTCCATCATCCCCCCCCTTTTTTATCTTCTTCCCTCTTCTTTCCTGTGGGGTAAGATACCCAATTGAGTATGTATGGTATTCCCTCCTCAGGCCAAATCTGATGAGAGCAAGATTCACTCATTCCCCCCTCACCTGCCATCTCACCTCCTCCCACAGAACTGCTTCCTCTTGCCACCTTTATGTGAGATAATCCACCCCATTCTATCTCTCCCTATCTCCCTCTCTCAATATATTCCTCTCTCATCCCTTATTCATCTTCAACTCACCCTGTGCCTGCTCTCTCTCTCTCTCTCTCTCTCTCTATATATATATATATATATATATATATATATATATATATAAACACATACATATATACATACATACGCATTCACATATATATACATAAACATGTGTATATATATATATATATATATATATATATATATATATATATATATATGCATATTCCCTTCAGCTACCATAATACTGAGGTCTCATGAATCATACACATCATCTTTCCATGTAGGAATGTAAACAAAACAGTTCAACTTGAGTAAGTCCCTTGCAATCTTTTTCTTGTTCTTTTTCTTGATTACCTTTTCATGCTTCTCTTGATTCTTGTGTTTGAAAGTCAAATTTTCTATTCAGTTCTGGTCTTTTCACTGAGAAAGCTTGAAAGTCCTCTATTTTATTGAAAATCCATATTTTGCCTTGGAGCATGATACTCAGTTTTGCTGGGTAGGTGATTCTTGGTTTTAATCCTAGCTCCATTGACCTCCGGAATATCGTGTTCCAAGCCCTTCGATCTCTTAATGTAGAAGCTGCCAGATCTTGGGTTATTCTGATTGTGTTTCCACAATACTCAAATTGTTTCTTTCTGGCTGCTTGAAGTATTTTCTCCTTGATCTGGGAGCTCTGGAATTTGGCAACAATATTTCTAGGAGATTTCTTTTTGGGATCTATTTGAGGAGGCGATTGGTGGATTCTTTCAATTTCTATTTTGCCCTGTGGCTCTAGAATATCAGGGCAGTTCTCCTTGATAATTTCTTGAAAGATGACATCTAGGCTCTTTTTTTGATCATGGCTTTCAGGTAGTCCAATAATTTTTAAATTATCTCTCCTGGATCTATTTTCTAGGTCAGTGGTTTTTCCAATGAGATATTTCACATTGTCTTTCATTTTTTCATTCCTTTGGTTCTGTTTTATAATATCTTGATTTCTCATAAAGTCACTAGCTTCCACTTGCTCCAATCTAATTTTTAAGGTAGTATTTTCTTCAGTGGTCTTTTGGAACTCCTTTTCCATTTGGCTAATTCTGCCTTTCAAGGCATTCTTCTCCTCATTGGCTTTTTGGAGCTCTCTTACCATTTGAGTTAGTCTATTTCTTAAGGTGTTGTTTTCTTCAGTATATTTTTCAGTATTTTGGGGGGTCTCCTTTAGCAAGTCATTGACTTGTTTTTCCTGGTTTTCTTGTATCCTTCTCATTTCTCTTCCCAGTTTTTCCTCTACTTCTCTAACCTGCTTCTCCAAATCCTTTTTGAGCTCTTCCATGGCCTGGGACCAGTTCATGTTTTTCTTGGAAGCTTTTGTTGTAGGCTCTTTGACTTTGTTAATTTCTTCTGTCTGTATGTTTTGGTCTTCTTTGTCACCAAAGAAAGAATCCAAAGTCTGAGACTGAATCTGGGTGCATTTTTGCTGCCTGGCCATATTCCCATCCAACTAACTTGACCCTTGAGTTTTTCAGCAGGGTATGACTGCTTGTGGAGTTAAGAGAACTATGTTCCACGCTTGGGGGGATGCACCAGCTCTGCCACACCAGCACTCCTCCTTCCCCAAGACCCCCCAACCCGGACTGAACTTAGATCTTCAGCAGGCTCTTCAGTCCTGCTCTGATCCGCCACTTAGTTCCTCCCACCAGGTGGGCCTGGGGCTGGAAGCAACTGCAGCTGTATTTCTGTAGCTGCCCCAGGGCGGTAGCCGAACTGCGAACTCCTTCCACTCCCACAGCTTCTCCCACTAACCTTCTCTGTTGTCTTTGGTGTTTGTGGGTTGAGAAGTCTGGTAACTGCTGCAGCTGACTGATTCAGGGCGCTAGGGCACACTCCACCTGGCTCCTGGTCTGGTTGGTGCGCGCCGCTCACGCTGGGCTCTGCTCCGCTCTGCTCTGCTCTGCTTCCAGCTCCGTGAGGGATAGACCTCACCCAGAGACCATCCAGGCTGTCCTGGGCTGGAGCGCTGCTTCCCTCTGCTGTTTTGTGGGTTCTGCAGTTCTAGAATTGGTTCAGAGCCATTTTTTATAGGTTTTTGGAGGCACTCAGCCGGGAGCTCATGCTAGTCCCTGCTTTCCAGCTGCCATTTTGGCTCCGCCCCTGATTCCAAGAGAGTTATTTTTGATGGCTAAGAGCTCATAAAACCTCTCTTGGCCAATGTCCTTCAAGCATTTACCAACATCTGAGCAGAGTCAACCTAGGACAATATAGGGCATGCCCCACCCATGCTGAGTGAAATCAGATAGATCAGTAATACATCAAAACAGAATTGAGGGTGCCATGAGAGCCTCCTAGGAGATTCAGTCAGTGGCATCAGAGGAGAAAGTTCATGAGGATTCCCCCTAGGTCCCAACCAAAGAGCAACACCAACACTTTGGAAAGAGGACGAGTCCGGGCTGGTGTGAGTGAGATATAAAGCATCACTACTGGATAATGGTGTACTTGGGAAGGTCAGGAGGTAACTCTCCTTCCTTCTGTCCAGCTAAGTCCAATCTGGGGCATAGGTAGACCCGAATCATGAAGTCAGTGTGCATCAGAGGTAGGACCTGAACTCAGGCTATCCTGGCTCTAAGGTCAGCTCCCAAATCACTGGGACATACTTGGTAAAGATACGAGCATCTTAGAATGACACAACTTTAGGGACCTCAGGGGTCATCTAGTCAGACCCCCTTATTTTACAGATGAGGAAACTGAGGCCCAGAGAAGAGAGGTGACTTGTCCAAGTTCATCCAACTCAAGTCCTATATCTTACAGATGAGGAAACTGAGGCATGAAAGTGGCAAAGTGGCAGAGTCAGGATTTGAACTCAGTATCAAATCCAGCAAACTTTCCCATACTACTGCTCATGCATTTTCTCATTTGATCCTCAAAACAATCCTATGAAGGAGATCCTATTCTGATCCCTGTTTCACGGTTGAGGAAGTGGAAGAGGAGGAAAGTTAAATCACTTTTCCAAGGCCACACAACTGTGTGAGGTAGGATTTAAACCCAGATCTTCCTGACTCCATGTGCAGGGCTCTATGCACCATACCATGCTGCTTCTTTCTAAGGACACCAGAGCATAGGTGTAACATATGCTAATCCAGCTGTTGGCAGGACTGAGGACAGCTAGATGTTAACAGCATAGCAGCTTTTAGACCTCACAGCCAGATTCTTAGGGTCTGGACACCCTATGATCAGACCAGAAGTGCACAGGACCAAAGCTCTTTGGTCAACAACTGGAAGTGATTATTCTAGACCCCAGACCAGAGTGACAAAAATCTGAAACCCTCGAGGGAGGTGTGATTAATGATTTAATATTAATGATCTTTGAAGGATTGTTGAGAATGGAGTAAGACTGGAGAAGGGCAAATAGCTTGATTTTCCAAAAAAAAAAAGTATACATTATAGGACAGTAGACTTGACTTTTAATCCATGTAAACTTCCGTAATATATCATTAAAGGGCATCTATGTGCAGCCAGGACCCAGTGACTTACACCATCTATCCAGAAGCTCAGTGAGCCTTCTGGACTCTGGAAAGTCAGTTGACAAATTTGTATTTTGAATCTTTCTCTTCCACTTCTTGAAGGAAAGCCTTTGGCTCTGAGTGCAGCTACCAGAAATCTGTTCTAGGAGCAGCTAGGTGGTGCAGTGAGTAGAGCACCAGCCCTGGAGTCAGGAGGACAATAAGTTCAAATCTGGTCTCAGATGCTTGACACACTTACTACCTGTGTGACCTTGGGCAAGTCGTTTAACCCCAATTGCCCTGCCTTCCCCCCTCAAAAAAGAAATCTGTTTTAAATGCACCTGACTTTTTACACTTAATCTTGTCTTAAAATGTTGCCTTGCTCCAGTCGGGGCACAAGTTGTTGTTTTTTCTGAGACACTTTATCCCTAATGCGGCTTGTATCCAAAGGGAAGGGGGGAAAAAACTGTTGGTTGCTAGAGGCAACCTCAGCATCTTAGGGGAGTCATGGTATAGCGTGTAAGACAAATATACAAGATGGGAGGGGGCAGGAGGAAAATCTCAAAAGACAAAGAGAAAATTGACTGAGAAGCCTTTTGATTGAGGAGAAAAGCTAGCAGGCAAGAGTACTCAGTCTCTGAACCTCTCTTGATGGAGAGATGTCTGCCTCTGACTCTGTGGCTGCTTCTGAAGCAATAACTTACAGAATATCATAGCCAGAAGGGGACTTGAAAAATCATCTCTACAATATCTCTGATGAGTGATCATTCAGCTTCAATGGGAAGATGTCCAACAGGGACAAGGAGGGAGGAAAGAAGTGGGTCCACTATCTTGAAAGGCAAACCATTCCATTTTGGTATGTTTCTAACAAACAAGAAGATGTCCCTTACATGGACTTGAACTCTTCTTCTTCTTTTCCTAAGTGTTTACTAACCACCCCTTTAATAATATATCACAGAAGTTTACATGGATTCAATGTCAAGTCTACTGTCCTATAATGTACACTTTTTAAAATTAAAATCAAGTTATTTGTTCTTCTCCAGTCTTACACCATTCTCAACAACCCTTCAAAGATCATTAATATTAAGTCATTAATCACACCTGCTATCTGTGAGTATGCTACAACGGAGCTCCTTGGAGCTCGCTGGCTTGAACTCCTTATAATTTAAAGTCACCCTAAAGTAGAATGGGGTACCTTGGTTCAGGTGGCAGTGGGTTTCCCCTTAACTGAAGTGTCATCTGGAGGTTTGTATACCGTCTCCTTACTTATCCTGGATTCTGACTTCCATTCGTCACTTGTGGTCTCTCTCTGCTGATCCAAAGTTCATATAGTGCAGTGGAGTGCGGGTTTGAAGTCAGAGTAGTTTGCACAACCCTGACTCTGCCAGTTTTGTGACCTTGGGCAAAGCATTTAACATTTGTGGACCTCAATTTTCTTACCTGTAAAACCAGGTGAGATTGGACCGAAGGATTTCTGAGGTCTCTTCCCTCTGTATGTATTTGCCAAGCAGTCAGCTCATACTTTTCTGGTGCCCATTTTGTGCCAGGTGCTCTGCCAAGCACTGGAGCGTACCCTCAAGGAACTCATTTACTAAGGGGAAGGCAATATGCAAACAACACATTTGGTCATCAGACTAAGTGGGAGAGTCCCACAAAGGGAAGGCCACTAACGTGAAGGAGGGAGGCCAAGGCTCTGTCAGAAGATGGGAGTTTCTCTGAGCCACGAGGGGAGCCAGGGAAGCCAGGAGGCAAAGGGGAGGAGGGAGAGCACTCCAGGCCTGGGAGATAGCTAAGTGCTAAGCTGGTATAATTCAGCATTGCCTTGGTGTTCCTTGCTCATCACTGGTCCAGCAGCTCACCTGGCTTTTTTCTCTTGTCTTTCTAGTTTTTCCTGTTCATCTTGTTAATATTCTTGGCAGAGCTCTCAGCAGCCATCCTGGCCTTCATCTTCAGAGAAAATGTAAGTACTGTGTGGCGCTCCTAATGTGAATGCATCCATCCACTCCCCCAGGGTCTGTCTTCTCCTTCCCTGGAAACATTGGCTGACCAAGCAGGGAATCATGGAATAATGGACTGGAGAGAGAGACAGAGACAGACAGATGGGGGGGGGGAGGATAAGAATTTCCCTCCCCACTCTTCAGTACTGGGCCAGGATTCCCTATGGCAAAGAACAGTACTACGGCCAGGCCATGAACAACAACAAAAAGTTTGAGAACCCATACTATAATAATAATAATACCTTTACTACAGATATTATTATCTCCAATTTACAGATAAGGAAAATTAACTCAGGTTAAGTGACTTGCCCAGGTAGTGTTAGAGGCAGGATTTGAACCCAAGCCTTCCTAACTGTTTCAGTCCAGCATTTTATCCACTATACCAGACTCATCTGTGAACTACTTACCTCACTGGATTATTATGGGGGAAGAAAAGTTTTGTAAACCTCAAGGTTCTCTAGAAATGTGAGGGTTTTTATTAGAGCAATGAAATAAAACATTCATGACATTTTTTTTGGTCAAGACCTATGATTTCATCAGCATGAGAAATTCCCTATAAGGAAACCCCCTTTCCTCTCCTGATGAAGAGCAGCAGCTGTTCAGCAGTTTTTAGTCTAGAGGGCTGCCTGGGGCACTGACAAATTTTCATTTGCCCAGGGTCACCCAGGTAGCTTGTGTGTCAGAGATGGGATCGGAACTTGGGTCCTCCTGATTCCAAGGCCAGCTTTCTGTCCACTACACCAGGCTGCCTCTCATCCTATTTCTGCTCCATCTAAAGGCAGATTCTGAAGAGTTAGGGCATCCTAGGAGACAGACCAAAAAAATAAACAAATAAAGGCCCAGGCAGAGTGGGAAGATTCCCTTCCAACCTCCTCCCCTGTAGGAACACTGAAAGTCTATAAAGGCTGAGGGGAGCTGCATCTGAATCTCCCAGAAATCAGATCTTTGTCAGAGGAGTTAGTAGGCTGACGGCTTCCCCATGTCCCCATCTGACAGCCATGTATAGCCATCTAGTGGACAGTGAGGGGGGACCAAGCACGAAAGCTAAGGATTCGGCAGGTGCCTTTCTCCTGTTTCAAATGCTTGGGTGAATGAAAACCGAGGAGTACAATGCCACTTGAAACTAGGGCATAGCTACCCTAAAGGCTGATCTGGCTACTGAAGGGGATGGGGTCCAGAGTCTTGTCTCTGAGATTGACCCCTCTTCTCTGTTCGGGATGGAGCTGCTGTGCTCAGACAGTGCCACCTGCTGGCTAATGCAGGGACTAGCACCAGCAGTAGAGGGTGAAGTGATGCTTCCCAAGGAGATCCAGGCTGGGAAAAAGGTGGGGGACGAGAGAAAGGAGCTAGAAAAGGGTATTTTTGGGCACCGTAGACCCCTTTGGCAGTTTGTTAAAACCTATGGACTCCTGCTCAAACTAACTTTTTTAATATGTAAAACACATAGGATTACAGAGAAAAACAATTATTTTGAAATGTTTATAAAATGTTTTTTAAAAGTTCACAGAACCCAAATTAAGAACTCTCAGACTAAAAGAAAGTCTGGGAGCCCTAAAGCTTTGTCAGTGGTTCTGGTTCTCTGTCCTGAATGCTTACTAGTACAGTATGGCTTCACAATCAGGGGACCAAGATTCAAATCCTGACACTCCCTGCCTGAGTAACCTTGGACAAGGCACGTAGCCTCCTTGGGCCTCAGTTTCCTCACCTGTATAATGAGGGTGATTGGACTACATGACTTCTGTGGTCCCTTCCAAGCATTTCTTCCAGTCTATTGTTACAGGTAGAGCCCTGGGCTTGCGGGCAAGACCTTGGTTCAAACCCTGTCTCGTACTTGTTTTAACTGTAGGTATTTATTATCATCATTATTATTACTTATTATTGTGGTCTGGAGCTGTGTAAAGAACTCCCAGTGAGGAAGCTCTCCCCCACTGAAGATTCACAGTTCCTCTTGGTAACAGTAAGAGGTTAATGGGCTAGCCTGTGGCTACTCAACCAGTGAGCTCCAGGGGCTGGATTTGAACCCTTGTCTTCCCAACTGCATGGCCAGCCCTCTAACCACCACATCCTGTTAGCCTTCTTCTATCACTGTGGTCATTACAAGCAATAGTTGCTCAGATTTTTGTATCATTTTAAGAGTCCACCAAATTTCAGATGTGGCAGAAAGATATCCAGTCCTTAGGACAGTGCCTAGCACATGTAGGCCCTTTAAAAATGCTGTTTTCTTCCATCTCCCCAGTGCTATAGCTGAAAATAAATCAACTTTTCAATAGCCATGATAAGCGATCACACAGTCTCTCCTCCAAGACCTTAATCATGGGAGAGCAAACTACTTTCCCAGGCAGCCCACTCTACTTGGGATGACTCTAAATTATTAGGGGTTTTTTTTTCCTGTTCTTGAGAAAGACAAGGGTTGTAGGATATAGTGAGCCATGCTTGGAGCCAAGAAGACCCAGGTTCAAGCCCTGCCTCTGACATAGAATGACATTGTCACAGGACAGATCACAACCTCAAAATGTTCTGGGCACCTCCCTACAGTTAGAGACTGCAAAGAAGGTGACAACCTGCATCAGTGGAGGGAGTGCCCTCATATGGGACTTCCCTATATCGATTATATCACCTAGCCAGGCCCTCTCTCTATTGTTCTGTTGAACTACAACCCCCAGCTCTGATTCTCATTTGTGGAGGTTGCTCCTGCTTCTGCCCCCTGAGGCCATGCAGAATAAGTCTAATCCCTCTTCCATGTGACAGACTTCAAATAATTGATATATTATCTCACCTGTATGGATGCTGGTGATAAAACTACAAGGGGAAACCAGCACCCAACCACCAAGGGGCTTATGCTCTATGGTTCCTGAAGTCTAGGACTAAGTCATGAGTTCTAGGGTTATACCCATTGGTATAAACAAGCTAACACACACACACACACACACACACACACACATACACACACATATACTTTGGAAGACATTCACAAACACTTGTGTGCATGTGGAAGAAAGGAAAGAAGGAAGGAAGGAAGGAAGGAAGGAAGGAAGGAAGGAAGGAAGGAAGGAAGGAAGGAAGGAAAGAAGGAAGGAAGGAAGGAAGGAAGGAAGGAAGGAAGGAAGGAAGGAAGGAAGGAAGGAAGGAAGGAAGGAAGGAAGGAAGGAAGGAAAGAAGGAAGGTTGCTATACTGGAGAGAGAGAGGGAGGGAGGGAGGGAGAGAAGGAAGGGAGGAGTCTCATCCTCAATTCATAGACTAACCTAGCATGTCCTTGAAGTCATTCTGGCTTGGTAGCCCTACCAAAGCTTGTGCCCCCCCAGCCAAGTCTCCAGTCCTCCAAGGTCACCCCAACATCACGATGAGGCATCAGAGGTGAACTCTTGTAGAGAAAGGCACTGACTTTACATGATAAGTACATTAGCGAGGGAAGTATAGAACGTGTACAAAGTGCCCTGCGAAATCCCAGAGGAAAAGTCTGGTCCCCAGCTCTTCTGCAGCCTGATTTCTTTCAGACCTGGGGTGCCCTGGAGATGTGCTTGACTCTCTGCAGGAGAGACACCCTGAGCTTATCCCCTTATCAGACAGCAAGCCCGCTGAGGGTTTTATCTCCCAGGCCTTGTATAGCGCTACGCACACAGCGGGAACTCAGCAAATGCTGGCTTGTTGGTTGCTTTACTGATGAAAGCCTATGACCGAGTCTGTCCCCTCCCTGGACAAACTTTCCCAACCACATAGGAGGAGTAGAGTCAGGTGCCGGGTCTGTGCCCGGTGAATACTGCACTGGTCTTGGAGTCAGAAGAGCTGCTCTCAAATCACCCTTTAATATCTTCTGGTTGTATGACCTTGGGCCAGTCATTTACCCTCCACAGACCTCAGTTTCCTTATCTGTAAAATAAGACAGGTGTACTACATGGCTTTTTAAGTCCCTTCTAGATTTGGAGCAATCATATTATGAGGCCTGGAGTGGCAACACCCCAAATGTTTATCTTAGAAAGAGACCCAATAAGCCTTACCTCAGATTCTCAGATTCTGTTGACTGGTAGAATATAAATTTCTTAAGAGAAGAAACTTATTTGTTTTCATATTCCCAGTGCCTAACATAGTGGCTGGCAAACAGTAGGTGCTTAATCATGCTTATCATGTTATTGAATTGAATCAATCCTATTCCCCAGAGAAGCAGAAGTGTCCTGCCTTAGTGTCTACCTGTGCTTGGAGATTGAGAGAGGTAGGAGAGACAGGGAGAGATGATCTCTAAGGTACAGTGAGGACTTTGGGTGTGGGTTTGGGGGTCTTCATGTCCTATTCTCCTCCTTCTGTTTCTCAGCTGACAAGAGAGTTTTTCACCAAGGAGCTGACCAAGCATTATCAGGGAAGCAATGAGACAGATGTCTTCTCCGCTACCTGGAACTCAGTCATGATCACGGTGAGTCACCTAGGAGGTTGTGTGGAGCAGCAGTGTACCTCGCTGGATTTCTCTGGGCATCTGTTACTCCTCATAAGGTTTTGGGGATTGGCCTTCAAGTCAATGGCATCAAAATCAAATAGAAATGGATCCCTGGGCACTGAATATTGACTTAGAAAACCACAAACTGACATTACCTGTGTTGTATTCTATTTATTTATTTTGTTAAACATTTCCCAATTACATTTTAATCTTGTTGTCCTTCACCGGGCAGTTTACTGTGCTTGTGGCCAATGAGTTTGACGCTTCTGCTCTAAACCATGGATTCTCCTTTCTGTTTTTTCCTAATAAGCTCCTATTTCATTCTTTTATCTCCTTTTTAACTCTTTACTTATTTCTATTAGTTGGCACTCCATCCACTCTTGGTGTCTTTGTGTTTGAATTCTTCTTTTCTCTTGGATTCTTATAATTAATGTGGAATTATTTTCATCTCTTGGAGTTTCCTCTTGGGGTCCTCTTAACGCATAGTACGTCTTTGTTTTATTCATCATTCCCTGGATCTCTTCCCTTGGGGTGGCTGTTGTAGGTCTTCAGCCTGCCCCTTCCCATAGCCATCACCCATGCTGTTTCTTCCCAACTTCTCCAGATTCTGTACTTCCTCCAATTATTGGTACTTTGCCCCCTCCATGTGGATTCTAGGGTGGGGAGGGAGGACCAGGAGCACTCACAGTGTTGTAGAGACACACGAGGGCTGGGATTTGGAGTCAGAGGACCTCATTGGAAATACGACCTCTGCTTCTTACTCGCTGGGTGATTTTGAGCAAGTAGCTAAGCCTTAGTTTTCTAACCTGGAGTGGTGGAGGTTGGAGGAATTGGTCTCTAGGGGCCATCCCGGTTGTGGAAGTTGGAGGAATTGGTCTCTAGGGGCCATCCCAGCTCCAAATCCTTTGTTCCCGTGATGAGCATTTTCTCTCATTTGTTGACTTAGAAGGACCAAAAGGGGGACCCTATCTTCACAACCCCTAGATACAAATGGAAAGAACTGTGGAAATCCAATCAGCAAAGAAGGCTTCAACTTCTGCTCCAGCCAAGAATTAACTCCTTTTGATTTTCTCTTGTCTTGTATTAGCATCAACTTCAGAGACCAAATTCATTTCCTATTTTTGTCAGCTAGTTAGCACAATGAATAGAGTAAGGTACCCAGAGTCAAGAAGACCAGAATTCAAATCTGACCTCAGACACTGAGTAGTTGTGTGGGCCTGGACAAGTCACTTAACCTATGTCTCAATCTCCTCATCTCTAGATGAGGGATAATATCACCTAGCTCCCAGGGTTGTGGTGACGATCAAATGAAATTATATTTGTAAGGAGTTTGGCAAACCTTAAAGGACTATCTAAATTCAAGTGATTAGTATTATCCAAGCTGGAAAGGACCTTAGAGGTCCCCCAGTAAAATGCCTTCAGTAGACAAAGGAAGAAACAAATGCCCAGGGAGATTAAATGATATGTAACCTGAACATAGAGAAAAGGAGAAAGCCTCTGATCTCAGACTGGTAAGATCTTGGCTACTCTCTTGGGGTTTGATGCTTAAATGGCATCCCCAAGATGTGCCAATCTTTGTGTTCCAATCCTTCTCTAGACCCTACAGCTCATTCCCTGCCTCATAAAAAATTGTGAACTTCAGTGTTGGTTGGATTCTCAGAAATTATCTCGTCTAGCCCCTTCATTTGACAGAGAAGGAAACTGAAGCCCAGAGAAGGGGAAAGACTTACTCAGTCACACAGGTAGTTAAGTAGCCAAGTCAGAATTCGAATTCAGGTCTTAAGACTCCAACCTCTCTCATGAAAGAGATGACTTATTGCTCTCTCCCCTGAAAGCTGTAAGAACTTGTAGACGGTAAATATTTAATAAATATTGGGTGTTTTGGTATTCATTCTTTAGCCTCCATTAAGTAAACTATCTCCTTGTTCTCCATGTGTGTATGTCTGTGTGTATTTAGTTTGGTTGCTGTGGGGTCAATGGACCTGAAGATTTTAAGGCCGCCCCAGTTTACCGCCTCCTGAATTTCAATGGAGATGAGGTCCCAGAGGCCTGCTGCCGGAGAGAGCCCCAGAGCCGGGATGGCCTGCTGGTCAACAGGGAGGAGTGCCTCTTGGGAAGAGATCGCTCCTTGAACAAACAGGTAGAACAGACAGGTTTTCACAGCTGGGAAGGATAATGGGAGGGAGAAAGGTGGGGGGTGCCAGTAGGGATAGTTCAGGATCTCTTTAAATACATAAAGCTGGGAGTATGCAAATGATAAAGAATTTTGAAGCAATGGCCAGGTGAGACTGTGGAGCTGTTGGATCCAATGTAGAAGCCTTGTGTGCCAAAGAGATGCTGAATTGCTTCAGGGGCTCCAGTTTATAAAAGGGTGAGAGGAGGGAGGCAGGAGAGACCCTGGGAAGTGGTGGTTCAGTGTGCCCCACTTCCATACTAGGCAGGCTGGCGCAACCTATAATGAACATGACCAAACTCATTGGAAGGGGCACATTTTCTCTAAGGGAAATCTGACCTGATTGATCACCGCCTCCGGAATTTCAGGAATAACTGAAACCTCCAACTTTGGGGGCCATCTAGTCTAACGTGGACCTGAGACATGAATAATCTGAACTCTGTGCAATCCATACACTAGGATAAGGAACAAAGCCTTTGATCTCAGACTTGCAAGATCATGGGGGCTTTCCTTGTCCTCCAGAGTAAATGAGGAGTTCTCTCCAAGGATAAACATTTTTGCACGTAAGAATTGGTGGATTTAAACAATGTACTTAAACTTTCAAAGAATCAGAATTTTAGACTTGGAAAAGATTTTGGTAACCCTGTAATATATATATATACATATATATATATACACACACATATATATAGTGTTTTATATATATATTTATATATAATATATATTACATACTATCTGTAATATAGTATATCAATATATTAATTAATACAGTATATTAATAATATATTATTATATATTATATTATAATATATAGTTCACTACCTAAACAAGAATCTTTTTGGACTCCTGGTCTTGGAGTCAGGAAGATCTGAGTTTGAATCCTATCTCAGAAACCTGCTAGTTGTGTGACTATAAGTCAGGACAGTTTAATTCTTCCAGCCTCAGTTTCCTCATCTGTAAAATGGAGATTAAAAAAATAGTGCCTACTTTATGGTTTGTTAGGAATAGGGACTAATCTTTTAGTTGTTTCACTGGTTGTTGTTGAGTCACTTCCTACCCTTGTTAGCTGTCTAGTCCAATTCATACTTGAAAAAGAATTCTTTCCTAAAAGAAAGTGGTCATCCAGCCTTTCCTTGAAGGCCTCCAGTAAGGAGGAACTTACTGCCCTTGGAAGTCTGTTTCCTTTTGGAATCACTCTAACAGAAAAGTGGAGTGTGGACTTTGGAACATGAGAACTGGAAGGGACTGGTGAGGTCATCTAACTTAGACCACTAAGGAATGGTCTGTGGATGGATTTCAAGGGGTCCATGAACTTAAAGGGGAAATATGCATCTTTCTTTTCCCTTTTTTTGGAGGGGGAAGGCAGGGCAATTGGGGTTAAGTGATTTGCCCAAGGTCACATAGCTAGTAGGTATGTCAAGTGTCTGAGGCTAGATTTGAACTCAGGTCCTCCTGACTCCAGGGCCAGTGCTCTACTCACTGTGCCACCTAGCTGCCCCTGAATCTTTATTTTCACTAATCTCCAATAAAAGTTAGAATTTCCTTCAATTATGTAAAAGCTTTGTTCTGAGATGAGTCCATAGACTGCACTGGACTGAAAGGGGTTCACAACACAAGAAAAAACTAAAAACTCCTGCTCTGCCTGAACCCTTCTCATGCTAGGAATCAAAAACCCAGGAGAAGCGCCTCCCTGAAGGTCACATGGGGAGTGGTGGCAGTCAGGATTCAAACCCAGAGCTTCTGGTTTCTAAGCCAATGCTGCCTCTACTATGCTGTGGCTACTTCTTCCCATCCCTCCCAGCCCTTCAGACAGCCAACCCCTCATGCTCTGTGGGACAAAATTCCAGTGCAGCAAGACAAGACACTGGGGCCACACCAGCTGTGGATTTCTAAACAGATGAAAAGGAGATTTCTGGTCTTTATTTAGAAATCAGGCCTGTATGTGTGTGTGTGTTTTTGCCTCCTTACCACCTACCTGAACCCTACCCACCTTATACATTTTGGTTTTAATTGTTGGTTTTTTTGTCTCTCTGTTTCTCTCTGTGTCTCTGTCTCCCTGTCTCTAACTCTCTGTCTCTTTCTCCTCTCCTCTATTTGTCTCTGTCTCTGTCTCTGTCTATGTCTCTGTCTCTCTCTCTCTTTGTCTCTCTCTCTCTGTCTCTCTCTGTCTCTCTGTCTCTCTCTCTGTCTCTCTCTGTCTCTCTCTGTTTCTCTCTGTCTCTCTCTGTCTCTCTTATTTCTCTCCCTCTTTCTGTCTCTGTCTTTTTCCTCCTCCTCTTCCTTCCTCCTCTTCCTCCTCCTCCTCCTCCTTCTTGTTCTTCTTGTTCTTGTTCTTGTTCGTCTTCTTCTTCTTCTTCTTCTTCTTCTTCTTCTTCTTCTTCTTCTTCTTCTTCTCCTCCTCCTCCTCCTCCTCCTCCTCCTCCCCCTCCTCCTTCTCCTTCTCCTTCTCCTCCTTCTCCTCCCTCCTCCCCTTCCTCCTCTTCTCTCTCCCTCCCTCCCTCCTCCATTGGGATAACATAAGGAAGTACTTCGTAATCCTTGAAGAGGTCTATAAATGGCTAGCAGCTGAAGAAGGACCCTAGAGGTCACTTAGTCTAACTGTTCATTCTACAGTTGGGGAAAACAGATGCCCAGACAGGAAGAGACTTGTTCAAGGTCACCCTGACACTCACTAGGCCTGAATCCAGCTCTTTTGACATCCAAATCTTTCCATAGATGGACTCTAATGTCACTTCTAACTTTAGATCTCAAGACCCCAAAGAGGAGACCCTGAGCCCTGTTCCTCCCCCCCTCCTCTTTCCCCCCCAGCCTAACCACAACCTCTAGATTTAACTATAACCAGGATGCCAAAGCACAGCCCAGAAACTACAACCCCTCTGTCTTTCTTCAGGAAAATAGAGGAGTGTTGTTTTTCTTTTTCAGTTACTCTGGGGATTGGATTGCCAAGGCACTAAGCAGGGCCACACCCAATACCTCAGACTTCTAACCAGATGTTTTGGAGAAGACTTAGGAGTGGGGGAGGGACCAAGCCCAAGAGCCTTGGAGGGAAGACCTAACTGTAGGTGGGGACTCAGCAGCTGGAGAACAGCTGTTCTGCCTGCACCCTACTGCCCAGGGTTACCCTGCAGCCAGCCTAGTCTGGTCTTCACAGGGGACGAGCCAGCACAAGTTATGTTGCTCTCTGAGGCTAGCCCTCCCTCCCCATTTGAATGTGCCACCCATCAAGAGCCTTGTGGAGCTCCTTGTGCCACCTCCATGCCACTTTCCACTGCTGCCTTGATTAGGGGTCACATCTCAGTCAGTCCATGAGCATTTATTAAATACCTACTATGTGCCAGGCACTGTGCTAAGCCCTGGGGATGCAAAGAAAGGCAAAAGACAGGTCCTGCCCTTGAGGAGCTTACAATCTAATGAGATGCATAACATGCAAACAGTTACATGCAAATGAATCATATGGCTGGAAAAACTACAGGGAGGGAAGGCACTAGAATTAAAGAGACTGGGACAGGCTTCCCCCAGAAGAACATCTGTGATGTTGGGGGAAGATGGAAAGGCAGCCCTGCTCTGCCACAAATAAGAAGGCAGGGCAGCTGGAGCTCTGGGGGAAGAAGGCAGCAGGTGCTGCGAGTATCCCCGAGGAGGGCACCTGTCTCTCCCCATGCAAAGTTGCTTGTCACCATCCTCTTAAAAAAAGAAGGAGCTAGCCCACAGTGTTTCTAGTCTGGTCCTTAGAGTAGAAAGGTGACTGTTTTGACGGGCAGGTCACTCTCATGAAAAGAGCCAGGGGAGGCCTCTGTGTGCCTCAGTGGTTGGCTTTGGGGAGTCTAGTTGTTTTCAGTGGTTTCTCCCATGTGCCTGTTTGTGCTCCCTGCCCCCCACCTCCTGTTAGTGGGTGTTCCTTGGTGGAGTGTTGGGTGAGTCTGCCCTGATCAGACCTCATCAGGAGTACTGTGGTCAGTTCTGGGAGCTACAGTTTAAGACAGATATTGCTAAGCTGGGTATTGTACCTAGGAGCTCAGCCAGGATGGGGAAAGACCTTGGAATCCATGGATTAGAGAATTGGTTGAACTGGGAATGATTAACTTAGAGAAGAGAAGGCTGGGGGAGGGGAGGGCATGGTAATTGTATTCACTCATTTGAAGAGTTGTCCACTGAAAGACGGATTCGATGTGTTCAATTTGCTCTGAAAATCAAGAGCTGCGAGAGGCCACTTGGGGCTTGATGTCAGGAAAGACTTTTTAATAATCAGATCTGGCCAGATGGGCAGTGGGCGGCCTCCAGAGGCAGTGGGCACTCCCACACTGGGGATCTTCAGGCAGAGCCCGGACAGTGACTTGTCCAGTATATTCTGCAGGGTTAAGTGGCTGCTAAGGTCCATTCCCTCTCTGTCTCTGCCTATGTTAGTTACTCTAATCAGCAGCTTTATAGGCAGCATTCTCTGGTTTGTGAGTTTCTCCCCTCAATGCAGCTCACCAGGCTAGTAAGTTCCTTACCCTGGGTCATTTATTCTTCAATGAAAAGCAGAGTTTTCTGGGGCTGGGGCTGACCTCACCCTACTGTCTTTTTCCTCCTAGGGCTGTTACACTGTGATCCTCAATTCCTTTGAGACGTATGTATATCTTGCTGGAGCCCTCGCCATCGGTGTGTTGGCTATTGAGGTAAGCAATGTCAGCCCCAACATGCCTTTGTATCCATATGGCACATCCCACAGACACCCCATGCCCACTTGGCAGGAGCTTTGGTCCTTCCTGCTCCCCTCATGATTTCCTTTCCCAAGACCCCCATGGCACCCGTCCCTCCCTCCAGATGTGAGGGATAAGTGGCACATAGATGGTGTAGCACCATCCCTCCCTCCAGGGACAAGATATGAAGGCTATAGATGGTGCGGCACCATCCCTCCATTCAGGGACAAGATGTGAGGGCTAAGTGGCACATAGATGGTGTAATCAGAAGAACTCAAAGACTGCCTGAAGCTCCTTAACTGAATGACCCTGGGCAAGTCACTTCTCTGGACCTGTGTCCTAATTTGTAAAATGAGGGGGTTGAATTCCGTGGCCTCTAATATAATAACAGAATAATAATAGCTACCATTTATATAGTACTGACCATGTGCCAGACACTAGGCTAAGTACTTAAGGGTTATTATCACATTTGAGCCTCCAAATAATTGTGTTGTTATAGCCTCTGTTTTGCGGATGAGGAAACAGGCCAGCTAGGGTTAGGTGATTTGCCCAGAATCACAAGGCTAGTAGGTGTCTGAAGCTAGATTTGAACTCAGGTCTTCCTTGTGCCACCCCAAGGTAGATTGGTACAGAGCTTCATGAAAGTAGAGGCCCGTTAAAAAAAAGACTTCCCCATAGGAAGAGAGAGTCAACCACTCTCAGGCTGAGCCCCACTCATTCTTCTTGAGAAGGCAGGACTCCAGCATTCTCTGGGATAGTAGCTACCACCAACCCTCACTTGTCCTGGGGGATTCCTCCAGACCCTCCTGACCTAGAGATGGACAAAACCTTGCTTCCCTTTATTCAGTACATACTCATAACTTCTCTGGATCTCAGTTCCCAGTATGACGTAAAGAGCCTTCAACCTGAAGGCATAAGAGCTCAACAACTCTGCTGCTTGTCACCTGTTCTAAGCAAGTCATGCGTCCTCTAGGCCTTGGTTTTCAAAATAAGGGTGTTGACCTCTAGACATCTAAGATCCAACTCAGGCTCCAGCATTCATCGATCCTCTATGCCTCGCAGGGCTTTTGTAGGAAGGGAGGCAGAGTGAAGTCAACCCATCATTACTCTCTCACTCTTCTCATCTTTCTGATGGAGTTAATAATGGTTATTATTGATATAATAATCATTATTAATCATATTAGCAATTCACATTCCCACAGAGCCTTAAGGCTTACAAAAGCATTTTCTTTCCAACACCCCTGAGAGAGGTTGGTGTACATAATTGGCAGGGCTTGTAGAGCAGGAAAATATTCCTTGTAACTATAATTTGGCTTCATCGGTTGGCAGGCATGGCTGACTCAAAGGCGTACTGGCCCCTATCACCATTTCCCTCTTCTACCCAGGATAAAGAAATAGGATTATAATGGTCCTTTCTGTGGCCTTTAAGGGTTACAAGGTGCTTACCCTATCATGGATTGAGAGGTAGGCGTGATATTATTATCTTCACTTTACAGGTAGATTGATCAAGTTTCAGAGAACTTAAATCCTGTAGGCCCAAGGTTACGTGACAGTCATTGTCAGAGCTGGGATTCCAACCCAGGTCTCTTGACTCCCAAGCCTGGGGTTTCCCGCTGCCCACACTTGAGCCTCAGAGATTCCTCTCTTGGCCTTAGGCCAGCCTACAGCAGCTTGCCATCTTTCCCACTGCATCCATTTCCAGGAGGTTTCTATGGCTCTTGCCCTAAATGTTCTGTTCTCACCCTTACCCCATTTTGATGCCTGTGCCATTAGAATTTTTGTTAGATTCACTAGTCATTTGTTAAAGCTAGTCCCACATTCCCACAAAACTCAGTTTCTCTGCCCTTCCTCTTGGCTAATAGGTAAGCCTATACCAGACTCTGTCCATAAGGCTAAATGTTCCGCCTCAAAAGGGCTAAATGAATCTGGCCTGTACATGTAGTGTTATCTGTCAGCTGAAGTCTCTATCAATGGAACTACCTCCCTCCCCTCTTCCTCCTTCTCAGCTTCTCGATATTGGAGGCAAGAGAGGGAACCTCAGATCATTGCAAAGTTATTACTTTGGTAAGCCCAAAGGCCCAAGAGAGCCATAGTCAGGTAGAACAAATAATCAAAGCAGTGATATCTGACCTTCACCAAGCTACTCCCTATGGATTCTCGGTCTTTTCAGGGAGTGGTGTAAAACCCTCAAAGCAGGCAATATTTGTGCGAATTCATTTCATTTATTTTTTAATCAAGAAATCTCATACAATATTTTTAGGAAAGAGAATGCCCAGTCTCCAAAGCCGTCAAATTTGGTGAGCGGCATCGGTACAGCTTCTAACCCACACTTTCAAGCTGCTATTTGAGGAGATGGGAAAATTCAAGTTGCCCCAAATTTTGCCTTAGGAAGGCAATCGATCAGTTTCCATTGTTTGCTTTTGCCTCCCAAAACTTCCTTCTTCAGGTAGTCCAACCAAGGCTTGCTAATGCTGTTAGAGATCCATGCCACATCCCCCTGCTCCACTCATTTTGGGAAGGACTTACCTGAGCTCTTTTGGTCAGTATAATGCCCAGAGATGAGAGCAACACAGAACCATGGGATCAAAGAGCTACCTTCTCATTTTACAGGGGAGGAAAGTGAGCCCAGGAAACTTGAGTGACTTGACCAAGGTCATACAGATAGTGAGTGTCAGAGGCAGGATTTGAACCCAGGTCCTCTGACTTTAGAGCCAGGACACTCTCTACTGTATCCCACTGCCTTAGCTGACAACTCTTCATCTAGGCAGTATCCAGAGCAGAGAGCAGCATGGCCCCTAGCAAAATAAGGCAGTCAAGAAATTCACATTCAGGAAATTCTCTCATTCCAGGCCATTCCACTCAACCCAATTTCACAAACATTTATTAAGGACCTCACGTATGCAAGCACTGTGCTGAGTGTGGGGACACAGAAAAACAAATGACAACATTCCTGTCCTCTAAGAACTTCTATTCTACTGGGAGAGGGGGGCAGTAATGAGGATATTTCATATATGAGACAGAATAGGGAGTGATGGGGACAAAGGACAGAACCTCAAAAGCCTTCCTCCACTGTCACTGAGAGGTGACTCCGGGCTCAAGTTTGCTAGCAGCCAAAGCCTGACTCTGTCTCCTGCTTTGTTTTTTCCAGCTGTTCGCCATGATCTTTGCCATGTGCCTCTTCCGAGGGATCCAGTAAAGAGGATCCTACCACTCCCATTCCTGGTGATTGCTAACCCTGCCTTGCCTCCTCCCTTCCCTATGGTCCCCACCCCTGCCTGCCTGCCTGATCCAGACAAAGCAAAGCTGGCAGGGGGCGGGTGGTGGGGATGGAGAGAAGTTGGGCAGTAAATAGCTATTTTTTTTAACAAGAAGAAATGAAGAAAAGAAGAAAAAGATTGTTGTAACATATACTTGGCCAAGGAGATAGCCCAGAATCAGAAGTGCTGCGCACTGGACATGAACGCCGGGCTTCTCCCTAAGGGCACCCTGCCCAGGGACCAGGAGCCAGAAGCCAACCAGGTGTGGATTGCACTAAAGACCAAAGGAGCATTGGCAGCATGATGGTGGGGAGGCATTTCCCAGCATTCTTGCTCCTTGTACAGCTAGACCCCATGACCACCCCACAGAGCCAGTCTTGTGGACTACAGCCACCACGTTTGACCAGGCCAAGAGAAGGCAGGATATCTTCGGACCTGGGGCCTAGGAGATAGCAAGGGGAAGGGGCAATGGATGGGTCTTATGCCCCAGGGCAAGAAGTAGAAAGAGAGTGAAGCTGAGAAGGCAGGCAAAAAGATTCTGCCCTTCTGGAAGGAACACTACAAACCAGGCAATCTTGGAAATACTGTGTCATTTGGAAAGATGAGTTGAAATTGGAACTCACCTGGGGAGGGGGGGTTGGACAGGGGTAGGGATGGAAGGAGAGGGGCATGTCCTAAGGCAGAGATTTTTGAGGATCTTTGGATAGAGGAAACTGGAGTTAGTCTCTGTTCCCTCTAAAAAAGTGCCCAGGGTTGATAATTATCACCACCTTACTTCTGGCCACCCCATCACCCCCAACTCTCTCACAGTGTTGGGGAAAGCAGTTGATAGGATCATGGGTCTAGAGCTGGAAGGGACCTTGGAGAACAACTTGTACAGATGAAGCTCAGGGCCCCTGCGTGCTTTACCCAAGATCATACAGACAGGATCTGAACTCTCTGTCTTAGGCCATTTTGACTATATCCCATGGTTCCCTTGCTGGAGGCCATAAACCAAGCTAGCAGCCAACCAGGGCTTGGAGCAATGGATGCCTGAGGTCACCCATTGAAGGCAGAAATGTCCTCAGTTCTGTCTGTCATCTCCCTCCACCCGTTCCACACCAGCCTTGCTCTAGAGGAGGTGAAATCAGAGGAGTATTGCCCCCCCTTCCTCCCTCCAGAACTAAGACTAGGATAGGGCAGTCAAGCTTTGCTTCAGAGTGAGGAGTTTAGAAATAGCAACATAACCTTCCTGGGGGCACACGCTGACCTGCCCACCCCATCTCTGGCAGCAATGGAGATGGTGGTCACTATTGGACTCACCCACTGGCATGTGCTCAGCTCTGGCTCTCACAACAATAGCGCTATGCTTTTTTTTTGCCCTCAGAAGTCTTGCTCCCAGCAGGGCAGAAACCTCAGGCTGTATGTACACCTCCCCTCCTGCCGCAGGTGAAAATGCGTGCTGGGGTTCTGCCGCCCTCCTTTGGGTTCTCTTTCCTCTCTTAGCCTTCTCTTTCTCCACGGACTGTTCATTCTCCTGCCCTCCTCCTGAGAAAGCCAGAGGAAAAGGCTGCGCCCAAGCAAAGTATCCAGGACCCCTGTAGGGCTGTCATCCAGACCCAAGAAATGAAAACAAATCCCTCCCCCAAGAAGGGTCCTGGTAAGAAAGGGGAAAAAAAAGCAACCTTCAGCAGAGGCCACAGAAAGACCCAAAAGCCTTTTTCTGAGGAAACAGGGAAGATGAGACCCTGGAATGAGCTGGGATAGCTCCTCTCACGGGGGTACAGAGTGAAGTTTGGGAGGAATGGTGGTATACTATCTAGGCCAGACTCAGAGTGGGGCAAATGGGAGGCTTTTCTCCTCTCCTTCCGGCTCTTCCCACACTCAACCCTATCCAAAGGGGGATGGGAGTCGAGGGTGAGGGAATGGGGTTGGTGGGAGATTTAATCCCAGCATAGTCTGCCAATTGTGTTAGAAACCAGTGCCCCTTTCAGAAGCTACTGACTCTTTGGAGAAAGAAAGAAAACTTTGGCGGGAAGTAGTGGGGTCCCCACTAGACCCAGGGCCGGAGCTGCTGCTGCTGCTGCTGCTTGTTTTTAGTAATCATCCCCCTGCCCCCCTCTCCCCAACCTTGATTTGCCCCTTTTCCCTTTTATCTGTCACTGTCTAATTGGAGGCCCTAGAGACTGAGTGCCACGAGGCCCTCCCCACTTCCCTCTCCCAGCCCAGTCTCCTGCCATGTGAAATATGTTGAAAGTCTATTTTGAAAATTGTAAATGTTCCTTGGAGTAGATAGCAGAGCTAATTTATCATGTATTCCCTCCCATCAGGCTTTTTTTATATTGGGGAGTTTTTTTGTAATATAAAACAGAACATGCATTGAATGTTCTGCACCAGTCTTTGTGTCTGTTTCTTAAAAAATAAATAAATAAATAACTGCATACATAAATGGTGACCACAAATCAGGCTGCTTTTGATTGGGAGTCTTGGGGAGGGGGTGGAAAGTAGAGAGTAGGGGGAGGGAGTGTCCTGCAAGCTAGAAACAGGGGGCAAGGGGGCTTTGGAGTCAAGAGGGTGAGGGATTGAATTTCAGCCCTGATGGTCACTTGTGACCTGTGGGTCCTTGGGCAAAAGACTTAATCCCTCTAGGCCTCAGTTTCTCCATCTGTAAAATGATGTAAATGGCCTATGAGACCTCTTCCAGCTCTAAATCTGCAATCCTTCCAACCCTCCTCAGAGCTGGAAGGAGCTGTTAGAGCTAGAAGGGTATTTAGAACACAGAATGTCAGATCTGAGAGGGAGCTTAGGACATGGAATGTCACGTTTGAGAAGGAGCTTAGAACATGGAATGGCAGATCTGGAAAAATCCTTAGAATAGAGTGTCAGAGCTGGAAGAAATCTTAGAACATGGAATGGAGAAGCTAGAAAGGTCCTTAGAACATAGAATGTCAGACCTCTAAGGAACCTTAGCATGTAGAAGAAAGAATGTCAGAGCTGGAAGGAACCTTTTAACGTAGACTAGTCAAAATGGAAGAAACTTTACAATATAGAAAATGGAATGTTACAATGGAAAGGGAGCTTCAAGTCCCAAATGGAAAGAATCTTGGAACATTGAATGTTAATAGTAGAGGCAGGGGTTCTAGTGTCATGGACATCCTGGGCAGGCTGGTAAAGCTTTTTCTGAATAATGTTTTTAAATGTATAGCATTACAAAGGAAAACAATTATATTGAAATAAAGATATAATTTTTTTCCATCCAAGTTCACAAATGCCCTTGAAATCTATCCATTGACCCCTTGGCAAGTCTATGTACTCAAAGCATAGAATGTCAGAGCTAGAAGGTGCCTAACCATAAAGAATATTCAAAATGGGAAGGACATTACAATATAGAACATAAAATGTAGAGCTACAGTGAGATCTTAGAACATAGAAATGCTGGGACCAAAAGAGACTTTACAACATGGGAGGTCAGATCTAGAAAAGACTTTAGAATATAGAACATGGAGTGTCATTGCTAGAAGGGACTTTAGAACAAAGATATGATGCTAGAGCTGGAAGGGACCTGAGAACCTAGAATGTTAAAGGCCAGAAGAGACTTTAAAATACATCCAGCCTGACCCCATAATTTTACAGATGAAACTGAAGAATGGGGAGATGAACTGATTTACCCAAGGCCACATAAACTCAGTCTCCTGTCTTCCAGTCCAAGGTTCTTTTCACCAAACTGCTGTGTCCCATCCCCTTAATGCCTTGAGGGGTGACCAAAGGTTATGTGATCAACTGATTCCACAAGATAAAGGATGAAGGGGAGCAAGGAGCAACTTTCACGCTACCTGTCCCAGGTGACATGTTCCATTTATGGAAAAGGCCTTTGGTGCCTCTAAAGGAATGTTGGAAGTTAGAATTTCCAGCTCAGGATGGGCTTATGAAGTTGTTTGGAAGGCAAAGGGATCCATTGGTGGGAATATTTGCCTCTTCTTCCCTCTACTCGTAAGATCAGACCATTGTCACCCAACTAGGTCCTGGCAAAGCCAGAAGATCCTCATGAACCCATCCAAAAGTTCCCACAAATGTTTGTATCCAAGTAGCTTGGTTTCCTGGAAAGGGGCCCTGGATTTTAAAGCAGATGACACAGGGGCATAGATTGAGAAATGGAAGGGACCCTTAAAGTAATACAGTTCAACTGCCTCAGTTTACCAAGGAAGCTGAGGCCAGAGAAATTGCCTGGACACTGACTTTGGCTTGCCCAAAAGTAATTATGGTAGTTAAGGGGCAGAGTGGTAGTTATCCTTGAGGCAATGGAAAGAAAGACCACTTCCCACCAAGGGCTTTGGACTGAACTTTCTCTCAAGTTCCATGGGAAAGTTGGTTGAAGATACCAGGTTCCTTTTCATGGCTACAATAACAGCAGCACGTCCAGGCAGGAGCACTGGAGGTGGGAGTGGGGGGAGGGGTGAAAATGTGTGGTTAAGCTGAATGTGTTATGATGATAAGAATTGGACTCAGAGGACCTGGGTTCAGGTCCTGGCACTCTGATTTTATTCACTCCTTGTCCCTTTCCCTTTCTGGACCTCCATTTCCTCATCATGTTTTAAGGTTTCTTCTAGCTGCTCTAAGATTATGCCCGGTTCAGACATTCTATGTTCTGTGCTTCTAAGGTCCCAGTCCAATTATAACATTCTGTATTCTGAAGTTTACTCCAGGTCTGACATTCTACGTTCTAAAGTCCCAGTTCTGACATTCTGTGTTCTAAGGACTCTTTCAACAATTATAGTCTCTTTTAAGGGTTGGACTCTGACATTCTATGTTCTACATTTCTAAGGTCCTTACCAGCTATAATATTCTATATTTTGATATCTACTCCAAGTCTAACATTCCAGGTTCTAGGATCCTTTCCAATGCTGACATTCATTCTGTCCTAAGGTCCCAGTTCTGATGTTTTGTCTTCTATGGTTCTTTCTAATTGGTGTTCTATATTACACGTTTCTAGTTCTAACATTCTATGTTCTAGGAGCTTTTCCAATGCAGACATTCATTGTCCTAAGGTGCCAGTTCTGATGTTTTAACTTCTATGGTTCTTTCTAATTGGCATTCTACATTACGTGTTCCTAGTTCTAACATTCTACATTCTAGGATCCTTTCCAATATGTTCTAAGGTCCCAGTTCTGATACTTTATCTTCTATGGTTCTTTCTACTTGGCATTCTATGTTACAAGTTCCTAGTTCTGACATTCAATGTTCAAAAGTCCTTTTCAGCTCTGACAATCTATGTTCTATGATAAGGGATTATACCTATGCCTTTATTGTATGCATATGTGTTTGGGTGTATGTGCGTGCATGCGTGTGTGTGCGTGCGTGCGAGAGAGAGAGAGAGAGAGAGAGAGAGAGAGAGAGAGAGAGAGAGAGTGTGTGTGTGTGTGTGTGTGAGCAAAGCACAATGTGGCAGGCTGGTGGAGAGGTTTTCTCAGGTCTCATGTAATCCACTTACCTGTTCCACCCACCCTCCCCTTGCCAACACCACTCTGTACACACATGCAAGGGGAAGTTAGTTATAGTTGTAGCTTTTCCCTTTTCCATAAAACAACATACTTGACCTGCCTCCCTCCTCCCTGCCCCACCCAAAGGCAGGTGATCCAGACCAAGG
Organism: Trichosurus vulpecula; assembly: GCF_011100635.1. NCBI lineage: Eukaryota > Metazoa > Chordata > Mammalia > Diprotodontia > Phalangeridae > Trichosurus > Trichosurus vulpecula. The sequence continues at coordinate 256,410,882 of NC_050578.1, forward strand.
CAATGAGGCTGTCTTCTTCTGTCATGTCCTACCAACTCAACCACATCAGCAGCCAAAGGAAAATAGGGAAGCCACTCTCCAGCTCCTGTTTCTCCAGTGTCTCTGAGCCTGGAGGAGTCTTGGGGGGTGGGAGGAGGCCTTTTGGTCCAGGCTAGCCCTATTTGGGGTAAAATCTGGTGATATAGGGGCCAGGATTTTGACCAAATGAATTTTGTTTATTTCTACTACTGAGGTATCAGGTTCAAATGACAAAGTCTCGCAACACCCAAAGGAAAAAAAAAGACAAAGATACACACGCGACATTTGAGTCCTTTTGGAATAGAACATGAGTTTCTGAATTTCCTGCTCTAAAGGCACCATTTGAAGCATGGAAAAAAAGAATGAGAAAAGAGATTAGAAAAGTAGGAAAGAGGGAAGGCAGGCAACTAGGCTTTCCTGCTCACTGGGTCAGAGCTGAGCCAGCAGGGGAAAGGACTCTCACAGAAGGCAAACACAGAGGAGGGTTGCGATTTGCAGAAATGGTGGGGGTTTTCTTCCTCTTTTTTGCATATCCTAATTCTACTATTTACAAAATGGTTTCTGACTCAGGGAACCTGTCAGTGACAGATGAAGGTGGGGATGGAGTTCACCAGTGCCCCTATCCAGAGAATGGAACAAGGGCAAGGGAAGCTGAGGAAGGTTGGGATGAGAGAGGGCAAAGGAACAGGTGTCTACAGACTGGCAGGGATTGGGAGCTGGGGAGAGCCCTTGGGCCCAATGCTCACATGGCAGTCTCCTGCCTGGAGGGATGGTGTTAAAGTTGAATCCAAAAGGTATGTGGTCTTCTCCCAATCCAGGTCTAATTTACCCTCGGGCAGCTTTGGGACATCCAGATAAGACCCTAGAGCCTCTCAGCTGGGGGAGGGGAGAAAATAGACCAGCATCTCTTTTCCCAAAAATTACCCATCTTCAGAAAGGGAAACAACCCTTCAAAAGGGACATTTCCTATCACTAGAATTACTCCTGTCTGTATGGCCCCATCTACCTGTGTTCACAGTCCACTGGACAGTTGAGCCCAGCAACTCATCTGCAAATCCATGCCCATAGGCTAGTAACAGCAAAACCACCGATCCCAAGAAACCATTTAAGAGACTGGAGTGGAACCTAATGGCTCAGCTTCAGAAGAGGGATGGGACAGGTCATGAGCAAAAGGGGTCTCTAAGCAAGAGTTCTAATATGGACCTGTCTGGAAAGACCAAGGGCAGTGTGGGCAGACCACATTTGAATACCTGGAGTAGTCATCCATGAAAGGACATGGAGAAAACCTTGGATCTGAACTCAGGATGAGGCTTCCAGAGAGTTTAGGACATCCCTGGGGTGGGCTTTGGGTCCCTAAAAATCCTTCCTTCCAAAGGATGTGGAAGCAGCCCCATGAGCTTGGTTTCTGGTGACCTCGTTACAGGGCTGTTTCCTCTACCATTCCTTGGTCTAAAGCCCTTATGTTGCTTGGAATGGATGAGCTCTGAGGTCCCTCGCAACTCTGAGATTCAGGGATTCAGCAGCAGTGACCAGCAAAAGCCCAAAGGGCCGTGCTGGGACTTTCATTCTGCCCCTAGAGACCACATCCAGTCTGTCCCAGTAGAAAGAGAAGAGATGCCTTTGTTTATCCCCAGGGACCTTTGGTCTTCTCATCTAACTCAGAAGTCATGGGATTTAGAGCTGGAAAGAGCCCTTAGAGATCATTAAGGAGAATCTCTTCACTTTAAAGATGAGAAAACTGAGTCTCAGGATTGTTAAGTGGCTTGACCTCAAGAGTCTTCTACCCCCAAATTCAGTATTCTTTGCACGGTATCACTGCTGCTTTTGGGACCTCAAAGCCTAGACCAGGTCCTGTTCCTACCTTGGGAAGTCTCAGATACCTGGTCATGGCCTAGGGAGAAAAGCCAGTGGCTACACATTGGCCCAGGGTCAAGGTCAGCTCTAATCCTAGGTCCAGGGGCTGGTTAGGACATGAAAGCTCTTCAGTCTAGAATCACCAAGCCAAGGCAGGTTAACCACCTCCCTGCCTGGGCTAGGAGCTGAGCAGTCAAGGTCTGGGGATGGGGAGAGGGTCACCCCCTCTAGTAGATGAAAAGGACAAACCAAAAAATAAAACTCCTGAATGTTCCCCTCGCCCAGGGAAGTACAGGCAGGCTGCCCCAGCCCTGACATCCTCTGCCCAGGGAGGGACGGGGCTACTAGGCCTTCTTGGTTCTCCGGCCCACTTGGTAATAGTAGTAAATGCTGACGAGAATGAAGAGGAGACGGCTGGCAAGGAGGAACAGGGCCCCTGGCGAGATGTGCCCATTTTCTGCCAGGGTGGCAGTGGTCACTGAAAGACACAATGGGAAGAAGCCCCTGAGTCTTGTGGATGCTACCCCCCATCCTCCCCTCAGTCCCCCAGATGCCACCCCGGGACAGGCTCTCATCAGCTCTGGCCCAGAACAGTGCAACAAGCCTCAAGGTGGTTTTTCCTAAAGCTCAGGTCTAGCCAGGACCCTCTCATGGCTCCCTCTAGAGGCGGCTCTGTCTCTAGCCAACCCCACCATTCTTTGTACACAGCCTGCCCATCTCCATTGCCTTCTACCCCCGTCGCCCACCGTGTCCCTTAGAATCTCTCATTTCTTTCACTACTCAGTCCAAGTACCACCCCTTATACAAACCCTTCCTCGACCTCCCAGTGCTCATTGTCCTTCCTATAATATCTATATTTGTCTATCAGAGTGCATTTTGTTTTGGTCCCATAGACTGTAAGGTCCTTGAAGGCAGGACCCCTTAAATTTCTATCCTTGTATCTCCAGAGAATAGTACAGTGCCTGGTACAGAGTAAATGCTTAATAAATGCTTGTTGATTAAGACCAATAGCCAACATTTATATATCACTTTATGCTTTATAAAACATTTTACATACATTATCTCATTCTAAACAAGATCTCATCTTGAATGAGGCAATCTATCTAATGCTAGTCCCCTTGGAAATTATCTCATTTTGAATGAAGTAGTAGATTTAATGCTGCCCACTTTGGAAATTATCTCAAAAATTATCTCATTTTGAATGAGATGGTATATGCAATGCTACTCACCTTGGACCCAGGGTGCAGAATGAGACCTACTTTGAGGATGTGGCCAATGAAGGACCTGTTTTTATGACAATGTATGTTTGTTACAAGGGTTTTGTTTTTATTTATTTTTATTTTCCAATGGTGGGGAGAGGGTTAGGAAAATAAGAACAAAAAAAAAATCAAATTTTGTCTATTGAAAAAATGATAGTTTATTTGACCCTCCCAACAATCCCATGAAGTAGGTGTTACCATTTCCCTCATTTTACAGATGAGAAACCTGAGGCTGAGAGGAGGTAAGGGACTCAACCAGTGTTCCACAGGTAGTATATGTCAGAGTCAAGCTTTAAACTTAGGTTTCCCTAATGTCAATCTAGGGCTCTCTCCACTATGGCACCTAGCTGGCTCTAAGAATGAAGACAGAAGAGGGTCGATGACCATGTCAGAGGGACGCAAGGGATCATTAAGAAATCAGGCAGATCCCCAGGATTGTCAATGGGGTATGAAAATTGGCTTCAGGATGCCAGCTGTCCAACCTCAAGGATGCCAGCCTGAATTGCTATGTGCTACCAAGAGACCCAGGTGACTGTGCTCCACCCATATCCCTACCTTCCTTCCCCAAAGTGCATCCCCTAAGTCTACCCAAATGAGAAGGAAGAAGACCAAACAAACCAAAACTCTACCATCAATCCCCATCCAACCCCAGATGAAGCAGTTTTGAGGGGATGGGGGATGTTGGGAATGCCACCTTCGTGTGTCCTGGGCTGACTGGCTGACCTGCTGTTTGGTGAGAAGGGCATATCCTGTAGTCAAGATAGCATGAGTTGTAGGGAAGAGAGAGCTAGATTTGGAGTGAGAGGACCTTGGATTCAAATCCTTTCTCTGCTACTTACCACCTCTCCGGGCCTCAGTTTTCTCATCTGCCAAATGAGAATATTCAAGTAAAAGATCTTCTGAGGTCTCCCTTCTAGCAACTCACCTAAGAACTGCACCCCAAAATAGCAGGCCTCGGTGAGCAGTGTCCAGCGGATGATGACCTTCTCAGCTGTGTAGAGGGCATTCCACATGATGAGAGAGATGCCTGAGGCAGAGGGAGAGAGCAGGCTGTGTGGTGGGTTGACCACTGATTTCCCAATCTTCCCATCTCTCTTCCCCAGCTCCCTCCCCCCAAGCCAATTCAAAGGGCAGGGTCTTTTTAGCCTCCTTATACCAAGGCTCAGGTACTTATGGGGAAGGACTTCTGATAATCAGGCTAGAGATGTAAGGGGAGCCTGCATTGACAGACGACCTCTTCCATCTCTACTCTTAGCCAAGCACAAATTGTGTCCCCAAAGGCAGTGTCCCTGTGCCCTTGAGAGCTGGGGGTGGATCTCCATGGCTATCTAGCTATGCCCATGTCTACACCCTCCCCATTAGGGCTGTGCCCAGGGCCCTGCTCTCTGGGGGCAAGTCTGAGTTCTTCCCTATCAATGTGGTTCTAAACTAGCCCTGTGACCTTAATTAGACATACCTCTTCCTCCTCTGAAAGTATGATCCCCACTTCCTCTACTTTTACTGGCTGTGTGGCCTTAAGGAGGTTAATAAATCACTCTAGACCTCTATTTATTCATTTGGAAAATGAAGAGGTTGGACTCAGAGGTCTCTAAGACTAATAAAATAATCTGTAGAGTATTTTAAGGTTTGAAAGCACTGTACAAATATTCTTTCATTTGATCCTCACAACAACCTTGCACAGGAGGTGCTATTATCATCCCTACTTTATAGACGAGGAAACTGAGGCAGACAAAGGTGCCCAGGGTTCACTCAGCTAGTAAGTGCCTGAACTAGTTTGAGCTAAGGTCTTCCTGACCCCTGGTACAGCTCTCTATCCACAGCCTCTCTAGCTCTGAGACACCACGAGAGGCAGGATGGTCATAGTGGAAGCAGGTCAGGACTCAGAGACTGCCTCTGGCACTGGTGCTTTGCTTCACCTTTTAAGCCTCAGTTTCCTTATTTGTGAAATGAAGACAACGCCTACAACACCTGTGTCGCAGGGATTCTACAAGGCTTGAAAGAGATCGAGTATACAAGGGACTTTGTCAAGCCTAACGTGTTCTAGGAATGTGAGCTAGGATCATTAAGTGATGGTGATGATGATGGAGATGCTGCTGCTGCTTTTTAGGTCAAGATCACAATGGGCAGCTATTCTGAAATTGGCCACAAGGTGGCACCACAGGTTCAAGGGAGTCACTCAAGGGACTGCTCACCATATTTAAGGTCTAGAGCTGGAAGGGATCTCAGAGGCCATTTACTACAGCCCCTTCATTTTACAGATGGGGAAACTGAGTCTTAAAGTGGCTTGCCCAAAGTCACCCAGTTCTAGGGTGTTCTAATTCTAGAGCCAATGCTTTTTCTCTGTTGCACCAAGCTGCTTTCTGTTCTTCCAGCCTTCCCATCTTACAGGTTGGCAAACTGAGGCCTGGGAATGGGAGGTGACTTCCCAAGTACACACAGGTGTACTTGCCCAAAGTCTGGAGGAAGCAATGGCAGGGAATAAGCTCGGGACCACACCAGTTTAGGGCAGCAGTGCCTACCCTTTTTCCTCAGTAATATTCAGAGGATCCTTCCTTAGTGGAATTAGTGACCCTTCAGGGAAAGGAAGTTTTAATGCCACCTCTTCCTGCTTGATTTCCAAGTGCTCCTCCTCTCATGGGGCCACAGCAGAAGAATGGGAAGGAATATTTTCAGCTATATTGAGGTTCCTTTCATATATGAGTTAGTTAGAGATGGCCATTGTGGTTCTCTCCAGCTCCAAAGTTCTATGATTCTGAGTTGCCCTTCTCACTGAGCCACCCCACCTATTTCCTCTCTGGAAAGTCCACCCTCAACCCAGGGACCCCTGTATCCCTACTCACTGAGGAGAGCCCCTCCGTAGAGTCGGATTGGAGTTTTGCTGTTTACTTCAGCTCCATCAAAGACAGCATCAAACAGCTGGTCGGGAAAGGCAAGGGCCTGAAAATACAGGGAGAAGACATTGGGGAAGGGGTAGACTAGGAGAGTCTACCAATGATATCCTGCCTTCCCAGGCAAACCCCAGGCAAGGCTGGGAACAGGAAGGTATAGGATCATGGATTCCAACGGAAAGATCCCTCGGAGGCACCCAGACCAATTCTCTCATCTTAGAGATGAGGAAATTGAAGCTCAGGGATTTGAAGTAACTAGCCAAGATCAGTGTCAGAAGCAAAGTTTAAACCTAAATCCTCTGGCTCCAGGGCCTGTGTTTTTTCCAGTACCCCATTTTGTGTCCTGAAACCAGGCTTAGGCTCCCAATATGTGAGTGGGAAGTGGGAAATGGTGTGTTTTATGGGGGAAAGGGGGAGAGAAAGCAACTATTTCCAGTTCAGATAACTGGGCATTGTACTCAATGAGGCAAAGAATGGTGTTTTCTGGTCCATCGGGTGCCTCTTGTAAGTTCTTTGGGGATAAGAACTGGCTCCATTTCTTTGTAGAGTCAGGAGCAGCTGACAGATCCATTCTAGAAGGTTTATTATAAGAGGGATGAGGTAGAGACAATTGAACTGCCCTGATTTGGGGGTGGGGAGAGCTGAGGGAACCCCTTGGGCAAATTGGGAGGAAAACCATGTGAGGCCCAAGCTATGGTGGTAGAGATGGGAAAGGGGGAAGGGGAAAGGATGGCCATGGGCTGAGCTGTTTTCTTCCTTACCATGATGGCAACCCCAGAGAAGAGGACAGCTGAGACAAATTGCCAGACCCTGAAGAAGAGACATAGGTTATATATAGCCAGGAATACCCCACTCCCTCCTACAACCCGTCCATCCCCAGAAGCAAAGGGAGCACCCTCATCCCCGACTCTCCACCAAGACCTCCTCTGGCCAGCAGGCCTGAAGAGAGTGAAGTCATGGGTATGGGAGAGTTGATGGGAAATAACAATGGATACCTCCAGCCATGGGCAGATCAAGGAAACCAAACCTGGGGCAGATAGACATTGGCCAGCTGGAGCCTCCGCTGCTTTCCTTCTTCTTCCCCCCACCCCTTCCCTTCCTCTCTCTACATGTTGGGGTTGGGGTGGGGAGGAGAACATCAGCAGGGAAATGGGAATCGGGAGGGGGAGTTTCTGCCTCCACTCACCTGAGTCCCAAAGGCTCCCGGACAGCAAACTTGATTTCATTTCCCAGAACCTGGCTTATCTGCCATGGAGAAGGAGAAGGTGGGAACTGGAGGTGGGAAGATGCAGGGCCCCTGAATCCCAGTGAGAACCTCAAGGCAGGGAGGGTTTGGGCTCTATTCCTCTGCAGTAGGAAAGCAACCCTCTCCCTATCCACCCTCCCCATCCCCCCTCCCACACATGAACAATCAAATCATCAATTGACCAGCATTTACAAAGGACCTATTGTGTGTCAGGCACTGTGCTAGGTCCTGGGGACATAAATACAAAAATGAACTTGTCCCTGTCCTCAAGGGACTTGCACCCTATCAGGAGCAGCAATATAAGCACCAAGGCATGCTGTATATAGGTATGTTATATATGTGCATATGAATATATATATATATATATATATTGTATATATGTATATATGGAGAGAGAGAGAAAGACAGAGAGAGACAGAGAGAGAGAGAAAGAGAGAGAGTAATAGAGAGTAATTTGGGGGAAAGGCACTAGCTGGGGAGGGGGAATCAGGAAAGGCTTCATGTAGAGACTTGAAGGAAATTAGGAATTCCAAGAAATAGAGATCATTCCAGGCATGGGGACCAGCCAGAGCAGAGGTACAGATACGGAAAATGGAAGAACATTAAGACAGCCAGAATGGGATTGTATTTGAAGGGTAGTCATATGCAATAAGACTGGAGAGGTAGGAAGGGTCCAAGCCCAAGTGAGAAGGGCTTTAAATGCCAAGCAGACATGGTCAGACCTGTGCATTAGGGAAATACTTAAGCAACTGAATAGAGATTTGATTAGAATAGGAAGCAATGCCACAGGGAGACCGAATAGGAGACTGTTGTAATAGGCCAGATGAGGGATGGCTATCACCATTTATTGACTCAAAGCCATATCCTTCTGCTCAGACCCATGGTCTCAGGACCACTCTCACACATTCGTGGCCTTGCTTTCCCCCTAGAAAGGCAGCATATCATAGTGAATGAAGCATTAGATTTAGAGTCAAGGGAATGGGTTCAAATTCCCACTCTGTCAATCTCACCTGGGTGACCTCAAGCAAATCACTTTTCCTTCCCTGGGTTTTGGTTTCCTCAGCTATAAAATCGGGGGGTCACACTAGGGGCCCTCCCTCTAAGATCCCTTCCAATTGTAAATCTATAAGCAATCCAGTCTGGGAATGGCCTCCTTTTGTATCTGAAACCTAGAATAGTGATTCCATCCAAGCCATGGAACTGCTGTCAAGTGAGCAGAATCTTTTGACCACTAGGTGCTCCCCTAGTCCCACCAAGTCTCTCACTGAGCTAACCACCCCCCCCTCCTGTCCCCAGTCCATTTCTTTCCTTATAATAATACAAACCATTCACTTTTCTATTGTGCTCTAGGCTTTGTAAAGAGCTTTTACCTACAATAAGCCTGTGGAGAGAAAAATCTTCCTTCCCAGAGCTTCCCTCCTGCCCAGATCTTTCCCTCCCCCATTTCCATCACAGTATCTCCAGATGCCTTCTAGGGAGCCAAGCAGAGAAGGAATGGGATCCCAAGGTAGCTCTCTCACCTTATTTTGACAGCATGGAAATTGAACTAACACAAACAAGAGGAGGCCCCTTAAGAGGAGGAGAGGAGGGGGAGAGGGGAGAGAGCTTATCTATGCCCCATGCCAGGACAAAACCTTAGCACAGCCTGAAGAATTAATCCCCCTCCCTTCATATGGAGGTGGCCCACTGAAGCTTCTGGTAATCTGTTCAGAAAGTCATCATACATAATTGGGTTCAGAACTAGAAAGGGAGCTCAGAGATCATCTAATCCAAGTCCTCCATTTTACCAATGAGGGTACAGAGGCTCAGAGAGGGGAAGAGATCCCCACAGTGTCACCTAGACGATAAGCATCAGAGCTGGGATTTCAACCAAGGTCTTCTGGTTCCAAATCCAATGCTATTTGCACAATACTTAGTTGTCTCTCATTTGATTTGATGCATAAAATGAATCACCATAGGTCATGAAGAATGAGTTTTCCCAGCAGAAATGGAGCACACATATTTACTAAAAGCCGTATTAAAAAGTATCCCTCACTTTGAAGAGGCAAGGGACCACAGGAATGGAATGTGCACATGATGTCAGACTTTTTCACTATGTTGGTTAGCTTTGAGGATCTCTTTCCCTTCCTCTTTTTTTCCCCTTTACTATAAGGGATAACTCTCTGAGAAGAGGTGAGAGAGGGATACATTTGGAAATATAGTTAATAAAAAAGCAAAGATATAAAAAAAAACATCTCAAATCAATTGAGCTTGGAGCCAAAGCAAAGGTATAAAAAAAAATAAACATCTCGAGTCAATTGAGCTTGGAGCCCCCTTTACAGGAATATAGCTCAAGGGTAAGTTCTAGGACTGAATGGCTCTGATGTCACAAAGATGGGAGGATACAAGGGATGGACAATGCAACCAATAACAGAATCAAAATCCAAAAAGATCTCGATGGGCTAAATCATTGGGCAAAACCCAATATAGTGAAATTCCATAGGGATAAAGATAAAGTCTTACACTTGGGTTCAAAAAAACCAACCTTACAAATACAAGATGGAGAAGACACGGTAGACAGAAGTTTGTTGGAAAAACCATGTAGGTATTTTAGTAGACTGCAAACTTAAGTTAACACTGAATACTCAGATAGTCTCATCTATTTGGAAGTTCCCTCCAAGGATGGAAATCATAGCCTACCCTTGACTTCCTAGACAATGCAACTTGTACACCAATGTGATTTCAGTTGTTGTTCAGTCATGTCTGATTCTTCATGACCCCATTTGGGGTTTTCTTGGCATAGATACTGGGGTGGTTTGCCATTTATTTCTCCAGCTTTTTTTACAGATGAGGAAACTTAGGCAAGCAGGGTAAAGTGACTTGCTCAGGGCCACATAGCTAGTAAGTGTCTGAGGCCAGATCTGAACTCAGGAAGATGAGTCTTGCTGACTTCAAACCTGGCACTCTATGCACTGTGCCACCTAGCTGCCCCACATCAATGTCAGTGAAAAAGACTAGTGATATCTGGGGTTGCTTTAAAAGATACATATCTTTCAAGAATAAGGTGACAATCCCTCCATACTCTAACCATACCTGAAGTTCCATCCTGGAGCCCACTCTTTAATGAGATGGTAAGTTGGAAAGCATCTAACATTGTGAAGGGCTTTGAGACCATGTCATAGAAAGATGGGTTAAAGAAACAGGGAATGTTTAGACTGGAGAAGAGAAGACGCAACAGTGACATGATATGTCTTCAAGTATTTGGAGAGTGATGAAGTGGATGGATTAGGTTAGTTTAGTTTAGTGCCACAGGACAGAACCGGATGCACTTGGTGGAAGTTACAAAGAGTCAAGTTTAGCCTTCATGGTAAGGAAATCTTCCTAACCAGTAAGGTTATCCAGAAGTGGAATGGGTGACCTCTGGAGGTGGTGGGCTCCCCCTCCTTGAGGGACTTCAAGCAGAGGCTGAATGAGCACTTAACAATGAGTGCCGTTGTTGGGGAATTCCTTTTCTCCTTTGGAAAAGATTAGATGGTTATTAAGGTCCCTTCTGACTCTAAAATCCTGTGGGTCTGTGATGCAAAGGAGCTATCCTTGAATCCCTACAGAAGAAGGAATCTTGGGACTGGCCCATTCCCTCCCTCTCCCTCTTCCTTTGCCCTTCTGGTTTTTCTTTTCCTCTTTATCTGCCTATCAATCTGACTGTCCCAGCCAGCCAAGATTACAACCCCTTCTTCCTCCAAAAAGGCTTCTTACCTTGGAGCGGTGCACTTCTCCATCATCGTCCTCTCCTCCTACTCCAAGGATCTTTCGGGTCTTCAGGCGGCTCACGAGGTCCGTCTGGCTGTGCTTTTTCATGAGAGGCGGAGGCTGTTTGGCCGCCATTTTGGTCACTGGCACCTGCGGACTGGCTTCAGAAGAGCTGAAAAGAGAAAGGTCCCTTCAGCTCAGGCCTGCGGAGAGGTCCTAGGTTCTGTCCTCGGGACCTGGCACGTAACCTGTAGTACTGCTCCCAGCCCATCTCCAGGACAGCCCACAGAAATGGACAGTGAGATCATAGGCCTTGGGGGCAATGTCTCCCATTGGCTGCCCTCAGGGTCAAGCACAACAGGATTCTTACCCACCCCCAACCCTCAGGGGAAGGGCTGCAGTGACCAAGGAAGGAGATGGGGAGTTTGAATAGAAGCCAAGTAATATTAATAGTTCACATTCATTTCCCTAGTGCCATACAGCTCCCAAAAGCACTCTTTCCTCCAGTCACACTGTGAAGTAAGGAGAGGAGGCAGCGCTATTTGCAAGTAATTTTAATTCCATTTCATGGATAAGGAAACAAAGACCCAGACCTATTAAGAGATCTGTCCAAGGTCCCACAGCAAGTAAGCCGCAGAGTCTTCCAGGATGGCACCCAATTCTTTAGTCTACAGATCTAGAGCTCCCAGGGTCTGAGTCTGAGAATCGCAAGCACTCCCCGGGGCATGTAGTCCAATTCCCAACCACGCTCCATGGAATCCTACTGCATTGCCTCTCCAGGGATGGGAGAGAGAGGATCATGAAGAACTAAGCTTTATCAGCACCTATCAGAAGCTTGTTCTCACCTGGGGAAGACCAGTTGGTGCCACCCTGAGCTCTAGGGTCCCTCATGCTGCAGCTTCATTGGCCAGGTTCTCCCTCATTCCAAACCCAGAGACAACATGAACAAATTCAATTCAGTCCCAGTCTATTCCATTCTACAAAGATTTATATGAGCTTACCATGGACAAACTTCACATTCATGTAAAGCCCTCAGGTTAAAAAAAAAAGTATTTTTCTCCTATCAACTTATGGGGGATATGGTACTATATGGTACATGTCTGCCCACTTTATAAGTGAGAAATCTAGAACGAGTGACATTCCATTTGACTCAGCTCTATTCTGTCTCCAAGTGTACTTTACACTCTACATAAAGCTCTCCTATGAGAATCAGGTGAGTTGGTGCCCTTGTTCACATGGGCAAACTGAGGCACAGAACAGAGTTCTAGAATCTGGAGTGGTTTAGGGCACAGGTTCTCCAAGCCTAGGCTCATTCCCATCATGGAGCCCTTGTCAGAATGGTCCACCTCCTTCTCCTCCCTCCCCTATCCCTCCCAACTCCTTTTGGTCCATCCCAAGGATATTCTGAGGATATCCCCAGGTCCATTCCTAAAGACCTCAATCAAGTGTCATTCCTCAGTGAAGCTTGTCCTGCCTGCCATGGCTTCCAGAAATCTCCCCTTTCTTGGAATTCCTTTGGCTTTTCAGTTGTCTTCCACAGTGTAGGACTTAGGGTCATGGATCTATTGCCAGGAGGAAATTCAGAGGATGTCTAGTTCAGCCGTATCACCTTAGAGAGAACTGAGGTTCAGACAGGTAACTCTGTCCGAAGTCACACAGTCAATCAACAGGCATTTATCTGGGCAGCTAGGTGGCACAGTGAATAGAGCACCCACCCTGGAGTCAAGAGGACCTGAATTCAAATCTGACCTCAGACACTTGACACTTACTGTGTGACCCTGGGCAAGTCACTTAACCCTAATAGCCTTGCAAAAAAATAAAATAAAATAAGACAACAACAAAAAAGCCCAAGCATTTATCAAAGAATCTCTTACTATGCCATACACTGGCAGTGCAAGGAAAGCCAAAAATGGTGCCTACCCTGAAGAAGCTTCCACTCCAATCTGAGGTAACATCTGAATAACTAGTACACATAAGACAGATACAGAGTAGATGAGGAGGGAAGTAGAACAAGCATTTATTAAATGCCTACTATGTGCCTGGCACTTTACAAATACTATGTTTGGTTCTCACCACCCTGTGAAGTAGGTGTTATTAGTAATCCAATTTTACTGTTGGGGAAACTGAGGCAGGTAGAGTTTAAGTTACTTGCCCAGGGTCACACAGCTAGGAAGTGACCAAGGCAAGATTCGAACTCAGAGCTTTCTGGCTTTCGGTCCAGTGCTCCACTCACTTTGCCATTTAGCTGTCATGGAAACACATAAAGCCTGGGGCTTCAGTAGCAACTTTTTCAGGGAGAAGGGGCTAGGATCCTCTCCCTTTTCCTAAAACCGTAGGGCACCCTTTGAGCTAATTCCTAGTTGTCCTCCAGGTGATGTGGGCATGGGATGCTTCACTACCCAGCCCAAGAACAAGAGAGGTGACCTTTTCCACACCACCAAAAACTTGCTCAAGCGGGGATCCCAGTGGTATATAGTGAGGATAAGGGGTCAGAGGACCTGTGTTCAAATCCTATCTCTTCTCCTTGGACAAATGACTTAATCTCCCTGGGTCTCAGTTTCCTCATCTGTAAAAACTAAGAGGGTTGGACTAGATGGCCCCCTCAGTTTCCTTTCAGCTCTAGACCTGCGGTCCATGATCCTCATCATTAAAAGCTTGCTCCCTATGTGGAAAAGCAGAATGATACTGGGGACAGTCCTGTACTAGAAGGTAGAAAACCTGGGTTTGAGTCTTTGCCTTGCTACAGTGACTGTGTGACCTTAGGCAAACCACTTAACTTTTCTGGGCTTCAGTCTTCTTGTGAAAAGTGAAAGGTTGGGTTAGCTGCTCTCTCAGCTACAAGTTCTCTGGTTCTGAGGCTTCTTGGGTGTGTTTTGTGCCCAGAAAACAGTGTTTAAGGCAAAATTCTTCCCTGCTGTCCTTCAGTGGGGCACGTGGTCGAAGCATTTCAACCAACCCACCCTCATTTTCTCTGTTGGTCTAAATATATGCTATAATTAAACCTGCCACCCACTGCTGGTGTTCCCGATGGCAGCTGCCCACGGGGTGGGGGGGGGGGAAGTTGGGTGGGGGGAAACTGATGATCTAGCAGAGAAGAGAGGCACCCAAGCTGTCGGGGAAGGCTTTGTGAAACCTCGTCCAGGCTCCCATCCCCCCCCCTCCTTCTCCTCCTCCTCCTCTTCTTGTATTCTGCAGAGAGCAGCAGGTTCCTTATGCTCAGGCTATGGGGCTTCTTTGACCATGGATTCCCCATCTCTAGTCCTGCAGGTCAGTGAGCTTTGGGAGAAATGAGAACTTGTAATGAGGGATCTCACAAGAGAGCCCCCATGCCAAAAACTGGCCTTGTCAAGCTTCTCCTCCAGCCCTGCCAACAGAGCAAAGACTCTGGGTCCCAGTCCTATCCAGATGACACATGGAGCCATTTGGGAGCACTTTGTATCCTGAAATACAGTCTCAGAACATACAGTGATTGGTGCTCCCCCTTCCCCCTCAGACATAGCTGAGCCATTGCCCTGGCTCACAAAGGCACTGCTCTCTGGGCCTAGGTTTGGAAAATCAAAAGGGTGAACTAGAGAATTTCTAACATCCCTTCCCAGCTCTGACATTCCATATTCTGAGGTCTCTTCCAGCTTTGACATTCTATGTTCTATGGTGTCTCCCAGCTCTGACATTCTGTGTTCTAAGGTCTCTTCCAGCTCTGACATTCGATGTTCTAAAGTCTCTCCCAGTTCAGATATTCTATGTTCTAAGGTCCTTCACAGCCCTCACTTTCTATGTTCTAAGGCCCCTCAAAGTTCTGACATTCTGTGTTTTATGTTGCAAAGTTCCTTCCATCTCTGATGTTCAAGGTTTTATGTTCCATTCCAATGCTCTCACTCTGCAATTCTGAGATTCTCCTGAATCCCTTTGGGATGTGGGGGAGGGAGGAATGGATCTGTAGCTCAGTGGGCCTGGCCTCTTCCTCTAGTTGAGAGAGTCCCTTTGTGCCCCATTCTCCTTGCTGATGATTTAAGATTCTTCCTGAAAGCAGGAGAGGCCCAGAGGAGGAGGCAGCCCTACTTTCTGGAGCCATGTTTATATAGACAACTCAGAGCATGGGGTAACTGTACCTCTCCACCAGCTGGGAGGAGGAGGAGGGAGGGGAGAAGGAGGAGGAGCAGGAGATGAGGCATGGAGGTGTGGAGTGGGGGAGGAGCAACAGAGCTACCCAGGCTCCCCCTGGGAATTCACGTTCTGCTTTTCCAGAGTCAGAGCACAGGAAGTCTGCTGAGCAAGGTCTCAGCATGGAAATGCAGTCTGGCTGGCATGCTGGCTGCACATTTCCTTGCTGTTCTAAGCCACAGGTTCTCTCCCTGGCAACACGGAGGTAGAGGGGCAGAAGGACTGTCGGACCTTCCTTATATGAGCCCCCCTACCCTAGGGTCCCAGAGAGAGAAGACTCTATCCAAATGCAATAAGCCCAGATCGTTCAATGTCTCCGATCTCTGCAGAGGGCAGTGCAGGGGATCCTGCCGGCTTGACAGTCAGGGGAACCTAAGTTCCAATACTGTTTCAGGAGCTTGCTTACTAGCTGTGGGACCCAGGGCAAGGTATTTCTCTCTGACTCAGTTTTCTCATCTGCAAAATAGGGATAATAACAGCACCTACTTCAGAGGGTTGTGAGGATCAAATGACATGGTATCTAGTGCTTCAAGCACCGTATAGAGTTGTTGCTGTTGTTCATAGGAGGTCTAGAAAGCAGTGTAGGAGGTGGAGAGGAGGGAGGGGAGGGGGAAGAGGAGAAGAGTGGGGGGGAGGGGAGAGGACAGGAGGGAGGGGAAGAGAGGGGAGGGGGGAGAGGAGAGGGGAGGGGAGGGGGACAGGAGAGGAGAGGGGAGGGGAGGGGGCAGAGGAGAGGGGAGGGGAGGGGGCAGAGTAGAGGGGAGGGGAAGGGGAGAGGAGAAGAGTGGGGAGGTGAGGGGGCAGAGGAGAGGAGAGGGGAGGGGAGGTGAGGGGGGAGAGGAGAGGGAAGGGGAGGGGAGGGAGAATTCCACCATTGGGTGGAACTATTAATGAAGTAAACAATGGCTGCCTTTGGGACTTTCAGAATTGGAGAGGTCTGGAGCATTCACCAGTTTTTGGTTTTGTTTTCTTGCCCCACCCCCACCCCCAATCAGGCCAATACCCACCAGGGCTCTGAGGGGCAGAAGGTTCCACCCACAGATCTCCTTAGCGTCAAGATTCCCCTGGTAAGAATTTCCTGAGGCTCATCAGGGTTAGGTGATATGTATAGGGTCATACAACTAGTAAGTGTCCAAGATGGTATTTGAACCGACTTTTTCCTGATCCCAGGTTTAGCACTTTGTCCACCAGATCCCATTTGCTTCCTGATCCCAACTATATTTGCAAAGATTTGTAGCTGGACGTAAAGGCCATCTATTCCAATTCTCTCCTTTTATAGATGGGGAAATATGGTTGCCTTAAATGGTTAGGTTTTCCCCCCCTTAGGGATATTCAAGCAGAGGTCAGATGACCACTTATCAGGTATTTTGTAATAGAGATTCCATTCTTGTGTGGGTTGGCTCTCTCCATGGGTTCTTGCCCTTTTTGTGTGTGTCCTAGACCCCTTTGAGGTCTAGACTATGGACCCTTTCTAAGAATAATACCTTCAAATGCCTAAAGTAAAAAACATGGATTTACAAAACATTACATATATTGAAATATAGCTATCCAAGGGCAGCTGGGTGGTACAGTGGTTAGAGCTCAGGGCCTGGAGTCAGGAAGACTCATCTTCCTCAGTTCAAACCTGGCCTCAGACACTTACTAGCTCTGTGATCCTGGGTAAGCCACTTCACCCTGTTTGCCTTGGTTTCCTCACCTGTAAAATGAGCTAGAGAAGGAAATGGCAAACCAATCCAGTATCTGTGCCAAGAAAACCCTAAATGGGGTCATGGAGAGTCAGACACGACTGAATAACAAAATATACAAATATTTTAAAAAGCAAGTTCATGGACCTCAGCTAAAGAATCGCTTTACTAGATGAACACTGGGTCCCTTCCAGCTCTCAGAATTTGCGATCAAGTCCATTCTCCTTTTGCAGGGGGTGGGGTGGGGAGTGATTTGAAATCAGTGAGGCTGAGACCAACCAAAACACCTTTCCCAAGGTCACACATTAGATGGGAAGGCCTAGTGGGCTTTGGGGGAGAGGGGTGACTTCAAGCTGGGGATGAGGGAATAGAGAGTGAAGCCAAGGAATCCCAGCCCTGCTTCCACAGTGCACCAAGGGAAAACACACACCTGGGTGTCCAAGTGGCACGTCTTTCTGTCTCAGTCTTCCCTCTCACCTCCCCCATCTTTTTCCTCCCTTCCCCCTAGCTCAGTGAGAAATCCCCTTCCCTTCTGAGTGACACCAGCCTTGTTTCCACAGTAACAGACCAAGTCAGATTTCTGCCTCCCTTGCCAGGGAGGGTGAGAGAACACGAGCATTAGATGAGGAAGGATCAAAGGGAGGAGAGGGAGCAGGGCAAGAAGGGAGGAGAGGAGGGGGGATGGTGGAGGGGAAAGGGAGAAACCTCTGGCAGGGCTACCTTCACCTGTTTGGGTGTTTGCTTGTTTTTTTCTCCATGGTCCAAGGATTCAAGAAGAAGGCAAAGGCTACCTCATTGAATGCAGCCAAATTCCTGAAAAGGAACCAGGTTTCTTCCCAAAAGACTCTCACTGTTAGACTCTGGGAGGTGTGTTTGTGGGAGGGCGACTGCTCTGATTCTTCTAATCGTATGTGTTAAAAGCTGCTCTAAAGAATGTGTGGGGGGGGGAGGGGTGGAGATACAACTCCCCTCCCAAAAAAGCCACAAATTGGGAGCTCCTCAAACCCCACATCAATACCAGGCCCAACAGGAACTAGAACCCAGGACAGGTCCTGTAGCTGGCAGGCAGAGTTGATGCTGTCTGTATAGGTTTGATGATTTAAGTGCATCCCTCCCCTCCCCCTCCCCACAAGCCCCATCCCCATCCAGCCAACATTTCCTCTGTTCCTCGGGGCTAAAGGGCTTGTCTCCAGGAGACCCTTGGGATCCCAGCATATCATCGCATTATCACCCTTTGTCACAATAGCACAGATCAGGGTGGTAGAATGGATAAGCTGATGGAGTCCGCCTCAAGAGAGGCTTGGGTTCAAAGCCATTTCTGACACTTATCAGCTGGATGTCCTGAATAAATCACAGCTCCTCTGAGTCTGTTTTTTCATACATGAAATCTCACCAGGTTTTCTGAGAATGAAATGTCTGGGAAGCACTTTGCATGTTTAAAAGTGCTATTAAAACATCAGATTATTACTGTCATTACTAGCTTAAGGAAGTATAATATAACCTATTGGATATGAGACTTAGAATCAGTAAGACCTGAGTTCAGATTTAGCCTCTGGCATGTAACCTTGGCCAAGTCTTAACTGCTATCTGCCTCAGTTTTACCATCTGTCAAATGAGGAGATTAGACCCAAGCCCCTTCTGACTCTCAACCTAAGCACCTATGAAACGGTACATCTAGACATTAATCATAATGATTGATCTCATGCCCATCATCTCATTAGCTCCTCACAATGGATATCTCCATTTAACAGATGAGGAAACTGAGGCTCAGTGCCTTGCCTAAGGAGTAAGTATATGAGTCAGGATTGTCACTGAGGACTCCAAGGAACCCTTAAGCAGCTCTGCCTCTCACCATTAGCAAGGGACCAGATAAGCCCAGGGCTCTTCCCAGTTAACCAAGACTGTGGCCTCGATAACTTGAGGACCTCTCCTCTTATGCAGTGGGTGGAAAGACATTTCATGATTCAGTAAGTGCTTCCTGTAGGTAAATCTTGCCTCTCTCCTCTAGTTTGTAAACTACCAGAGGGCAGGGTCCAGGTCTTATACCTAGAATTGTGGAATCATATATTTAGAACTAGAAGGGACCTTGGGGCCAGGAATGGAATTGACAATGAACTGAACTGGGAGACAGAGAGTCTTGTGGGAAGAATAGCAAGGGGTTTAGTGTTACAGGATCAGAGAGCTCACGGAAAGGAGATGGATGTGAGAAGATTAGAAATGTAGGAAGGGGATAGGTCTGGCATCAAGTGCCAGACAGAGGATGCTATCGTTAACCCTAGAGGTAATAGGGAGCCATTGAAGCATATTGAGTAGGGGTGGGTGATCTAAAGATCATTTTGGCAACTGAACCCTTTCCCCTCTCTAGAGCTGTTTCCTCAGCAATACACTGGGGTGAATAACACTTGTGCATCCTCCCTCACTGGACTGCCATGAGACTCCAAAAAGAAAATGCCTGGAAGGTGGTTTGCACTGGTAAAGAGACCCTGCTGCTCCTCCCCCCACCCAAGGCCCAGTTTCCATGGGGCTGTGTTTGAGGGCAGTCAGGGCTAAATTTCTGTAAACATAGCTTTCTCTGCCCTTCCCCCCTCCCTCTCCCCTAGGCCACCAAGGTCCCTGGCCTTGGTTCTGAGCCAAAGACACAAGATAAAAACAATCCTTGTCTGAAATGGAAAGGGACAGAAGCCAGAGGAAAAGAGGCTCTGGGTTCCTTGCAGAACCCTGGAACTTATCCATCAAATAGGAGGGAACAGTCAGGGGAGGGGTTGGGGCGGGGAAACCCTTTTCCTCCAGTCTAGGAATTCTTAACCTGGGATTTGTGAGCTTTTAAAAATATTTTTTAATTGTTGTATTTCAATATAATTAATTTCCTTTGTACTCCTTTGTATTTTATTTCATCATTTGAAAAATGAATATGAGAAGGAGACTGTAGGTTTTGCCAGACTATCAAAGCATCCAGGACACAAAATAGGTATGAACCTCTGATTCAACACTATTAGGCTCACTTCTAGCTATATATCCTAGGTAACTTGTGGTATAAAGGAAAGAGAGCTGGACCTGTAGCCAGGAAGACCTGAGTTCAAATCCAGCTTCATATCCTAACTAGCTGTATGACTATAGGTAAGTCATTTAACCTGTTTCAGCTTCCTCATCTGTAAAATGGAGATCCCAGGGTTGTTGTAAGGATAAAAAGAGACAAATTTTTGTAAAGCACTTTGCAGACCTTAGAGTACTGTTAAATGCTAGCTATTATCTGTCTTCCACTGGAAAATCTTCTCCCAGAAAAATAGGTGTCCTTTTTAGAAGACAAACTGGCTGACTTAAATGTCAGCTTTTTCTGTTCCCTTTCTCCCTTACCCTCCAATGGAGCCAAAAAGTGAGAAGAAAGAGGAAAAAGCAAAGGGTTCTGGGTCTTAGACTCTCTGGGCCTCAGTTTCTTTATCCATACAATGAATGGGTTGAAAGAGATGGCCTCTTGGGTTCCTTCTAGTTATGAGTCTGTGATGCTGTGATAGTCATTCAAAAGGAGGGTCAGGAGTTAGAAGGGTATTGTGGAGGGAGGTAATGGCACAGTGGCATGATCACTTGCTCTGGAATCAAAGGATTTGTGTTCAAATTCCACCTCTGTGCCACTTACTTCCTGTATGACCTGAGACAAGTCACCTAATCTTTATAGGCCTCAGTCTTCTCATTTTAAAACAAAGCGTCCTTGAATAAGACTAGAGAGCCTCTGAAATCTCCTTCCAACCCTATGAGCCTAGGAGAGCTGAATCAGGAGTCAGAAGATCTCAGTTGGAATTCTGCCTCGGTCTCTTCCTGTGTGACTCTGGACAATCATTTCTCCTAGCTGGGACTGTTTCTTCACCTATAAAATGAAGTGACTGTTGATCTACTATGTTCCTTTTAGCTCTAGACTGAGAATGCTCTGGTCTGGAAAAGGGGCCAGATTTGGCAGGGGTGGGGGGGGAGTGGAGATGCCTGTTTAGAATCAGCAGTTGCTAGCCCTAGGACCCTGAGTAAATCTCTCCTCAGATCTTCAGTTCTCTGATCTATAAAATGACAGGTTTGGATTAGATCAAGAGTTCTTAACTTTGTGTATACCATGAACCCCTTAGACAGTCAGTCTGGAGAGGCCTATGGGCTTTCAGAATCAAGTTTTTGAATGTGTAAAATAGCATACATAAGGTTACAAAGAAAATCAAGTACATTGAAATAGTTACAAAATGTGTTTTTAAGTTCATAGACCCCAGGTAAAGATTAGATTAACCACATGGGTCCTTTCACCTCAAAATATATAGCAGTGGGCTTCATGATTTCATTATTCTGTGGATAAGAGAGAGAGAGAGAGTGAGAAAGGGAGGGAGGGAGGGAGAGAGAGAGAAAGAGAGAGAGAGAGAGAGAGAGAGAGAGAGAGAGAGAGAGAGAGAGAGAGAGAGAGAGAGCCCTTTCCATGAGTCTGTTACAGATTGGATTGTTAGGTTGACCAAGACCATTTCGGGAGAGGCTACCTTCCCATCTCCACAATGCACATACTCCCCCAACCTCCTTCTAGCATCAAGAGAACTGTATCTGATTGAGAATTCTTCTTGCTTTTCAAATAGAGTATTTCCCACTAAGTCTCCAAATAAGACTATTGCAGTCTTGAGCCCATAGAGGGCAGCTGGTGCCATCAATGTGGAGCTGCTTTGTTTTCAGGGAAGGGACAGCAACATTTCCAAGTTCATGTATCTCCTGGGACTGAGAAGGGAGAGGAGAGGGATGGAGAGAAGCATATGGGAGAGTCTTAGGACCTTCAGACAATGAGAAAGAGAATGAGAAACTTAGATAGATAGATAGATAGATAGATAGATAGATAGATAGAGGCAGGCACAGGAGCAGAGAAAGGAGTGAAGGGGGTGGTAAGGAAGACAGAGTATACCCATACCAACTTTAACCAATCCAGAATGATGTGGAAATGGAAGCCCAGCCAGAGGAGGTTTGTCCCAGTTCACATAGGTAGTACATAGTAGAGTCATATTCAAACTCAGGGCTTTGGATTCCAAATACAGGGAATGCCCTGTCTCCAACAAGTTTGGATTTTACACAGTGCTAGTCCTGAGACTGTCATTTCTGAGGACTCATTCCTGAAATGACACCCTGAGTCCCTTTTAGCCAGGTCAATATGTTTCACTGCCTCAGTTTTTCCATTTTACAAGATTGAATCAGGAATGCCATCTTCCTAGATGAGTGTTGCTAGTTCAATGGACATGTAAGCAACCAAAAGCCAGAGTATGTCTAAGCTACTGTGGGGAGCTGGGGGTAAATTTCCCAGGAAGAGAACCTTGGACCTTGATAACCAGCTGGAGACAACATGATAGAGCAGAAGTCATGCTAGACTTGGAGTCAGGAAGACAAGGGATTAAATCTCAGGTCTGACAGCTTTGTGAGATCCCTGGGCATTAGAGAACTAACTACCAAGATTCCAGGGATTCAGAGCCATTGTTCCCAAATTGGGGAAGAAAGTGTCAAGGATCTAAGGTCAGGCCCCTTCCAGCCTTAGATTAAGTGACACCTCCAATTAAAACCTTTCCTGATTTACCAGATGACTAATGGTCTCTCCCTTAATTACACTGCAATGAGTTTCCATATCTTTTGTATTTCTCTTTCTGTGCCTGTGTTTTCCCTAATAAGATGTAAGCTTCCTGAGAACAGAGGCTGTTTTTTTTTGGGGGGGGGGGGTGTCTTTGTATCCCAAGAACTTAGCATAGTATTTAGCTCTTAGTAAATTTTGGATTGGATTGGATTGAGGCAAGAGGAAGGGATGAGGAGGAAGGTACCTCTTTTCTGGCTCATAAATCTTCCACACTTCCTCCATTGAAAGCCCTAGGAGTTCCCTGGGATGCCATGCTCCTCCTTCCCAGAAGTTGAGTCAGTCAGTCAACAAGCATTTACTAAGCACTTACTTTTGGCTACACTGTCAGGGGACCCTAGGAAGGCCTGGTCTTATCCTGTAACATAGCCGTTTTTCTGGTACCCAGAGAAAGGAGCCAACAGTCTCTACCATTAACCTTCTCAGCGTTAACCTGGTATCCATGAACATTTTAAAAAAATATATTTTGGTAACTATTTCGATAGAATTAGTTGCCTCTGCAATACTATATAGCTTATTTTATGCATTTAAAAATATTATTCTGAACAGAGGTCCATCGGCTTCCCCAGACAGCCAAAGAGGTCCATGCCACAACAGAGGAGCCCCCACCCCCCACCCCAGTACCACAAGAGCACTCCTCTGGGCCAAGAAGTAGAAAATGGCCAAGTTCGTGGCCTCACAATTTGGGTTGCTGTCATATGGGGCATTTTCCCTCTTCCTCCACCCCCATCCCCCCACTCCTTGGATGGAGTATCGCGGGGCCGTGGGGAGTCAGCCTTTGGTGATGGTCCCCTGACTTTCAGAGCCTGGTAGCGGGGCTCCTGCTCTCCGGGCTGATTGTTTCCTCATGGGAAAAGTTTGCTTTGGGAAAGCGGAACGTGGCTTTGGAGCTCTGGACCCAGGCTTTGGGGTTAGGAAGCAGGATATTGTATGGACAGAGAACTCGATGGCATTTCTGCGCTAAGAGGCACTTGGCCAAGTCCGGCTGCTTTCGTGTCTCTTCTCTTCTCCTCTCTCCCCCTCTCTCTCCCCGCTCCCTGGCGCACACACCAAAGCACGCCTCCCTCCCCGGGTTATTCCCGTCAGCCAAAAAGCTGCCTGCGCAACTACTCCGAGGCTACAACCGACAGAGGGAATCCCGGAGCTCCGCAGACGAACAGACGACAGGACCCAGCAGCTGAAGCAAGGCCAAGCTTCCTCGGGTCCTGAGCCTCCCAGAAGTGCCCCTTCCCGCCTGCCCCCACCCAGGAGCCCGGGGCAACCCAGACGCCGGCCCCCGCAGGCTCCCGGTGGCTGCTGCGCGCCTGTATCTGCTTCTAGGGCAGTGACCCACCAGACCGTCCGCTTGGCGTCCTCAGCTATCAGGGCTCCAGGCCCGCACGTCTGCCCGCCTTCCTGCCTGCCTGTCGGAGTGGTCCCAGCTCCCCAGGGCTCCTGGATCCCTCGCGCCTCCATCCCGGGGCACTTACCGTGGAACCCCGGGCCGGGAAGGCTCCGGGGGAATCATCGGATCCAGCCCTGGGTCGGGTCTTCTTGGGTCATCTGGCCCATCTTCCTGCATCCCTAGCTTGATTACCCCCAAATCACCCTCCCAGAGCCTACGTGGCTCTAGGGTTCGGACAGTTCTGTAGGCAGCAGAGACTCGCTCAGCTAGCCCCTTCCTACACCAACCCTGAGCTACTGGTAAGACTGGGAGGAAGGAAGGAATGAAGGAAGGGAGGTATCCCAACCTCACAACTTCTTTCTCAGCAGTATTTAAGATCCCAGGATTTGCAACTGCAAAAGACCTTAGAGAGCTTCTCGTCCAACCCCTTATTGGACAGACGAGGATGCTCAGCTTGAGAGGGGGAAGAAATTGGTCAGAAGTCACACCGCTAGTCAGAGGCAGAGCTGGAACTAGATCCCCAGATCACGTCTTGGCTATATGGCATGGTAGGCAGAACTGGAAGGGACTTTAGGGCTCCGATAGTCCAACCCCCTCATATGATGGATGGGGAAACTGAGGTTCAGAGGCAAAAGAGGAGGGAGGGAGGACAGATAGAGAAGACAGGGGGAGACAGAGAGATATAGAAACAGAGTGACTCAAACAGAGAGACAAAGAGATAGAGTGGTACAGAGAGAGGAAGGGGGGGGGGAGAGAGAGAGAGAGAGAGAGAGAGAGAGAGAGAGAGAGAGAGAGAGAGAGAGAGAGACGCTTACAGAGACAAAACAGGAAAGAGACAAGAGACGAGGAGAGACAGAAAGAAAAACGGGGGAGGCACAGAGAGCGAACACCAGAGTTGTGAGCAGAGAGAGACACGACAAGAAACCACTGACAGTGAGAGATTTTTAAGAGACTGAGACCCTTAGAGATAGATTTGGAGAGGGAGGGGAGAAGGTCCCGAACTCCCCTTCCCAGCTGTCGGCTCACATCCCCATCCCCCTCCACCCCCAGCAGCAGAGCCAGAGAGCGGAGAAGCCTGCAGAGACGCAGCCAAAGCCCCAGATCCCCTTCTGTCCCCCTCCTGGAGCGCCGGTTACTTTCCGCGGGGGTTCCTGCCGCACGCAGACAGCTCGGAGTCCGGAGAAGCAGCTGCCCGGGCGGAGGAGGAGAAAGAGGAGGCGGGGTGGGGGTGCAAACCCAGTGGCCAGATAGGGGAGGAAGGAGAAGCGGCGGAAAAAGCAGCGCCTTACCCCGCTAGGGCATGGTCGTCGGCGGGGCCGAGCAGAGGCTGCATGGGGCTTACAGCGGGCGGCACACCGGGCCGCCAGACCAGGGACCAGGCACAGGAGCAGGCACAGGCGCGCAGCTGCCTCACATGGCGGGGTTGGCTCTGGGGCCAGGGCCGGGACCAGAGGAGCCGGGGCAGAAGAAACTGAGTCGTCTGAGCGCAGCGCCCTGCGTGACGGAGCTAAGCCACCAGCCAGCGGCCAGGGCTGGTCCCTCCTCTCCATTACCATATTAAACCAATCGCGCTCCCTAAGAGATGTCACCTCCCACGCGCTGGGCTGCCTGGCTGGGGAGGCGTCTGCGGGCGGTGAGGGAGCTAGCTAGCGGGGGAACGAGGAAGCTAGAGAGCCAGGGCTCTGGGGAGGGGGGTGGGGAGAGCAGGTCCAAGCCCCGGGGGCAGGAGGCTCCCCCCTCTGTCCGCTCCCATCTCCTCTCCAACGCCATCTCCCCAGGACGCTGAACCTTACTCAAAGGCCCCTAGGCTGCCTTCGGGGACTCTCCCACCTTTCTGGGCTGCTTACAACCTCTTAGCAAAGGTAGAAAGGAGGCACCTGGGGGAAACCTAGAAAGAGAAAGAGAGAAGCCGAGCCAGGCTTTACTTTCAGACACGGGATGGAGTATCTGAGGGATATACGCCAAAGAGTACAACCACTGTAGGTTGTATTTGGAGAGTTCTGGGACTGTCGTATATTGGACACTCCAGTGATCTCCTTCCCTCCCCCTCCTCCCTGGCTGCAGCGCCACCCCCAAGCCTTCCCCAGCACTGAAAGTGATGCACAGATACGTAAGTCAGTCAGTATTGTCGGATTCTAATAACTAGAGGGCGGCTCGCTGTCATTGCTGTGAATGACAATTAAGGTCACACACACACACGCGCGCACACACACACACACACACACACACACACACACACACACCCTCCAATTCACTTCAGAAAAAACTCTAAAGTACAAATGCTGGAAAGGTATAGAGCAGGCTAAAGCAGGTGAGTCGGTTATTATTAGTTTACTATTAATTATTATTATTAATGGCCTACTGAGTGCCTGGCACTGTGCTGAGATCTGGACACTATAAATATAGCTGGCTCCGATGGGTTCCTGAGTCCCTCAAGCTTCCTGGACCCCCAGGTGTTTCTTTGTAACTCAGACTGCTGGAAGTTGGCAGGAGTCCCAGCGACCATAGCTGGGAGTGGGAGGATGCTTTGGGTGACTACACATAGTCTGTGGGCGTGTGTGTAGGGGGGAAGACAGAAGTTCATCTATAGACACTGTCACTACATCTTTCCCTCATCAGCCACAGCAAAGCTGAGCAGCGGCCCCCTCCATCCCCTCCCACAGCCCCTTCTGGGCTTTTATTGTTGTATTTAACCTGACGTGACTGGATTTCACCTGGGGGTGGCGGGGTTAGGGTGTTTACGCTGTTTAAGCCCTTACAACGCTAGGGAGGGACATTACCCTTGTGGGTCAGTGAGGCGTTTTTTTTTTTTTTTTCCATGGCGAGATGGGAGCTAGGATTCTTGGTCTCTTCCCGTGTTTATCACTTAGCCTCATTTTTTTTTAACTTAGCCTCATTTGTGAAGTGGAAGGATTGCATAAATAAAGGGGCTGACTCCAGCTTTGCAGCGCTCGGTGTTAAAAACAAACAAAAAGTCCCGGAGGTAGAGGACTGAGTGCAAGCCCCTGGGCGTATCTCCCGTGAACACTGACGTTCATGGATGTAAGGGATCTAAGTGTGGAAATTCCCATCACCAATGAAACTCAGCACATCGAGTGTCCTGAATTCAAGACTTACCTAACTCCCACACTGGTTGCTTGTCCACCTGCCTCTGTCCGGTACATCCACGTTATTGTTGTTCACTTGTTTCTGTCATGTCCTACTCTCCCTAATCCCATTTGAGGTTTTCTTGGCAAAGATACTGGAGTGGTTTGCCATTTCTTGCTCCAGCTCATTTTGCAGATGAGGAAACTGGGGCAAGCAGGATTAAGTGACTTGCCCAGGGTCACACAGCTAAAGTCTGAGACCAGATTTGAACTCGAGAAGATGAGTCCCGGTGCTCTATGCACCATGGTGCCACCTAGCGGCTCTAAGATCCACATTAGACTGCATTAATGCAACCCTATTATTCAGCCCAGAGAGGCTGCTGGTACCACTGTCCTCAACCCTTCAACTTCTGTCTGTGTATTATGTTCAGTTCTGGATACCTGGTCAGGCTGAAGTATTGCCGGCAAACTCCAGTGTATCCAAAGAAGGATAGCAAGAATGGAAGTGAGGGTAGAGGCAGGCAGAAAATCATGTCACAGAAGGAAGGTTGAAGGAGGCGGTGGGCAGGGAGGGCAGTGAGAGGGAGGAACTTGCTAACTACTAGAACTGTCCGAGGAGGGAATGAGTTGCCTCAGGGAAGAGTGAGGCACCCTGTCTCAGAAAGCATTTGAACAGAGAGAGGATGGATGTGATGCCCCAGGTAAATTGTCAAGGGACTCCAGCATGAAGTTATTGGACATGGGAGTCTGGAGGACAGGTACATTGTCTAGCTCCAGGCCTTACTCATGAAGGGGCAAGGAAGCATTAATGACTGTCCATTGAACTGAATTGAATTGAAGCACATGTAAATAACAGCTAACTGGTACTGTCCACGTGCCCAGCAGCTATTTAGTACAGCAATCAGCCCAGCACCTAGCAATGCTTCCTTTCTCAGGGAGCACTCTGCCTTTGGCCTGGATCCGGTGGCATTTCTTCCTGCCCCCTCCACTCTGTACCCTGATCTGCTGGGAAGAAAGTACAGTCTGATTGCCTGCACACCTGATATGGGATTTCCCCATATACCAGACAATTCCTCCCCTCACATCGTGGCCATTCTTCCACCAGAGCCCTATTACAGGTCAGTATGTTAGTCTGATGTCTTTCTCCAGCCTCTCAGCTGGTAAAGATGCTGGGGTGGTAGGGGACAATAGAGAGAAGAACCCCCTGAAATATGGTATCAAATGGTGAATTACATCCACATTGAGGCATTAGAGGTACAGCAGCCCCTCGAGCTGGAAAATCTGCATCCCCTTGTATAGAGAAGTCTGAATTTTTTTCTTTTTCTTTTATGGGGTGTTTACCTTATTGTAAAATTTGGGTCGATATTATACAATAATATACATATATTTTATGCATTTCTGAGTTTCTAAACTTTTTCTGTGTCATCTGCTGGTCTTTGCATTTCTTCTGTGGCTTCTGCAAAACTCTTAAAAAATCCCCATTTAATTTCTTATGCCAACCCATGATGTATCAGAACCACAATGAGGAAAGTTGAGATGTGGAAGGGATAACTAATTACTGCAGCCTACTCTTCCCAGCTTCCCTAATGTAATATTCTGAAGGCCTTCTTTCTCATTTTCTATGTCTGTTCTGGGTCTGGCATGGGTCTCAAGAGGAAATACTCCCAGAATAAGGGGAGGAAGGCAAACAGAGTCTATGTGTGACGCCCAGCTCATCCCACCTGAGGGATGCCCTCCCTCAGCACAGCAGGGCCCTCTGCTACAGTGGCACCTTTTGTCTTTAGCAGATACTCTTAGGCACTGCTTTTCCTCTCCTGATCAAAATGAGAACACAGCTCCTCCTCCCTTTATTCGACTGAGAAAAAGATTGGGTTTTTCAAAAGGAGGATTATTGGGCCAATCTTTTGAGGAACTATGAATTCCACAGTGGTACCCATCTATATACTCTTAGGGATTCTGAAGATCAGAGAGGCTGTGACTTGCCTAGCATCACACAGCTAGATAAATGTCTGAGGCAGGATTTAAACTCAGGTCTTCCTGATGACGAATTCAACACACTCACACTCGGCATGACAGCAAGCTATTTCTCCCATTCCTGGGTACCTAAGAGAAAATTAAAATAGATGAAATATAAATTAAATTATATAAATATAAATACTGACAATAAATATATAATATTTATATAAATATTTATAAATAAATATAAAAAACTTTGTAAATAAATGAATAATAAACAATAAAGACAAATTAAAATAAACAAGTAGATTCTACCTCCTCTGCATAGCTTTGTCTGATGTCCCCAGACAGGGAAGCCTCCCCCCTCCCTCAGGCCACTCTCTTTGACCTCCCCTAAGCCCAGGCCAGTAATCATATTCTGATGCATATTGATTTGTATATGCTCCCCCACCCCCAGTTCTCTCCTTCTTTGGAGTTCCTTCTCACAATAGGAGTAGGAGATGTCATTAGGGAATGTATGATGAAAAGAGAAAGGGAGCTGGTCATGTGGCCAGTGAGGGTGAGGGATGATAGGTGGACCACCCATTTGCTTCTCTAGAAGTCTCCCAACATCAGGATAATTTGAGGACTGGTGAGTCAGGTTGGGCAGGCATGTGTGAATTG
This sequence comes from Trichosurus vulpecula, assembly GCF_011100635.1. NCBI lineage: Eukaryota > Metazoa > Chordata > Mammalia > Diprotodontia > Phalangeridae > Trichosurus > Trichosurus vulpecula. The sequence goes on from NC_050578.1 coordinate 256,440,437, forward strand.
TGATTTGTATCTTTGGAGTGTGGTATCACAAATGCATGTGAGCACCCGAGTCTTTTCTTCCCTTCTCCCTGATTAATTGTTGACAGCCCAGGAGTACTGTGGTCATTTCAATAGGAGGGATGGCAGCCGTCATTTAACTGGCCTATCATGAGCAGAACCAGGGTCAATGGGTAGAAGGAACAAAGAGGCAGATTGCAGCTGCTCGGCAGGAACATCTTCCCCACGGAGCTGTCCCAAAGTAGCCGAGGTTGCCTCGAGGGTCTTCAAGCACCGGCTATACAACCATTGGGGAGGGACGCCTTTTGTCCTAAATTGGAGATGTCCTTGAGGTACTTTCTGGTGCTCAAGTTCTGTGATGCCTACAGGACAATGATCATATTGCTTCATATCACTAGGGCCCAGGATCTCAATTATTGGATTATATTGAATTGTAGATAGGAGATATTTAATAAGTGTTGAAATAAATCTCCTATTTGGGGGATTGTTTCATAGAACATTAAAGGGGCCTTGCATCCTCAAAAACACCCTGTGAGGTTGATGCTATTACCTGCATTCTTCAGATGAGAAAACTGAGGCTGAGAACAGCTAAGTGACTTACCTAGGGTTATGCAGCTGCTAAGTGTCTGAGACAGGATTCAAACACAAGTCTTCCAGTCTCTGAGTCCAACACTATCCACTGTGCCACCTTGCTGCCTGAAATTTAGAATGTTAAAGCTAGGAGGAAGCTTGAAACCTAGAATGTTAGAGCTGGGAAGAAACTTGTGGCCCAGGATCATAGAATTAGATAGATGGAACCTCAACTCGTGGCTTCTGGCTCCAAGGAGCCCAGGAGAGAACAGTGCTTCCTTATCTAGACCCCAAAGATGCTTTCTACCAGACCAGTGCCTTTCCCACTATGATATTATTTCTCCTCCTGGGGATGTTTATGAGAAATAACCTAGGAAAATGTTTGGGACATTCTGTCATCATTTCCTTGGAGACCCCTGCCCGCCTCCTCCAGACTTGCCTAAGACTGAGAAGACTTTCCCCAGCACATGCTAACCATTCCCTAGTCTGCTTCTCAGCAGGTGCTTTGATGTAGTAGACAGAGCATTGGATGGAGCTTCAGGTCAGGAAGCCCCCGATTTGAATCCCACCTCAGACACTTACTAGCTGTGTGAACTTGGGCGAGTCACTTAGCTCCTCTTGGTGTGTTTCCTCAGCTGTAATAAATAGCAACTACCTCTGAGCCTTGTTTTAAGTATTAAACTCATGCTGGCAGAGGAAGCTCCTATTCCTCACACCAACCCCATCACATACTGCATTTTACTGATATTAGAGATGAAGAAAGTAAGGCCAGAAGGGTGATAACAGTCTAGTTTTCCTCCTCACCCCATATCACCCCGATATCTACAGCATCTACTGTGCTGTGTTAACCAAGGAGGATTCGGGGTGGGGGAAGGCGGAGAACGAGCTTTTATATAAATACATACTATGTGCCCTGTGTGCTTTTTACAAATATTATCTCATTTGATCCCATAATGATCTTGTGAAGTGAATGCCATTATTCTTCTCATTTTAAAGTTGGGGAAACTGAGGCAAACATCAATTAAGTGACTTGCCCAAAATCACATGGTGTCTGCAATCAGATTGGAACTTGAGACTTTCTGACTCCCTAGCTGCAATTGTTTCTTCTTTCTAGAAACAGCTCCCCCTTCCCTTCTCACACCTGCTCCCCAACATCTGTGAGAAGCCATGATGGAGACATAGCTGATATCTCTCCCCTCATTGCTCCCTCCCCACCCCCTCACCCCAATCCCCTCACTTTTTGGCTGTGTCTAGCCTGTGAATCATCCTTACTGAGCTACTCGGGAAGCTAATGAAATGTCACAGAGCTCACTCACCTGGGGTGGGGGGGGGGCAGGGCGTAAGGATTAACTCATTTATCCAGACGAAGGAGAAAACAAGCTTCATTTCCCCAGTGCCCAGTGGGAAAACTGAATCTTGCCTGAAAGATCCGGATGCCTGCAAATCCCCACTCCTCATTACTCTTTGACATTTCTGGCCAAGGTAAGAGAGAAGGATGGGATATTTCTAGATGGAGAAGGTGGGGAAACAGACTCCCCCTCACTCTTCCTATTGCCCTCAGGATAAAATACACATTTCTCATCCTCGTGTTGAATTCCCATCACCATATGGCTGCAGGCTACCTTTCCTACTATCCCTCTTCCTACCTTCTTTCAGCTGAGCTGGCCTCCTAGCTCTTCCAAGGTGTCAGTATTACATCTCTCAGCTCGGAACAGTCAGTCCCTCATGTCTGGACCACACTGCTGCCTCCCCTCGGGCTCTTAGAATCTCTTGCTTCCTTCCAGGCCCAGCTCAGTGCCACCTTCTGGGAAGCATTTTCTGATCTCCTTACCCATCTTTCTCCTAAAGTTTTTGTAATAATTTCCGTTTATATGGTGGTCTCCTACAGTAGAAAGTCAATTCCTTGAGAGCAGAGGCTGGTATGCTTTTATTTTGTTCTTGTATCCGCTCCTAGCTGAGTGTGGTGCCCAGTGGATGTTCAGTAAATGTTCTTCGGAGTGACTTAAACTGCTTCTACTTGTATCTGCAACTGCCCAAATCCTAGAACATCACAAGCAGAGGGGACCTTAAGGGACTTACCCAGCCCTCTTATTTCAAATAAGAGGAAACTCATGCCTAGAGGGGGCAAATGATTAACCCGGGGTCTCTGGCTCTTCCTAAAACTGAATGTCTGTAGCTCTTTCTCATTGCTAGCTCAAGCAGACAGGGTTCAGATGATTTATATTATTCTGATAAATATCGCAGTGAAAGGGAACTGAGATGCTGATTTTAGGGATGCGATTGATTCAAAGATATTTATTTAAATGCCCTTGCTTCATTTCCATTTCACTTCATAGAGGCCAGTCTACATGATACAAGCCTTGATCTTCTCCTCTTCTTCCTTCCCCTCCCCTTCCCTCCTCCTTTCCCAGAGCCCTCCTCTCCTCCTCGTTCCCTGCTATTGTTTCCAGGATCCCCCAGGGTCATTCTCAGACCAGCCTTCTTCTCTCTCTCTCTCTCTCTCTCTCTCTCTCTCTCTCTCTCTCTGTCCCTCCAAAGATGCCCAGCAAGCTGGCATATCTGAGCTCCTTTGTCTACATTCTCTCCCCTTCCCCCTCCCCCCAAATTTCCCAGACCTGTGCCTGATTCTGGTCTTCTGATTACATCTTATCCTCTCTTCCACACCCCACCCTCCCCCTTTCCCCTTTGGCCTGTTCATGTCTCCTTCCAGAAACCCAGGACTCAATATTCTTTTCCCCTCCCAGATCCCAGGTTTGCCATCTTCACTGCACCCTCCCCCAACCCAAGCCCACCTACTCCTCATCCCCTAACTTCCCCAACCTTACCTCCCAGGATGTTTCTTTCTCCAAGACTAGGAATATTCCTGCCTGGTTTTGGTCCAGGTGAGTAGCAGTTGGCCTTGAAGGAGGGAGATTTGAGTTGAATTTCTGAAGTGTCTCCCCTCTCCCCTCCAAACCCCTAGGCATCCAGAGGATGTCCTGAAGTAGCCTCCCTCCAACACTGCCTCTGCAGTGTCAATAGAACCCCCTCTTCCCTTTCCTCAACTCCCCTCCTCTGAGCTTTCAGAGACCAGGACCAAAATTAAAAGAAGGCCCACAGGCCAGGTAGCCCAAGCATGGCATTTCCCTCTCATGGACTGTCTAGAGGGAAGTTCATAGAATGGGAAGAAGCAGGATTCACACACACCCCCCACCGACCTCTCTTTGCTGCTTTAGATTTGAGCTCAAAGAGCTATCTGACAGAAAAGAAGGCTCTGGTCTCCAGCCTGGTGGGAGGGGTGGAGGAGAACTCAGCATCACTCTCCCAGGCTCCAGCAGGGAGGTTATGGGGGATGGGGGAGGGGGAATGCTGAGCTTCCTCTGTCACCCTGAATACCAGCTTCCTAAGAACTCTATGAAGGGTTCAGAGCTGGAGAGAACCTTGGCCATCAGAGGACATTGGACTTAAAACTGGAAAGGACCTGAGAGATCCCCTAGGGCAGAGGTTCTTAACCTGGAGTCAACAGACACCCAAGGGATCCATGAACTTGTTTGGGAAAACTATTACATCTTTAGTTCAATATAATTGGCTTCTTTTGTAATCCTTTGTATTTTATTTTATGCATTTAAAAACCATATTCTCAAGAGGGGCCCATAGGCTTCAGTAGAATGCTGCCAAAGGGGTCCATGACACACAGAAGGCTGAGAAACACTGGTGTAGTGTGTTCTTTATCCTACAGAGGAGGAAACAAGTCTAAGGAGGTTAAAAGCCTGGCCCAACATCACACAGCTAGTCAGAGAATGGGGGTGGGACGGGGATGGCACGGGGGGGGGGGGGGGCACCTTGACTGACTCCAAACCCAGCGTTTTTCCCCATGAAGATTTGGAATTTAAATGACTTGTTTCAAGTCACCAAGGAAGTAGTAGTAGAACCACACTTTGAGCCTAGGTTAGATAGATCAGGGCTTGGAAAAGATGGTACAGCCATTTGGCTCCATCCCTTCATTTTAAAGAAAAAATGAGTCCCAGAGGCAACTTTCCTATGGCCACACAGATAATAAATATCAGAGGCCAACTTGAACCCAAGTCATAGTACCATAGATTTAAAGGTGGAAGTCCTTGGAGGTCACTGAGCCCAACTGTGTCAGGAAACAAGAGACTTAGAGAGGTTGTAACTTACCTGTAGTTGCACGGGTACTAAGTGTTAGAGGCAGGATTTGAACCCAAGTCTTTCTGGAATCCAAGTCTAGCACTCTATATACTCACTGTACCATGTTGCCTCCAGATCTGTCTCCCATCTTGAGTAATTTGTTACTCTGTACCTCAGTTTCCCCCAGATATATGAAAAAGAAGAGGGAAATGGATGTGCGTAAAAGTGTGTGTGTGTGTGTGTGAGTGTGTGTGTGTGTGTGTGTGTGTGTGTGTGTGTGTATTTGGGGGAGGGGAACTCATCCCAGGAAGAACTTTAGTGAATGATCTCACATTACATCCTTTCAAGCATTCTATTTTTACTAGGCTGGATTTTTCACTCTCTCCCTTTTTGGTCTTATGTGACTGACCTCCTGCTTCTCACCCTTCCCCATTTCTTTCACCCTACACTCATCATTTCCACATGCTGAACATATCTCTTTCTTCCAGACCCAGTGGAGGCTTCCCTACCTAGCTGTGTAACCCTGAAAAGACATTCAGTCACTTAGTGACTCTCCATCTCCTATACATAACAATAGGGATGGAATGAATGTTTAATGAACCAAACACAAAAGGAATCTATCTCATTTCTTCTTTACCTGTCTGGCCATCTTCAGCCAGCCTATTTCAGAGAGTCTGAAGGGCCTCAGTTTCTCCATCGGTATTAGCAATAGCTGTCATTTCTATAGCACATTTTCACAGTAGCCTTAGGAGCTAGGTGCTATTATCCCCCCCCCATTTTATAGGTGAGGTAACTGAAATCTGGGGCAGCTAAATGACTTGCCCAGGATCACACAGCTTGGAAGCATCTAGGGCTGCATTTGAACTCCAGACTTTATGACTTCAAGTGCAGGGTCCTGTCCACCAAACTCCATCTGTAAAATGCAGGTGGACTCAATGACCTCTAAGATTCCTTCCCCTTCTAAATCTATGATCATGTGACAATGGAAAAGTTTGGAGAATTTAAATGATCTAGCTATTGAGGATCAGAACCAGATTTTGAACTCACATCCCCTGAACCCTAGATCCTAGGCTCTGTTCCCTGTCCCATGCCCACACTTCTCTCTACCTCTGGCACGAGCCTTCCTGCCAACAAAACATGAGTGTCCCTGGTGAACTTCCTCTCCCCTTCTCATCTAATCACTGTATCTCCTGGCCTCCCCACTCCCCAAGCCTCTCCATGTGCAAATGAGTTCGGAGGGATGAGTAAACAGACTCCAGGAAATGAGCTGCAGGAAGGCAAAGGGGGAGGGGGCACCCAAGGGCCTCTCTCTGACAGTCCCAGGAGGTCAATGGATGTTCCAAACAACTCAGCTCAAACCAAAGGGAGCTAATGTTTCTATCAAAGCCTAATCCCTAAGTGAGCAAAATCTCACACCTCAGACATGAAAGTCCTTGGCCATGGGGAGGGAGGGAGGAGAAAAGAACAGAAGGAATTTCACTCTAGTCTCCAAACCTGACTCACAATATAAAGGATTCCCTTTGAAAGAAACATCTGTCCCTTTTGCATACTCCCTAGTGAGGGAATAATCCCAGAATCTCTGTCCCCAATTGTCTCAAAGAGTGCAACCCCACCTGGGCCTTCACTGTCAGTCCCTGAGGTAGGAGGTGGGAATCCTGGCTATTTGATTTTCCCAGGTCATAACAGCCCCAAGTCCATTATCTCATTTGCCACCCGTAACAAAACTACATAGGAGACTGGCTGGTCAGGGCTTATCATCCCCATTTTATAGACAAAGAAACTGAGGCTTAGATAGTAGTACATTAAAGTAGAAAGAACACTAGATTTGGAGTCAGAAGACTTGGGTTCCAGTCTTTCAAAAACAATCTTGCCGGACTAACCAGGGCAGGATAGGACAGAATCCAGGGGTTTGGATTCATATCCTACATTTACTACTTACCACCTTTGTGACTTTAGGCAAATCTCTTAACTCTTTTAGCCTCCTTTCCTTTTTTTTTAAATTTGGGAGTTCAACTCAATGGCCTATAAAGAGGTTCCTTCTTTTCCTAAATCTATGATCCACATTGCTTTCCTTTTCAAGAGTTTCACTAACAAACGCTTTAACAATCCAATCCAATCCAATCCCTATTTACAGAAATTTGAGATTCAGAAAGACCAAGGGATTTACTTAAAGCCCTACAACTAATAAATGGCCGAGTCTGATTTTAAATTCAGGTCCTTAAATAAGATAATGTTTGTAAAGTACTTAGCACTGTACTGGAGACATATTAAGCAGCTGCTTAACAAATGTTTGTTCTCTCTCTCCTTCCCCCGAGTCCAAATTCTGTCCTCTTTCTGGTCTGTGCTTGTGTGGGCACTGTCCAGTTCTACTTCTAGGTCCTAGGGTGAGCCAAGATCCATGATGAAACTGTTGAATGGGGAGGCTCCCCCCCGCCCTTCACACAGACTTCCCTTTCTTATCTAGGGGGGAGGGGAATGTGTTGATTTTTCCCAGGGTAGCACCATATCCCAAATATCAACAAATAAAGCCTGGCCTGGCATTTTAGAGTGATAGGTTTATTAATAGAGGCACACACTATCACCATAGCATATTACAATAACAAAAGCGGTCTGCTTGGGGTGATTGCAAAATGCATCATTATATAATTTCTCAACAAGCCAGGCACGGGAGATGGTGCCTGTCAAATGCAGGCAGCAACAGCACACTCAGTTTGGAGGGAGGCCCTGCAGCTCTCACTGATGAACTAACTCTTCCCTGAACCGCAGAAGCTGCAACATTTCAGAGCAGCTGCCTCCTGGAGAGTGATGGAGGGAGCCCCAGTGCAGAAGAATCATACTCCGTGACTGGACCTTTCCCATTAGACTTTCCAGTGCAACAGGGCAAGACCCCTACAAGGCCCTTTAATTCATGATTGACCTGAACTCAAGAGGACAGGGATGATGATGGTGACATTAACTATAGTGCAAATAGAGCTCTAAGGTTTACAAAGTGATTTACATACATTATTTCCTTCCATCTGCACAACAATCATGGTGAAAGAAGTGCCAAAATTATCCCCATTGTACAAATAAAGAAACTAAGGCTTAAGACCTATCTCCTAGAGTCTAGGAACCTCTACCAACCAATCCTGACATATAAACAGACCTTTTTTTTAATCTTTTCATTTTAAATTGGTTATTCCCCAAAGGTCCCTTCCCCTTCTCAGGGAGCTACCCTTTATAACAAAGAATACCAAAAAAAAATTAGCAAAACTAACCAACATATCATAAAAGATCGACATTGTCTGCTGAGTTCCATGCCTGTAGTCACTTGCCTTTTGTAAAGTAAGGAAGGTGCCTTCTCATCTAACTTCTTTGGGGCCAAGCTTGGTCATCATATTTCCACAACATTGTTTCAATGATTATGTTGTTTTCTTTTACAATGCTATAGTCATTTTTTAGGTCTTTTTCCTGGTTCAATCTCTTTACTCTACATCAGTTATGTCTTCCCATGCTTCTCTGTATTGTTTATAGTCACCACTTGTTAGAGCACGGTTAGCATTCTTATTTACAGTTTGTTCGGTCACTCTCCAGTGAATGGCCATCCACATTGTTTCTGGGTTCTTGCTGCCATGTAAAACAAGTGCTTCTATAACTGCTTTGGTTTATATGGGACCTTTCTTTTTGTCACTGAGCTCGTTGGGGTATATGCATAACAATGGAGTCTCTAGGTCAAGGTGTAGAGACAGTTTAGTCACTTTCTTGTGTTGAGTAGAAGTTAACATTGAACATCAATCAAGTGCTCGCAGCCCAGGAGTAAGGGACCCTTCACTTTCAAGGTCACAAGTGGCCCTCTAGGTCCTCAAGTGCCTCCCTTTGACTAAATCCAAACTTCACAGAACAAATTCCCTTAATAAAAGGATTTGTTCTGTAAAACTTGGACTCAGTCAAAAAGCCACACCCAAGGACCTAGAATCAAGGCCACAGGGTCCCCATCCCTGTCCTAGACGTTTAAAGTAATTGATAAAATCTTACTCCCCATACTGTAATCAGGTGAGAGCATATCTCAACCAACCAATTAATCATAAGCTTTAGAATAAAAATCTTTGATTGGTTGGAGCGACATTGCATAGAAAGAACTTCAAATTGGCTAAGGAAACTGGGGGTGATGCCTCCTGGGGCCCTTCCTATTAGACCTGGGCCCTCCCCCTCCCTAGTCATTATTTTGGCCAGAATGATCTCTCCTCTGCTTCCTTAAATCTCACTTCTAAGTTGGGTTTGCTATTATCTCCGTATTCCCATTACCTATCACAATGGTGACTTTGCGTAGCCCTCCCTCGCTTAATCCAGTTTACTCGAATGTCCTGGCATCACCTCCCTCATGTCATGGTCTTCTTGGAGATGGAAGTACAAACAACAACTGCAGCCTGACACAAAGCAAGTTCTTGATAAATGCTGAGAACCAAGAGGGCAGAAAACTCAGGCTCTGTCTAAGGGAGTACCCAGAGAGCTAAATATATACTTCCCCAGGGCACCGAAACTGTATCCACCCAGAACCTAGGTCATCTCTCAGATCCTTTCTAGCTTTGATTTTCTGAGAGAGCCATTTACAGGATTCTTTCTCATCACCTGTCCATACACTGAAAATAGGAAAACAAAGACCCAGTATCTTGCTGATGGAGTCCTAACAGAGCTGCCCCCAGCCCCAATATTCTAACTTCATTGCAAGCCCACTGTATCTACCTACCCCCCCACGTCACATCCTAACTTATGCCTCACTGCTCACTAGAACAACAGGCGTGTCCCTGAACTCTTAGTTTCCACAGAAACAGAAACCCAGCACTGTCCCACAGACCCTTTCCCACACAAACAGGTGGGCAATCACAAGTGCATCATCCATTTAGCCCCAGACAGGACCATAATACCTAACTATCCATCTTGACCAGACAGGACCACAGCAGCTATCCAATCAGAAGACACGGCCACCAGGCTATAGAGCAGGATGCTTGACCACCTAACCGTAGAAGGGACCCACCCTATGATAGTGCCTGTGCAGTTCCACTGAAGCTGGGACCCCTCTCCCATTACCTAATCCCTTAATAAACTCCTCCTGACTTTTTAATATTAATCATATTCCTGTATTCTATGTAAATTTCTGTTATGTAATTGTATCTTTACCCTATAAAAATCCATCTTGGTTTCTCTGAAGCTGCTGGTTCCTCTTGGAACTTAGCCCACTCCATGAGAGGCATCAATCTCAACAAATGCCTATATTTGGATTAGAGGTGGTCTTCTTCTGAATTCTTTGAGATGGTTCCATCACAACATATCATGAAACCACAACAATTTTTTGGACCTAGGTGGGCAGAGACTAAACCTCAACATTACTATAGAGGGTGCCTAGGAAAGTATGGAGAGACACTGATTCTTCCATGTTATGTATGACAGCAGAGAGCTAGGAGAGACCTCAGAAGCCACCAAGACCAATCCCTTCATTTTGCAGACCCCCTATCTCTTCACTCCATCCCCATCTCTCTACTTACTCAACCTTTACACAGGTTCTAGCCCTTTCTTCTCAATTTTCCTGGACTGTTGCAAAGAAGAAGAGGATATTGTCTTTCTAGTGAGGTATGCCCTCACTTGAATAATTTTTTTAAATAAAAATCACTATTTTAAAATATTTTAAACTAATTTAAATCTGCAATGTTGCTTTTAAGAACATCATCTCATTTAATCCTTTTTACCACTCTAGGAAGATAAAGACACCCCAGATGTTATCAATTCCATTTACAGATGAGGAGAGGGAGGTTCAGAGAAGTTAGTGACTTACCCAGAATTACTCAGCTGAGACATGCCAGATCTGGGTTTCAAGCCTTACTCCTTCTCAATATGGTGTCCCACACTTTATCCACTGGCACTTTGTAGAACATTCCAGCTAAAGTTGATGCCATGTCCATGGGAAATGCCATCACATGAATAAATGCCTTTTTAAATGGTACCACAGTTGACCTTCAAGACAGTCAAACATTGTGATGGTGGACATTAATTGTAACTTTCTGATTCAGCTGTCTCTGAAAAGTAAGCAAACACATTTCTCCCCACTCCCAAAGACATTCATTTCTCCATTATTTCTCCTTCTTGCTATTCAGTCATTTCAGACTCTGTGACTCCATTTGAGGTTTTCTTGGCAAAGGCATTGGAGTAGTTTGCCATTTCTTTCTCCAGCTCATTTTACAGATGAGGAAACTGAGGTAAACAGGGTGAAGTGACTTGCCAAGGGTCTCACAGTTAGTGCTGAGGCCAGATTTGAACTCAGCAAGATGAGTCTTCCTGACTCCAGGCCCAGCACTCTGCACTCCTGAAATGTGATGTCAGGAAATGAGACAAAGAAGAAGAAGTAGGAGCAGTAGGATTTACAGTGCTTTAATGCCCACAAAGTACTTTACATATGTTATCTCATTGGACCTTCACAACTGCACTGTGAGGTAGGTGCTTTTAATTATCTGAATTTTACCAATGAAGAAATTGAGGCAGACAAAGGTTAGGTGACTTGCCCAAGGTCACATAGCTAATAAGCATCTGAGGCTGGATTTGAACTCAGGTCTTCCTGTCTCCAGGTCCAGCATCCTGTCCACTTTACCACTGAGCTACCTCAAGCAAAAACCTTATTTCAGATTCTGGCCCTGTTGCTTACTGGGTGTGTTACCTTAGACAAGTCATTTACCCTCTCTGGGCATCATTTTCTTCATCTATTCAGTGAGAGGGTTGAACTAGATCATCTTTAATATCCCTCCCACCTCTATGTGTGGTACTCTTGTTTATTTCTGTATGGCATTTTCAATGCCACATCCACTAGTGAGCAGAAGGGGGAGGGAATACTTTGCTCCACAGGAGAAGGACCCAGCAGTCTGGGCAGAAGGATTGTTCTCATTTTCTTCCATATTTATAAATAAAACTGCATTTGATATGCTTATATTAAGAAAAAGGGCACCAACCATATGAGCCAATTGAACGTGCTGCGTTCTAGCTTTGGGGTAGTTTTTTTTTGTCTTTTTGCCAAAAGCTGGTGATTTGTTTCTGTTCCCTCCTTGATAAACAGAGGGACAACTCCGTCTAGCCTCTGATATCTTGGGGAGCTCAGACAGCACTCGCCCCCTCACTTCAAGGTAGGAGGTATGCATCTCTCCAGCCTGACTCACAGGCAGTAGATGATAGTTCCTGATTACAGAAGGTCCAAATGACACCTAAGAAGGCTGGCTCACCATTGCCAGTGTCTTTTGTCCAAATGGGACTGATTACAAAAGTCACTGAATGTCAGAATTAGAAGATTCTTTGAAATACATAATTTCACAGATTTTGAAGGGACCTTAGAACATAGAACCTTAGAATGTCAGGATAGGAAGGAACCTTAGGATATAGAATGTCAGAGCCTGAAGGGACCTTAGAACATAGAACATAGACTGTGAGAGCTAGAAGGGGCCTTAGAATATGGAATGTCAGAGCTTGAAGGCACCTTAGAATATATACAATCTCAGAAATGGAAGGGCCCTTAGAACAAAGAATATCAGAGCTGGAAGAGATCTTAGAACATAGAATGTCAGAGCAAGAAGGGACCTTAGAACCTAGAATGTTAGAGCTGGGAGGGTCCTTGGAACACAGAATGTCAGAGATAGAAGAAATCATAGAACATAAAATTGTCTGAGCCTAAAGGAATCTATAAATAAGGAATATGCTCCTTGAGGGGAGGGATTATTTCAGCCATTGTCATTGTACAGTGTTTCTAGTTCCTACCATAGTCTTGGCACATAGCAAGTGTTTAATAAATACGTGCTCACTGATTGAATGTTAGAGTTGAAAAGGGCCTTAGAATGCAAAATTTTAGACCTTAGATAGACCTTGGATCATAAAGCATAACATGTTTGAGCTGAATTGGACCTCAGAACACATGGATGGGCTGGAAGTTGACCAGTCTGCCCCAATTCCCAGGTACCATTACTGGCTTCCTCTCCTTTTGCCTGAGGGTAGCCTTTCAGGTAAACAGCAGCCACTGACAGCTCAGTGACTCTTGGTCCCCAGCAGTTACTGAAGAAATACCTTCTATATTTCAGAAGATCATAGGATTCAAAATTCACAAGGACCTTCCAAGTCAGCTATTACTGCCTCCCCATTTTATAGATGAGGGAAGTGAAGCCCAGAGGCAAAAAGGTATTACGTGTTTTGCTCAATGCACATAGTTGGTGAGTGGTGGAGCCACTGTGCTGAGGGGAGCTTATCATTGTGTCGCTTCTCATCTAGACCCTTTCATCATCATGCCTGAAAATGGAGCACAGGGGAAAGAAGGGAGGGCACCCAGCTATGTAGCACCAACCAAGACTCTTTGGCACTCTACGGTCATTATAATGAATTCTAATAGAGCAAGAAACCCCCAGATGGTCCCTCTGCCCCATTGATTCCTTGATCAGGATTGCATACCAAATATTTCCACCAACCTACAATTCCTCTTCTTCTAAACAAGATTCCTACGCAACCACACAGCATAAAGTAGGGTAAAACTGTTTAATGAACAAGGCCACATACGTAGAATCAAAGGCAAGATTTGAACCCAGCCTTCTGGCCAGAATAGTGGGCAGACTGTCAATCAACAAGGATTTCTTGAGCCCTACAAGTATTAGAAGTTGTGGGAGAAACACCAAGGTATATGAATGAGGTGCTGGATTTGGAATCACGAAGAGTTGAGTTCAAATCTCACCTCAGACACTATATGACCCTGGGCAAGTCATTTACCTTATTTCAGTTTTCCCCATCTGTAAAATGGAAGAAATGATAGTGTCCACCTCTCAGCATTGTTGTGATGATCCTTTCAAGTGCTATATCAATGCTAGCTATAGGAAGAGAACTATGCCCATTGGAAGTTGGTGGGGATAAGAGTTATGGATCAGGCCAATCCTGTTATTGTTGTAAACCACTCAGATGGTGCAAGTCCAAAGTAAATGGGAAATATTTGGTCAATAGATCTCCCAAGGTCTTTACTGCCCAGGAAGGAGTCTAATGGAGTATTTGAGAGCTTCATATTTTTCCACTTATTCATAGGATCCTGTGAATTCTTTGTGTCTTATGCATTTGTGTGTGTGTGTGTGTGTGTGTGTGTGTGTATGTGTGTATGATGGTGGTGGTGGAAAAATAAACAGTATTCCATACTCCCTCCCCACCAAAAAAAAATACACAACCCCGCCCCCCCGCAGTCCCATGACCACAGTCACACTAAAGTTAGAGATTTCTGGGTTATTTCTTAGACTACTAGAATCCCAGAGCTGGAAATGGGCCATAAGGTCTTCCTCCTTTCTGTGATCTCATGCTTAAAGGTCACTCCCATCTTGGACAATTTATATTCTATGTCATAGGGTCTCTTCTATCTTTAACATCATTTGTTGGGAGCACCTGTATCACATGTTCCAAGGACCCATTGAGCTAAGTCAATTTCCCAAAGTCCTTCTTAATTTGGTCTATAGTTTGTAGGTCTGCCCAGCTCTGGGAATGACCAGCAGCATTTTTGACAAGTGGCCATATAGCCTTCCAATGACAAGAAATTCATTACCTTCTGAGATGGTATCTTCTATTTTCTAGACAGCTTTGTTTAGAATTTTTCTCTGTGTATGAGGCAGCTTGGCTTTGTGGAAAGAGCCCTGGAATGGGAGTTAGAGGGACCTGGGTTTAGATTTCACCTCAGTTACCTTTTGGCAAGTTATTTTACTTCCCTCATTGGTAAAATGAAGGAATTGGACTGAACAGCCTCCAAAGCCCCTTTCAATTATAACTCTATGGGGTTAAGAAGACCATAGGGAAAAGGCAGTAATTAAACTTTTTTGTCTGTTTTTTTTGTGGGGCAGTTGGAGTTAAGTGATTTGCCCAAGGTCACATAGCTAGTACGTGTGTCAAGTGTCTGAGGTCAGATTTGAACTCAGGTCCTCCTGACTCTAGGCCTGGTGCTCTACTCACTGCACCACCTAGCTGCCCCAGTAATTAATCTTAAAAACCAAAAGGAATTCTATTGATGATATCGGATCCTAGTAATAGGCCAGGAGGTTTTTCAGCCATACTGGGGGAATGACTGCCTGTATCCCTCCCAGCACATCAGGAGGAAACTGCTTCAGTTTACTTCCCCACTAAGTTTAACCCATTAGTGACTAACTTCTGGATGAGGATAGAATGGTTAATGTTTCATCATGCTAGGAGGTCTCCAGTGCAGTAGCCCAGGGCTCTGTGCCATTTAACTTTTTTTTCCCCAATGACTTTGATAAATACCTAGATGGCAACCGCACTAAATTTGAAAAAAAGACAAAGCCAGGAAAGATAGCTTACACAATGGATGATGGAATCAAGATCCAAAGGGATTTTTTCAGGCTGGAGCACTGGGCTGAATATAATAAGATGAAATTTCTTAGGGAGAGATGCAAAGCCTTACTTATGTACACTTATGTACAAAAAAAAATAAATCTTCAAAAGTACAAGATGGGAGGGGGGCATGGTTAGACCATAGTTGTTATTTAAAAAAAAAGATCTAGGGGTTTCAGTGGACTACAAGCTCCTTATGAGCCAACAGTGTGGTGGGACAGCTAAAAAAAAAAAGCTCAAGTGACTTTGGACTGCATTGGGAGCCTTGGGCTACAGCGCTTTCAGGAATAGGGAGTGGAGAATCCCACTGTGTTTTGCTTGTTCTGGGCACCGAAGTTTAAGAAGGACAGCGACAAGGTGGAAAGTATTAAAGGCGGTCAGCCAGGATGGTGAAGAGCCTTGTGTCAAAGCGTTAGGAGGATCAGTTGAAGAAAGCAGACATTTACCTGGGAGTAGGGGAGGCTTGAAGGGACAAGGGGAAGAAAGATTGCTGTCTTCAAGTATTTGAAGAGCTATCCCGTGGAAGTCAGGTTAGACCTGAACTGTTTGATTCCAGATGGCCAAATTAGGACTAGTGGGGGAAGATACAGAGAGCCTAAATTAGTCTGGAGGAAAAATGCTGTCTGCAACTGGTATGGGCTTCCTCCAGAGAACCCTCCTGGAATGTCTTCAAGTAATGACCATGTATGGGGTGTGTTATAGGTAAGATTCCTTCATGGATAGGTTGGACTAGATGGCCACCAAGGTCCCTTCTGACTCCCCAATTCTGTGATTATGTGATACTCATAAAATGAGCCCAGAAAAAGAGGGAGGGGCATAGTGGAATGGAAACACCAGTGTTCCTTTGATTCCCAGATCAGATACTTACTAGCTATATGGCTTAGGGCTGATCACCTAATTCCCCTGAACCTCCTTTTCCTTATTTGTAAGATGGGGCTGGTAATGCTTGCCCTCAGAGAGCTGTTGGGAGAAAAACACTTTGTAAACCTTAAAGATATAGTCATGTGAGCCAATCATAATTGTTATTATAATGGAGGGGGGCTGACATAATGGTGTCCTTATAGTATATCATATATATTATTATTAACCAGACCTGTGATTTCCTTAACTGTGGAGAGCTCCCAGTGAGGGAAATCCCTTTGCTAATATGGATTTTCAGAAATGACTTGCCTCGAATCAGATTTCCTTGCTGTAGAGAGCTCTCAATGAGGGAAATCCCTTTGCTAATACAGATTTTCAGAAATGACTTGCCTAGAGTCAGATTTCCTTGCTGTAGAGAGCTCTCAATGAGGGAAATCCCTTTGCTAATACAGATTTTCAGAAATGACTTGCCTAGGTTCACACAGCTGGGAAGAAAGAAGCATATGTCAGAATCAGGACTTGAATTGAGGTCTTCTGGATACTGAGGCAGGCCTTCTTTCTAATTATTCCAAACTTTGCTCATCCTCTTTCTTCTTCTGACCCTTCACCTTCTTCGGATTTTATCTGTTGTTTTTGTTTTTGTCTAGCAATCCAGATGAGCATTCTATCAGTAATTTATAGCCTTAGTTGCCAGGGACACCAAGAGGTTAAGTGAGTTGTCCAAAGTCATACAGCTAAAATGTGTCAAGGTTGGGATTCAAAGCCAGATCTTCCTGACTCCTAGGCCAGCTCTGTCTGCTATGTCAGGCATCTATCATGGTTATCTGGAAAATAGAGATAATAACACATATCCTAGATAGCCCAGGGATGTTGGGAGGTAACTAAGACAAGGGAAACAAGGTGCCTTAGGAAGTGCAAAGACCAAGCACTTCCTGCAGGAGGTGGGGTAGGAATGACCCGTGCTAGCTAGCCCTTTGTCCTTCATCTCTTTGAATTAAAATTGAAGCCACCTTCCAGGCAAAAACACACCACCAGCCTCAGCCCCATCCTCCCCTCTCTCCAGGAATACTAGTGGTCAGCAGAGAGAGGAAATGGCAGCTGGTGGGGAATACCGTGTGTGTGTGTGGGGGGGGGGGGGGAGCGGTGTCCTGCACTCTACTGTTCTATCTATCTCCACCAGAGGCTAATGAAGCTGCTCTCCTCTCCTCCCCTCCCCAGGACAGGCTCTGGGAGAACACTATGGCATCATCACAGAAAGGGGTGAGCCAGGTAGTCAAGGAGACAACAGGCAGAAAATAAAATCGGCATAAATATGAGAATGCCTCGCAGGGGCACTCTCTGCTATACTAGGCAAATTTAATTAATGTCTTCCAGCTTTTGCTCTCTGTCAGAGGCCCCTAAGGAGCCCTTCCTACTGGGCAGGAAAGGGGAATCAGGAGTGGGGGAAGGGTGGTGAAGGTTGGAATTCAAGGTGGTTGGGTGAGAAGTGAGAGGGTGAAAGTGAAAGGGAGAAGAATGGAAGAGAGATGCCAGTAGTTTTCTGGAAGAGAAAATTTGGACGCTTGCTTTGGCTCAGTGATGGAAATAGAAACAGGTGTGAGTGTCTCAGAGAAACAGATCTCAAAGGAAAGACAACTGAGATATGACAGAATTGAGTATCCATCAGGGAGGCTAGAGACCTGTCCTCCAATACAAGCTTTGGCAATAATAAATTCTGAGACCGTGAGCAAGTAACTTCCCTTTCTTGGGGTTCTTGTTTTATTCATCTGTAAAATTAGAGGTTCTACCTAGATGAACAAATACGGTCCCTCCAACTCTAACATCCCATAATACTATGTTAGAAGAGCCTTCCAATTCTGACCTTAGGTCTACAGTCCTTTCCAGTTGGAACATTCATGGTTCTGAGATACTTCTCAGTTCCAGCATCCTATGTTCTCTCAGTTCTGAAATTCTGTTTGAAGATTCTTCCAACTTTGACATTCCACACCCTACATTCTAAGTCTCTGTCAGTTATGAAATTATATATTCCATGTCTGAAGCCATAAATAGTATTGTATGTCCTAAGAACCCTTCCAGACCTAATAATTTACAATCTGTGTTCTCAGATTCCTTCCAGTTCTGACATCCTAACTTCTAAGAGTCATTCGAACTCTGGCATAATTTTACATTTCTCTCTCATGCACTGTTCTTTCCAGCCAAATTGACCTACTTTGCCAGTATTCCAACTTGGCATCCCAATACCCTGCCCCCATGCCTTTACAGATGCTGCCCAATAGATTGTAAGCTCTTTGAGGCCAGAGACTATCTTCTCCATGCCCCCATCCCAGCACTTAGCACATAGTAGGTATTTAATAAATGTTGTTCATCCTTGCTCTTGAAAAGGACCACTGATATCATGAGAATTGTTGATATCTTTGCCCCAAAAAATGACCCAAATGAGGTCACAAAAAGTCAGACATAACTGAAAAAAATAGCTCAATGATTATTAATATGTATTGATTGATACCTGCACTCTCTCTTCATTTGAAAATTCCGAGATCTCTTCAGGGTTTAATTTAGGTCCTTCCTCCTACAAGAAGCCTTTCCTGCTCATTGAGGTTAGGGCATTCTCAGTCTCTGTGTCTGTCTGTCTATCTCTCTCCTCACAGTATTTTATATGTATAGATCTGTTTACATGCAGTATCCCACAGGGGAATCACATTCTCCTCAAGGCTGGGTCTGTTTTCCATTTTGTTTCAGTATCCGCCTAGGACCTAGCTCAATGTCTTACATAAAGAGACAGTTTAATAAAGGTCTGTCGTTTTGAATGAGTGAAAATAATAACACCAGGAATAATAGCTAATATACCCCAATTCCTACGAGGCTATATTGGAAATTATGAGGCCAAATTTCTGCCCTCACGTACCTCACAGCCTAGTTAGGGAGACAGCACAATTCATCAATGCTGTCTACACCAGCAACCTATGGAACTCTGCTGAGAATCATGCTTCTAAATGCATAAAATGAAATAGGAAGCCAATTAGATGGAAATACAATTATTAATATTTGGGTATATCTATCTGTCTGTTTATCTGTCTGTCCATCTATCCATATATACATTGCTTTAGGAAGACAAGTGGTAGAGTGCTCAGCCTGGAGTCAGAGAGACCTGAGTTCAAATCCACTCTCTTACTAGCTGTGTGACCCTGTGACTTAACCTTTTTTTCTTTCTGTTTCCTCATCTGTAAAACGGGAGTGATGCAAGCACCTACCTTCTGGGATCGTTGTGAAGATCAGATAAGATAATAAAGTAAAGCTCTTAGCATGGTGCCTCACACATAGTAGGTGCTATAGAAATGTTAATTATTATTACTATCATATACACACATATGTACATATGTATCACATGTGCATCTGTATGCATGTGTATATAAACATATATGTGTATATATACTCACACGTATGTGTGCGTGTATGTGCGTTCATGGCCCCCAGGTTGAAGATCCCAGCTCTAAATGTCAGTGGCATTGATAAGTTCTAGTCATGGAAGGCTTCCTGGCAGAGGTGGGTTCTGACTTGTGCCTTAATGGAGAAGACAGAAGCCTGGAGCTTCAGAAGGACAAAGGATTTGGAGGAGAGAGAATGGTCTGTGGGAAAGCCCAGGGAGCAGAGCACTCCAGGCCTTAGACTGAGTTCTCTCCAATGTCAAAGGATGAAGGCCTTCCTCTGCCTCCACTTTCAGATTCCATGATCTGGTATCAAAGGCCTATGAGTCTGTCAGGGAGGGCTGGGCTGGGCTGGGCTGGACTGGACTGGACTGTGCTAACTTTCATCATGCCACTGTAGAAAGAGAACTGTATTTGGAGATAGGAAGTTGGGTTTCAAATCCCAACTTTACTTCACTTATTCATTCATTCATTCATTGAACAAGTATTTATTAAGCACCTACTGTTTGCTAAGCACTGGGAGACTAGGACAAAAAGTGAGAATCCTATTCTTAAGTACTGAAAGGGAGAGGAGGTAAGGAGGCCAGCACGTGTATACATAGGTACATATAAAATATATGCCTCAAAAATGTCAGTCAATAAACATTTATTAAGTGCTTACTATATTCCAGGTACCAAAATATTATCTGAGGATATGAGAACAAAGACTGAAACAATCCATGCTCTGAAGGGGCTCACATTCTCTTGGAAAAGACAAGAAGTGTCTATAAAATAAAAACAAAGGGATTTGTCTTGGGGAGGAAGGCCATAATAGCTGGGGAGATCTAGAAAAAACTAGAGGAGGAGGTGATACCTTGAAATGAGCCTTGAAGAAAGCTGGGGATCCAAGAAGTAAGCAAGGAGTGTGTTCCAGGCATGGGCACAGCTTAAGTGAAGTCATGGAGACCAGAGATGAAGTTTAGTATATGGTTGGGCCAACAAGAATGTGATAGGCAGTTATGTATCACAAGGTAGGCTAGTGCTGTACTGTGAAGGGCTTTATGCCAGATAGAGGAGTCTTGAGCCAAGGAGTCACAAGATCAGATTTGTGCTTGAAGAATAGTAATTATTGATTGACTGTGGTCTTTGATAAGTCTCTTGGCTTCTCTGGACCTCAGTTTCCCCATCTGTAAAATGAGAACATTCAACTTTCAGATCTCTAAGGTCTAAATCTGATGAGAATGGCACTTTGAATTCAAGACTCCCTCCTGGACCCTCCTTTCAGAGGGCCATCTTCTTTATCCTAAATAACTCTGAGAGATGGCATCAGCAAAGGCCATAAGGGGTTAACTCTCCCTGAGCTCTTTATCTTTCCATTGGGGATTCTGAGGACACAGGTTTAACACACTTTTAATAAGCATACAGTTAGCAGTGATAAAAGGTTCAGAGAAGACACCAACAGATAACAGCGATACATGTTCTCACCTGATAGGTACATCTATTGTCATTCACTTATTCAGTCGTGTCTGACACTTTGTGACCCCATGGATCATTACACAGCAATATTGTTCTTGGGTTTTCTTGGCAAAGATTTTGGAGTGCTTTGTCATGTCCTTCTCTAGTGAAGAGGAGCAAATAAAGTGCTATCCTAAGGAAGCGGTCCATAATTGGGTGTCATGGAAGGCTTCCTGGAGGAGGTTGGAGAGTAGACAGAGGACTCAGAGCTAGGCCAGTAACTTCCTTCCAGAAGGTTCTCCAGAATGATAGGAAATGTCAGACTTCACTGGCCTATACTTTGAGATCCAATGCCTCCATGCCACAATAAAGAATGATGATGGTGATGATGAGGATGAGGATGATGATGGTGGCTGTGGTAGTGGTGGTGGTGGTGATGATGATGATGATGGTGATTATGATGGTGGTGATAATGATGGTAGTGATGATGGTGGTGGTGGTAATGATGATAGTGACGATGATGATGATGATGGTGGTTGTGGTGGTGGTGATAATGGTGGTGGTGGTGGTGATGATGATGATGATGATGATGGTGATTATGATGGTGGTGGTGGTAGTGGTGGTGATGATGATGGTGGTGATGATGATGGTGGTTGTGGTAATGATGATGATGGTGATGACGATGATGATGGTGGCTGTGGTGATGGTAGTGGTGGTGGTGATGACGATGATGATGATGATGGTGGTTGTGGTGGTGGTGGTGGTGGTGGTGATAATGGTGGTAGTGGTGGTGATGATGATGATGATGATGGTGATTATGATGGTGGTGGTGGTAGTGGTGGTGATGATGATGATGACAGTGATGATGATGGTGGTGATAATGATGGTAGTGATGATGGTGGTGGTGGTAATGATGATCGTGACGATGATGATGATGATGGTGGTTGTGGTGGTGGTGGTGGTGGTGGTGGTGGTGATAATGGTGGTGGTGGTGGTGATGATGATCATGATGACGGTGATTATGATGGTGGTGGTGGTAATGATGATAGTGTCGATAATGATGATGATGATGATGATAGTAAATGACATACAGCTCTGTGATCCTGGGCAAATCATTTCACTTCTCTGAAAAATCAACATTTCCTTCTGAAAAATGGGATCATACTATAGCTAGAGCATTGTATCTGGAGTCAGAGGACCTGGGACTTGGGTTCTAATTCTGGCTCTGCCACTTATGAGCAAGTCTCTTCACCCATCTGGGTCTCAGTTTCCACACCAGTGGTTGCACTTATTGGTCTCTAAAGTCCATTCTAGCTCTAAATCTACGTCTGCTTGCTCTACCTACTTCCCAGGTTTGTCTTGGGGAAAGCACTTTGCAGATCTGATTTAGAGTTGGGGAACTAGGGTTCAAATCCTGTCTCTGCAGTGTTATGTCATGGCCTCTGATTCAGGAAGATCTGGGTTCAGGTCTAGCCTTTGATGCCTACTGGTGGTGTGACCCTGGACAAGTCACTTAACTTTTCAAAGGTCCAGACAATTCTCTGATTGTTCCCCTCACAAATGAAATCATGTCTTCTGGGCTCAGACCCTCTTCCCAAGCAGCCCGGGTCTGAACCATCTGCTTCTCTCTTCAGGCTGGGGCAGCAAACAATCGGATGAAAGGCAGTCAGGTTCTGGGCCCCAGCCGGTGGCAGCAGGTCTGGGGGCTGATGATGAGGGTTGCTTTTTGTTTTGGCCTGGTTTCTTCCCTGGCCCTCCCTCCTCCTCACTGCTGGGGAAACAGCAGAGAGGCCGTAGGATCTTGCTTTGGCTGTAGCTGCAAGTCAGCCTCCAAGAAGAATAGGGATTAAAGTGGATTAGGCCAATCCTAATAAAAAGCCCAGGACAACAGTGTTGCCAGGCAAGAGTGTGAGATAGCATGGGGGCGGGGTGGGGGTGGGGCTGGGAACAGGAGTGCGAACAGGATCGGGGCTCTAGCTTCTACAGACTGACAGCCAGAGGCTATGTCCAGCTTCCTCCACCCTCCTTCAAGTTGAAAGGCCAACTGGACTAGGCTGAGAGCATTAGAGAGGTGAAGGCATGAACCAATCTGTCAGAGCTGAAACTGCCTCAGAATGGGGAAAACCTGGTGGAGGCCGAAGATCTGGGTTCAAATCTTGGCCCTCCTACTGCCCAGCTGCAATATTAGGAATATCATTTAACCTTCATGAGCTTCAGTTTCCTTCTCTGTGAAATACAGTCATGCAGTGGGTGACAAAATGATCTCTAAAGGCCCTCCGTGTTCTAAATCCTATACATTGTCCTGTTTTCTCTTTGATGGCTGGAATGGTAGGGGTGGAAATTAAGCTGGTTCTGAAAGCAAGAGGGGGGTTAGGGAAGGAGAGAGTGGAAGGAAGGGAGGGGGAGAGAGAGGGGTGAAGAGAAAGGGAAGGAGAGAGAGAAGAAGAGAAGGAAGGAGAGAAAGAAAAGGAGAGAGAGGAAGAGAGGGTGGGAGATAGAAGGAGAGAAAGACAGAGAGGGAGAAAGGGAGGGAGGGAGAGAAAAGAGAGAGAAGGAGAGAGAGAGAGGGAGGGAGAGAGAGAGAGAGAGGAGAGAGAGACAGGAGAGAGGGAGAGAGACAGGAGAAAGAGAAAGGGGGGGGAGGGAGAAAGAGGGAGAGAGGGAAAAAGAGAGGAAAAGAGGAAAGACAAGGAGGAAGAGAGAGAGGGAAGAGAGAAAGAGACAGAGACTGAGTCAGAAATGCTATGAAGAAACAGCTCTCCCTAGCTGAAAGTTTAATTTCATAACACCTGACATTTACAAAGTGCTTTAAGGTATGCAAAACACTTTACAAATATTTCATTTGCTCCTCCCAAGGACCTGATGAAGCAGGCACTTCCATGATCCCCGCTTGACAGAAGAGGAATCTGTGGCTCTCAAAGAAATAAAGTGACTTGCCCACGGTCATGCAGCTAGTAAGGGCCCAATGTGGGATTAGAATGCCGGGCTTTCTTGTTCCATGTCCAGCAAGTTACTCCAGTAAAGGCCTGAGCTTCCCCTTTTTATTTAGGAGGGTTGTGGGACTCCCATCCCAAACAAAGTCAGAAGAAAGACAACCCTCCACCTCCTTATCTGTGAGGGGTGATTCCCTTCCAAAGTCAGTGATAGGGATAGGCCACAGTTCAGGTTTCCCATAGAAAGAGAATAAGAAGGGAAGGAATGGGTGGAGGGAGGGTTGCATTTTTCCAGGCTTACACCTGACTGAACAGACCATGTAATTACATGCTAATTACCAGCTAACACTGAATGCTGGTTAATCACAGAGTAATTAGACCCCAGTAAAATGGCCCTGCACCCAAATCCAGACTACCTGCTAATTGGGTTTGGGTTGCAAAGTAATTCAAATGCAGATTAGTCAGGGATATTTGAGCCTGGAACAGATTTTGAGGCCCTCCAGGTGAGGCTGCCATTTTGGGAAGGGAAAGGAATAGGGGATAGACCAGGCAAGTCACACTTCTCTCCTTTCACCTGCAAAGTTGGAATCACAGCCTAGAAAGGACTTCAGAAACCATCCAGTGAAGATGGGGCCACTAGATGGTTCACTGGATTGAGTGCCAGGGTCTGGAGTCAGGAGGACCTGAGTTCAAAGTCAGCCTCAGACACTTACCAGCTGTGTGATTCCGGGCAAGTCATTTAACCAGGTTCGCCATAAAGTGAGCTGGAAAAGCAAATGACAAACCAGTATCTTTGCCAAGAAAACCTTAAATGGGGTCACAGAGAGTCAGGCACAACTCAAACTGAACAATAAACTCCCTACTAAGGGTCAGAGTCAGAATTCAAATCTAACTTCTCTGGCTCCAAGTTCCACTCTGTTTCCACTGTACTAGTTAATACCTACATGGTGCTAACAGATCCTCATGGCGTTCTTTATCCACTAAGGTCCTCCTCCTCCCCCTCCCGTACCTCAGAGCATCTGGCTGGGTCATCTCCAGTCATCCTGATCTGTATCTGGCCACTGGACCCAGATGGCTCCAGAGGAAAAAGCAAGGCTGGTGACTTTGCACAGCCCAGCCTCACTTAAATCCGATTGACTGGCAAGTCATGACATCACCTCTCTGACGTCATGGTCCTCCTTGAGAATGAAGGACAAACAGCAAGATGATCCAGGTGACTCTAGGTCCTCAAGGGTCATTCAAACTTTGTCAGGCTCCAGCAAGACTTCACTAAAATGCTGGCTATTGTCTAAGGACAGTTTGGCTGCATTGGGAGGATCTCGTTACTGGAAGTTTGGCCTCTAGATGATAGATTTTGGCCACGAACACTCAGGAAAGGGTTGCAATATGTGTTGGCAAGGGTAATGATCTCTGGGGAAACCACTGATCTTTCAAAGGATACAAGTGGTCTTATCATCATTACTTTAACATATCAGCAAGTCCATGATCTCATCTGAGGGGCCAGCTCCCTCCACTGGTGCAGATGGCAGCCCATCTATGCCTTTGAAATAAGAGCTAACAGTTGCATGGAGTTTTAAGGTTGGCCAAGCACCTTGCATGTGTTATCTCATTTGAGCTTCACAACAACTTTGGGAGGTGGGTGCCATTATTATCCCCATTTAATAGAAGAGAAAACTGAGGCAGACAGAGGTTATGTGACTTGCCCATGGTCACACAGCTAGTAAGTGTGTGAGGATTGAACTCTAGCCTGCCCGTCTCCAGGTGCAGTGCCACCCCTGTTTATGTCTTTCCATCCCTCTTCCATAGGCAAATCTTAGGATTGTGCTGGAGGCCTTCTCTAAGTCTTTTACCATTCTATGGGCATCAGGGCACCACTCTTATGAGCTGTCTGATTTGGAGCTGGAAGAGACCTCAGAGGCCATCTGGCTTTTTCCAGCAATCACAATTCATAGAGCAGGCAGGCCAGCTTAACCAAGTCAGCAAGATACCTTGAAAAGGGGCCAAAGGAGGAGAGATTGACAGAAAGAGAAAGAGAGAGAGAGAGAGAGAGAGAGAGAGAGAGAGAGAGACAAAGAGAGATGGAGACAGGCGGGGTGGGGGGGAAGAAGGGGAGAGAGAAAAAAGAGAGAGAGACAGCAATTCAAGTTACTTGAAATCCCTACCATACTGTCCTGAAATGAGCTGAAGTGGGGAGTTGTTGGCACCATGGACAGCACAGGTGAGACAGCCATGAGCAAAGGAGAATCAGGTTTGGTGAATATCATTAGAAGGAATCCAGGATTTGAGACTCAGCCAGCTCCAGGGAAGAAGTTGACTTCTGGTTCAGACATAGAGCCATGGTGAAAATTCTTTGTCACTGAGATTCTCCCAGGAAGGTATTTAGAAAGTCATTTCTTTTTTCATTTATTTTTTATTTTTAGTTTACAGCACTCAGTTCCACAAGTGTTTGACTTCCAAATTTTCTCCCCCTCCTGCTCCTCCCCCCCCACAAGACAGCATGCAATCTGATGTAGGTTCTACATATAAAAGTTCTTTCATCTAGCCAATATTTCAATGCCACAAGCATTTATTCCTATATGTTGGGCACAGTGCTGAGCACTGAAGATAGATACAAAAACCAAAAAAGATACAGTCCCTGACTTCAGAGAGATTCTATTCTACAGACAGGAAACAATATGAACACAGAGAAGGCAATAGAAAATATATAGAGACATATATAGGGAGGGTAGGAGCTCTTATAACTTGGGGAAGGGGATTAGGAAGGGAGTACAGTAGGAAGAAATCCTTGACCTGAGCCCTGAAGGGAATATGAGAGTCATAAATAGGGTCACAGCTTTAGAATGCAAAGGGACCTCTGAGGTCATCTAGAGCAGACAAACACACATGCAGCCCCCAACCCTCCCAGGTCTAGTCAAACCAGATTAAAAATGTAATGGGGAAATATTTAACAAAATAGTAAAATGCAATAAAACATAGATAATACTACAATTTAAAACTAAATGAATATGTGGCCTACAGGGATCCTTATGTATGGATGAGTGACCTCATTTCTATCTGATGTCGATGCCTGTTCTGGTTCTGGTCTGAATCCCTCATTTTATAGATGATAAAAATAAGGCGAGAAGGTATGCCTTGATAAAGATTGCACAGGTTATAAGCATCAGAATTGGGATTCAAACTCAGGTCCTCCAACCCCAAATCTGTGGTCTTTCCAGTAACAATGAAACTCTAGCAATTATATATCACATTATGTATATTATACATAAACAACACCAGGATGTAGATTCTGTTATTATCCCCACTTTACCGAGAAGGGAACTGAGCCAGATAGGAGTAAAGTGACTTGCCCTGGGTCAAACAACCCAGGGAAAATATCTGAGGCTGGACTTTAATTCAGGTCTTCCTCACTCAAGGAACTTGTGCCATCTAGTTGCATTACAGTTATGGGTTGAAGACATAAAATCAGGAGATGGGACAGTTGTGCATGAGGAAGAACAAGGAGTCCAGTGTAGCTGGAAGGGAGTGTGTGTGAGGGAACATAAGGTGAAGTCAGTCTTGAGAGATGGCTTGGAACTAGATTCTGAAGGGTTTTAAATACAAAACTATGATTAAATAAGAATCCGTTGATTCTTATAGTCAGCTAAGAGCTTGATGGGGGAAATTAGAGGAGGCGATGGATAGGAGAGATACTGGCACCTCTTAAAGCTTCAGTTTCCTCATCTATAAAGTGGGAATACTAGTCTTTTTCTTACTCAACAGAGTTTCTGTGCCAAAGCGCTTTGTAAAGAGCTAGATGGATCTGATTGAATATGAACTGAATAGAAAGGAAGCTGGGCTCGTCTTCTATATTACCAGTGCTTCCTGGAAAAAATTGGAGAAACACAACACAGCCTCTGCCCTTGCCCATGGCCCCAATGAAGCAGAGACTCATTCCCTTAAAGGGTAAACAGCAGATGCCCAAGGAGTGCTCTCCAAATACTCACTTACCAGTAATAGAACATACAGTTGTGCACATAGGTGTTTCTCTCTCTCAATATCTCTCTCTCTCCCTCCCTCTATCTGCCTCCCTTTGTCTTTGTCTCTTCTGTCTCTGTTTCTGTCTCTCTGTCTCTCTCTGTCTCTGTCTCTCTCTATCTCTCTGTCTGTCTCTCTCTGTCTCTTTCTGTCTCTGTCTCTCTCTCTCTCTCTGTCTATCTCTCTCTGTCTTTCTCTGTGTCTGTCTCTCTCTGTCTCTCTGTCTCTCTCTGTCTCTGTCTGTCTGTCTGTCTGTCTTCTGTCTGTCTATCTGTCTGTCTGTCTCAGTCTCTCTCTCTCTCCCCTCCCACTTGGCTGGGTTCTAAGGTTTAATCACTCTCTAGCAAGGTCTGATCACACTTTGCTCAATTATGAGGGGAGGGTACTCATTTCCCCAGAACGCCTTGTTTTTCCTTCATTATCTGCTGTGCCCCAGCTGCTAAAATGGAACATGCCCCCAAAATACCAGGAATAAAACATGTGTATGTTGCATAGACCCTTGCCATTCTTCACATCTCTCATCCCATTAAAATTTATTTTTCATCTTTACAACACTTCTACTAAGCAGGTGTCATTGGCTCAATTTTACAGATGAGAACACTGAGTGGTGGCAGAGTGAGGCACCCAGAGTTAGGCAGCCTGAATTCCAACCCTATTTCAATAATGAACTTATTATATGATCTTGGACAAATCAGGTGCTTTCTCTGCTCCTCAGTTGCAAGATCTGGAAAAGAGGTTGAACTCCATGATCATTCAAATTCCTTCAAGCTCTAAATATTCTATGTTCTAAGGTTCTTTCCAGCTTTTCAGTCTATGGTCTAGATCGCAAGGCCCATTCTGATGCTGACCTTCTATGTCCTTTCCAGCTCAAATCTCCCATCCTAGCCTTGCTGTTTAACACCTGTGTGACTTTAGGCAAGGTACTTAATCTCCTCTTTAACTGTAGGTAGTAGGCAGGTGACTCAGTGGATAGAGTACTGGGCCTAGCGTCAGGAAGACCTGAGTTCAAATTCCACCTCAGACATTTCCTAACTGTGTGATCCTGGGCAAGTCACTTAACCCCTGTTTGTCTCAGTCCCGTCATCTGTAAAGTAGGAGTGATAATAGCACCTGATCCCCTCTCCTCAAGTTATTGTGAGGATCAGATGAGATAATATTTGTAAAGTGCTTACCAAGTGCCTGGCACATAGTAGGTGCTTGATAACTGCTGGCTTCCTTCCTCCCTGGGGTCTCAGAAGAAATTGTATAAGGTGCCTTTCAAGGTTCCTTCCAGCTTTAAGTCTATGAGCCTATAAATCGAGGTTCTGTGTTCTAATGTTCCTCCCAGTTCTAACATTTAATGATCTCTGTAAATGTCTGATGAGATAATGCATGTGGAATGCTTTGCACAATATAAATGCTCTCTATTATTATTTGAAAGTCCTTTCTAACTCAAACATTCTGTGTTCCAGTGTTCCTTCTAGCTCCCGAGTCCTGTGCTCTAAGGTCTCTTCTGTTTGTCACATGCCAAGTTCTCTGCTCTAAGGTCCTTTCCAGCTCAAAAAGTCCATATTCTGCATATTAATGTTCCTCCTAGTTCCTTCTATGTTCTAGAGTCTCTTCCATGCTCTCTATTCTAAAGTGCTTTTAAAATGCTAACATTCTGCAAATCTACGTTCTCAGGTTGGAGAAGGAAATGGCAAACCACTCCAGTATCTTTGCCAAGAAGACCCCAAATGGGGTCAAAAAGAGTCAGACACAACTGAAATAACCAAACAACAAAAATATATGAAGGTCTTCTTTAGCTTTAACATTTTATGCTTCTGAAGTTGTAAGACTGGGAACATAAATAAATACTGATGATGGAGTGCCCAGGTTATGAGTTGACCTAGATGGTTGTACTCAAGGAGACCCTGGGCACCAGTTAGAACCTTAAGAGGAGGGGAATCCATCCTCAGTCAATCAGCATTTATTAAGTGCCTGATGTGTACTAGGCATTGAGTTGTCAGTGGAGATCCAAATCAATCCCTGCTCACAAGAAGCTTGCATTCTAACAGAGGACACTATAAGGCAGTGAGGTGTTGGTAAATGTTTAACAAGACTCTGATTAGAAAATGTGCCCAGGACACACTTATAAGTTTAATTGGAATTATTAACATTTTCTCCTTCATCTTCTTAAATCTAGACAATCATTAATACAATAAATCAAGCCCTGATTTGCTGAATTTCAAGGGGTCAATGCCCATGTATCAAATTTGACATTCTACTCTCAGAAGCTGGTAAGGACTGCCTTTGGTACATCCCTGTAATAAAGACACACATAAGTACAGAATGTCCCTAAGCCCTGGTGTAGTTTAAGCTTTAATAAGCTTAAATTTTTAATAGTATTATTTTTATGAACTTAAATTTAATTAAGCTTTAATAAGCTTAAGCTGAACTAAGATTTTGGAGATACCCCTATTCATACAAAATCCTCTGAGCTGTTTCTCTGTGCTCCCAGAACCATGCCCCAGAGAGCATTGCAGTCAGAAGCATCTCCTCTGGGTGGTAGGAGTCAGAGGTTGTGTGTGAGCAAGGGGTTCCATTCCTCATAATGATGGACTCCTAGAGTCAGAGGAATTCTGCGAAAAGAACTTGATTTGGTACAGACTATAAGCACCTCCTAGCTCCACCTAAGATCCCTGGAAAATGGGGCAAACCCTTGAGATTTTGGTGCTGGGGGCAGGGGTGGGAGGGAATAGATTTAACTCCTTGGTAACCACGGAATTCACAAGCTAAGATCCCAAAGGAGATGGAGAGGATGACTGACAAATATCAACCCATAGTTGGGTGGGAGATTTGTCTAAAGCATTGAATTCTAGGAACTCTATGGGAGGCAAAGTAACATCTGGGAAAGAGACTTGGGGTAGGACCCTGTGCAAGACTCCTCTCGTCCCACCTTTAGCTTCCCCATCAGGAAAATGGCAGGCTTAAACCTTAATTCCAAGGGATAGAAAATGAAATACTTTCTCTCAGTAGCAAAGAAGAAAGGTGGGGAATTGTGGACTCAGATGCCAATGTGTGTGCATGTGTGTGTTGGGACCAGGGCAATATGCTAGGAAATGACTTATATATTTTTAAAAAGCCACATATAAAACTTAAAGTGAAAAGATTGAGCTAGCTCATCTGCAAGATCCTTCTAGCTTGGACCAAGGATCTTTTCAGTTCTAATGTTCTGTTCCCCATGATCTTACGTCCCTTATAGCTTTGGTATTCTGTGGTTAAGGGGGAGGAACCCACAGCCTTACTGCTATTTCAGATTGGTTCCCTCAGGGATTCACAATATGATCCTTTCCTTTCCTTTTGGGGCTCTTAGTTTTCCTGCTCCCTGCTCCTTCAGCTTAGGAAAAACATCTCTCTCTGTCTCTGTCTGTCTTTTTGTCTCTGTCTCTCTGTCTTTCTTTGTCTCCTTCTCTTTCCCTCTCTTCCTCCATTACTCTCTCTCTCTCTCTCTCTCTCTCTCTCTCTCTCTCTCTCTCTCTGTTTCTCCCTCCCTGTGTTGGTAAGCAAAATGGGCTCTTAGCACTCAGTTCAACCAAGTGCCCTTGAAGAGTTTGGCTTTAGTTTCCTTTGATTAATTCGGTGTATTTCATTGAGTCTTATTAGGTGCTAAGCCCCAGGCCCAAACCCCTATTAGGTGCTAAGCCTATATGGGTGTGAAGCTCCCAGGTACTAAGGGGAGGTGCTAACTCAAGAGCCAATCATAGCAGCCTAAGTTCTGGTCATTCTGGTGATGGTTGATGATGTCTGAAATGGTATAAGAAGAGAAGACAGAGCCATTTGCGCAGGGCTCTCACTCTTGGTGGCACTGATGCAGAGACTCCAGGCAGCTGTAGCTAACAGCCCTCCAGCTCGTAACCCAGATGTTGGGACTTTGTTAAACTCTGGTAACTATGCATTGGGATTCAAATCAGACAAGGTTTGTCTATCGATGTCTGTACTTTGTTCTCATTTTACTCTGAAGTTCAGGGTGCTGGCTTTTCCCCCTGAACTAAGTGAGTGATATTTGTATGCTGGATTAAAATAAGCTTGTTAACCCCTTAACGTTGCTTTCCTTAGTAAAGCAGATCAAAAGAACCTGGGCTTTGGCAGCATGCTTGTTGTTGGGCTTGTATTGGTCTTTCACCCCCACAACAGCTGCTAGCCGGATTGTTGAAACATTACCCCCCATCTATCTTCTCTCTCTTTCTCTTTCCCTCTGTACCTGCTCCCTCTCTTCCTCCCTTACTCTCTCTGTCTCCTTCTTTCCTCCCTCCCCTACCACCTCTCCTTCTAAAATCAATTATACTGAAATACAATCATCCCAATTGATTCTAGACCAACCCCTACCTGAAGAAGACCTCTCTCCCCTTAACAACACTAATGAACAAGAATTCCCTCTACCCCATCCCTACTAGGTGGTCATTGAGCCTTTCTAAATTGTGGAACTCAGTGCTGAACACAAGACTTCCACTGCCTGCCTATCAACAGATGCTATAATGTAACCTGCTACCTCTTCACCCAGATGTCTCTGGTAATCTGTATTTTGCTTCAACCACAAATAAACCAGGAATTCACAAGAGATAGACAGAAATATAATTTAATGCAGAGAACCAAACCTCCCCAGTGTTAGAAATTTTCCTACCTGGGGGCCTGGAGCAATTTTGCTTGTGTTCCTAATTTTTGATTTGCTATAAACATTCTAAAGCAGCTGAGGAGAGAATCCTGAGGACCTGAAAGGGTGTTACATTGTTTATAGGGTCAAAACAAGCTAATTATTATTATAAGGTGTTACACAAAGAGAGAACACAAAGATACTGACTGAAGCTATGGCTTTCTGGAGTCAGAAGCTGCCTCAGGTCGTAGAATATCAGAGTTGGAAGGGCTCTTAGAAGATAAAACAAATGGTCAGAGACAGAATCAACAAACCACAGGATCATAGACCTGGAGCTTCCAGGGACCTCAGAGCTTATCCACTCTAACCTCCTTCGTTTTTAGCTCAGAAAACCGAGGCTTCTTAGAACACAGACTGTCAGAGTTGGAAGGAAGCTCAGAATATAGACCTTCGGACTAGAAAGGACCATGGAGACCATTCAGTATCCCTCCTCAATTTTACAACATGGGAGAATAGCCCCAGAAAAGGGAAATTTATTGTTCAAAGCTATGCAGGAAATTACTAGAGGAGCTGGGAGAACCCAGATCCCCTAGCTCCAGCGATCTTTTTGCTCACTCTAACTGCACTTGAGAGGCAAGACAGAGCAGTCATGAAAAGAAGTCCATTCAAAGAGGAAAGTCTAAAAGAAATCAGGGGTGGCCTAAAGAAAACCAGGCAACCAGGGTAAAAGGCTGCCTCCATTTCAAGGTGATGAACATGATGCGGTAGACTATAAGCTTGAGGTCAGGGACAATTTTGGTTTTTGGCTTTTTACACTCAGTGCCTAACACTATTGGGGCTGGGGGTGTTCCTAATGTCTAAACGCCCTCTACCTACACACACACACACACACACACACACACACACACACGCGAGCACCTGTTCTGTAGAATTAGCTGGGGGCATTGGGAGGCTAAGGGACTTGCCCTGGGTCATATAGCCAGTATGTTTCAGAGGCAGGACTTTGTGACTCTGAAGTCAACCCTCTAGCCAGTGTACCACCCTGCCTGGTAGGCAGTAGGCACTTAATAAATGCTTGCTAAATTAAATGGGACAGCTAGGGTTCTTTCAGATGTCAGATTTAAGCTTCCAGTGAAGGTCATATGTAGGGTAAGTGGCAGATGGGTTTGTGAAGTGGGAAAGCACATTTGTACCCTGAGTCAACACATGGGTCTTACATGATCTTCCAACCCAAGAACTTTTCCCAGACTCTGAGTTAAATCTTTGTGTGCCAGGGAAGGACTGCTCACTTAGCACCTACAGAAATGGTGCTTAGCTGTCACCAGATTAGGCTGTGAGGAGGGGTGTGGGGAATCAGCACATGGCAGATGATGAAGGTGCCGGTCAGTTCATGAGAAAATGTCCATGGGTTGGGGCTGGGGTCTTCCCACAATAACCCATTCTCAACCACAGGACAGCAGGCTCATAGCTTCAGAGCAGAAAGAGAGCTTAGACATCATCCTCTTTAGCCCCTTCACTTTATAGAGATGAAAACTGATCCCCCAAGGAGGGAAATGACTGACTAGTCATTTGCAGGTCCAAGATTCCAGGTCCAAGATTTCCAGGTTCTCTGACTCCAAATACAATATTCTTTCTGCTGCTGCCAGGTCTGGTCTCAGGTAAGCCAGTGTTAATGGATTTAAATGAATCCTGGCTTATGCTATAGGCTTGGCTTGACTTCACCATTTCAAGGGAATATAAACTCTTCGGAGAGAGGGGCTATTGTCTTGGCATCTCCAGAGCTCTTGCCCACAGTAGGTGTTTAATAAATGCTTTAGGATCAATGGATAGCACCTCAAAGCCTTAAAGGACAGCCCTAGATTCAGAATCATAAACTCCCAGAATGGGAAATGGCCTTTGAGGGCATCTCATCCAATCACTGCCTGAATACCAACATTAAAAATCACTCACTGAAATCCTCCTCTGATGCTTAATGGTTGTGCAGAGGGAATTCTGGGCCCTTCGAGGCTGTACCAGTGAGGCACAACCCCTGTTAGATCCTGCTAATCCAGAAAGGCTTCAAGTACAGAGCTGGTGATGGACTCTTGATCTGTCACAGAGGGCTGGTCTAAGTTCAGGAGGGCCCATCAGCAAGATGATCATGGCCTTGTCATGGGCTGAGTTTTTCAGGTATCAAAGCTAGCCCTCTCTCTATTCACTGTGCCAATCTGACTGCCTCTCAATGGTACTCATCATCATCACCATCATCATCATACAACTTTATATCATGTTGAGAACTACAAAGTGCTTTCCTGAAATAGACATCCCCGATACAATATCCCAGGGGGCAGCTAGGTGGCTCAGTGAATAGAGTGCTGGGCCTGGAGTCAGAAAGATCTGAGTCTAAATCCAGCCTCAGGCTCTTACTAGCTATGTGACCCTGGGCAACGCTGATTTAAGTGACTACTGCATTCAGAGGAATCTGCTTGTCTCCAAGGGAAAGATGAGAATTAGCTAAAACATGATCCTTATGTCCGTTTTACCCTTATGGAGTCTGTAATTAGGGAAGGGGATATGGCATATACACCATTAGCAGTAATACCATAGAAATCATAAGTGCATAGAAAAGATGCAAATAGTCCCAGGTGACGTATGAGACTGAGATCCTGACTGACTGAGGAGATGGCCAAGGCTCACGCAAGGACTTCGTATTTCAGCTGAACGTGAAAGATTAATAACAAACCCATTTGGGAATGGGGGAAGGGCACTCAAGAACCAGCAAAAAGCAGAAAAATGGGTAAGGATAGGGGCATGGATTGGGGAGCAGGGAGAGGGGAGGATGAGAAATCCAAATGAGATCAAGAGTGGTGCGAACCTTATACCAGCTGTCCTCATCAGCATCCTCATCCTCCAGGGGACTGTGAGCGCCATATGAGTCAGCAGCACATTACAGACGCCAAACAATTGAATGCAGTATTGCTCTGAGCGGAGAGAGCCGCATCTTCCAGGAACAAGATGGTGATAGAAGTGTCCTGTATCAGATCCCACCTGGGTATTGTTCCAGATGCTGCAGTCTAGAAAGGACATTGGTATCTGGATAGCAGCCAGAATATATATAACAATACATATTATACATGTACACAGGTGCACATATATGTTATATTGTGACTTTGTATGTGTATATATTTGTATATGTACATGATACAAACATAAAATGTATGGGTGCATATAGATATGGCTGTATCTACATGCACATACATGTGTATTATGTTCATTGTGTATGTGGAGGAGATATAGCAAGATAGAAACATGCACACATATACATACAAATATATGCTCATGTGTGTGTAAACTGAGGCAAACGGGGTTAAGTGACTTGTTCAGGGTCACATAGCTAGTAAGTGTCTGAGGTCTGAGGCCACATTTGAACTCAGGTCTTCCTGACTTCAGGTCCAGCACTCTATTCACTGTGCCACCCAGATGCCCCTCAGCAAAACAAGTATACATACATACACACATACATATACATGCATATGTGTGTATGCATATATGTGTGTGTGTATGTGTGTGTGTGTGTGTGTGTGTATTGTGGTATGATGGATAGACAACCACACGGGGCTTTTTCTCAAACATGGCAGCCTCTTAGTGGTTGGGGGAGCTCAGAAGTGATGTCTGGGAGGATGTCTTGTTGCCCAGGACTTATATGAGCTGATGCTGAGTGAAGTGAGCAGAACCAAGAACCAGTAACAGCAACACTGTGTGATGACCAACTGTGATAGACCTAGCTCTTCTAACAATGCAATGATCTAAGACAATTCCAAAAGAGTCATGATGGAAAATGCTATCCACATCCAGAGAAAAAACTATGGAATCTGAATGCAGATCAAAGGGTACTATTTTTCCTTCCTTTTTCTTTTCCTGTTTTGGTTTTTTCTTCCTTGTGGTTTTCCCCTTTGGTTCCGATTCTTCTTTACAACCAGACTAATGTGGAAATATGTTTAATATGATTGTACATGTATGGCCTATATCAGATTGCACACTGTCTTGAGGAGGAGGAAAGGGAATAAAATTTAAAACTCAAAATCTTGTAAAGGTGAACATTAAAAACTAAAAATAAATAAATACTTTTTAAAAATGAAATAAACCATCCACTCCAATGTGCATTAACTAAGTACCTTTTCTATGGGCTGGGTACTATGTTTGCTAGTGAGAATATAAAAGCAGAAAAGAAAAACCAACTCTGCCCTCAAGTAAGGGTCTCAAATAGTCAGTTAGGATCTCTAAGCATGTTGCTGCCACCAACCTCCCCTTTGTTGGCCAAGATTCTTAGGAATTCTTAGGGAGACAGTGATGTAGCCACCTGCACTCTCATTTTGCCTGTTCACCTATTTAATTGTCCGTGTCTCCTTGTCTTCTCTATCCCTTTGACTTTAAGACTTTGAAGATGTTGTGCTCACAAGAAATCAAGACAGAGTGGTGGGCTACAGGTATGGAGTAGGGCATACATTTTAAGATGTGGTCAATGTATTGATTTGTTTTGCTTGATTAAACTTATTTGCTACAAAAGAATATATTCTCTTGGAGGCAGATGAATCAGTCATAGGAAAGTAAGAATGTTGGGGGGCAATGAGAGAAAAAACTCACAAATAAAACATTCTATTTTTAAAGAGCCCAAGCAGAGTGATCATGAACAATTTTAGATTTAAAAAAAGGCAAAAAATACCACCATTAAAAAAAAAACCACCAACAACAATAAAAACAAGGGTAGAGATCCAGGGTACCACTCCAAGGAGAAACTCTGGGCCACCAGGGATCCCTGAGGGTGGTGGAAGCAGGAAGGCTGCTCCCTTTTGGGGTACAGGACAGTCATGGGCTGGGGTGTGGTGGCTAGGAGGAGGAAGCAATGGCGTCCCATTTCTGCTCATCATCATTGCTTTTTGTGCTGAGTTCAGTTATTTATCTGCTTCTTAAGGAATGCAATCCCTCTAAATTTCAGGATCCTGGAGCAAAGCCCTGATTGGCCCAACCCTAGTTATAACTCTGGGTCTGGTCATCCAATCAGCTCAGGAGGAAGTCTCCAACAGACTGAACAGACTGAAAGTAAGGAGGTCCTCATTACACCTCATTACTGAACAGACTGAAAGTAAGGAGGTCCTAATTACACTCCATGCAAAAAAGAGGAATCTGAAATTAGTCCAGAAAGGTTTGGCTGAAGCTAGACTGTGAACAGTTTTAAATGACAAGCTAAGGTGTTTATATTTCATCCTGGAGACAATAGAGAGCCACTGAAAGTTCTTGAGCAGTGGAGTGACATAGTCAGATCTATATTTTAGGAAGATTATTTTAGAACTTGTGTGGGGCAGTAGTATCAAATTTAAATAGAAACAAGCTCCACTAAACCTACCCAAAGGATCCCTGTGGGCCACATATTGACTTAGAAAATCATACATTAATATTGTTTTATTGCATGCACATATATGTGTACACACATATACATACATGCTGTATTGTGCGAATTCATATGTGTATATACGTGTATATCTTTATTTTCCTTTATGCATGTTTATTTTGTTAAATACTTCCAAATTACATTTTATTCTGGTTTGGGCTGCACTCAGGAGTGTTGCAGGTGATATGCTACCTTGTGAATGATGCCTCTGGTATGGAGGATGGATTGGAGAGAGAGACCAAGCCAGAGAGATCAATTACAAGACTATGCAATAGTCCAGGCGAAAGGGGATGAGGATGTGAACTAGGGCAGAGGTCATAGGAGTGGAGAGAAGATAACAGACATGGGAGATGTTATGAAGGTAGAATAAATAAGACATGGAAACTGATTGGTTATAAGGCATGAGGGAGAGTAAAGAGTTTAGATGGTTCCCTTGACAGAAGTAGGGAAATTTGTATGACATGTGGATTGGGGGGGGCCACAGAGTTGGGTGGCCAGAGAAAGAGGAAGCTAATAAGTTCAAGAATCATAGATTTAGAACTAAAAATAACGTTAGAGGTAACTAGCTCAATCCTCTCCTTTTACAGATGAGGATAGTGAGTCCCATAAAGGTAAAGCAATCTGTCCTAAGCCACACAGGTAATAAATGGCAGAGACAAGGTTGGAATTTAGGTGCCCTGACTCAAATCCAGCGATCTTTCTGCTGTATCAAGATGCTTCTCAGTTCTATTTTGGATATATTGAGTTTGCAATGCCTATGAAACATGAAAAGGAAGGTATCCAGCATGCAGGTGGTGACTGAGAACTAGACCTCAGGAAAGAGACTAAGGCTGAATATGTAGATTTTAGCATCTTCTACACAAAGTTCATCATGGAACCCATGGGAGCTCATGGGATCACCAAGAGAAGGGATGGGGGGGTAGACAAGAGGGCCCCAGACAGAGCCTTTCTACATGGTACCAAAAATGAAGGGAAAGTATCATGGTGGAAAATCTTGGCATAGTATGATTCTGTGGTTTCCCTTTCTCAACCAACGTGCCTGCACTCAGTCTATTCAGAAAGCAATAATCAGCCTCCCGGGATCTGAAATTACATTCCTCCTGGAAAACAGCAAAAAGAGGTCTTTCAGACCCAGAAACATGCCCCCAATCTAACAGCTTCCTCCAAAACACTGAGAAACTTGTTGTTCTCCTGGGAGTCTAATCACACCTCCTGGTGGCTTTCTATCCTCTGCCTGGTCAAAAGGAGCGAAAAACAGGGTGGGGGGGACGGGGGGTGTCTACAGCAACTCATGTGCCCCACCTCCCTCCTCCCACTCAAGACAGAAGGGTCTACTGCCCACTTCTGACATCACAGATGGTTTCCTAGGAAACCAGGATGCTCTCGATGTCATCCTGAGTTTATCACCAGCAACAAGTCAGAGACAAAGTCCTTTGGCATGAGCTCCTTATTCCCCCGCTTCCTGCCTATTAACTGAGGAAGGAAGGAAGGACTGGAGAAAGAGACACACAAGGGTAGCTAATACACAGTTGTTTTATTTTTTTTTCAGAGCGTATGCCTGTCCTCTCCATACACACTCCTAGACAACACTCCGACACTGTAATCCCTCTTCCTCTTTCTCACAATGCCTCTGGAAGCATCTGGGTCACGTGAGCTGGTGATGTTTGTGTTTAAGTGAAGAAAAAAATCCCTTAAGCCAAACAAGCCAGACACCAGGCTTGGCATACTCTGGAGTCAATCTTTTCCTCCCACCTTATCCTGAGGGAGGGGAGCAAGGTGCAGCTCTGAGCCCATGACATCGTGAGCATCTCCATGGCAACACTGATGTCAGATACCAGGCTGGTGACCTCATTTGCTGGGGATGGGGCTCTTAACAGATAGGCTGAAGTGGGGGTGGGAAAATTGAGCTCATCCTGGGCTTAAAATTCAGGGGACCCAGACAACTAACTGGCCACTAAAGGAAAATAATTCTATATATAGTTCTTTCTCTCTCTGTCCCCTCATCTGCTCTCCCTCCAATCTCATTTCCTTTCTCAAATTTGACTTCATCTAATGGATGTTCTGCAGAGTACAATCTACCTGATGTGTGGGTTGAAGAGAAGAGGGGGTGATGGGAAGGGGGAGACAGGAAGGAAAGATGGATGGAGCTTATTAGCCATTTGGTAGAATTTTAGAGACATTCAAGGATGAGCTGTGGAGAATATCCTGTTAGCATTTTTTTCCTGAGCTATAGCCATAGACTGGCCTGAGAAATTGAACAGAAAGGTCACTACTTACTCTATACTCCATTCTGTCACTGGGGTGTGTGGGAGAATGGTTCTGCATTTTCCCCAGGGAAATGCACAGAATGGGGACTGGAACAAAGAGTATGAGACTTGGGAGGGACCTTAAAATTTAGAATGTTGCAATTAGAAGAGGTCTTAGAATATAGAACAGAGAATATCACGGTTGGGAGGGTCCTTAAAGTACAAAATGTCACAACTAGAATGGGTCTTAGAATATAGAACAGAGAATGTCAAGGTTGGGAGGGTCCTTAAAACATGGAATGACAGAATGTCAGAGGTTTAAGGACATTAGAACTTAGAACATAACATCTTACAGCTGGAAGGGATTTTAGAATACAGAAAATCAAAACTAGGAAGGATCTTAAAACATGAAATTCTACCATGAAAAAGGGTCTAAGAACATACAACAGAGAATGTCAGAGCTGGAGAGCACTCTAAAATGTAGAATGTCAGAATGTCATAGTGTGAAGGAACCTTAGAATTTAGAATATTCGAGCTGTGGAGAACCATAGAACATCAGAACTTAGAAGACAGAATGCCAAAGCTGGGAGAGACCTTAAAACATGAAATGTTGAATAAGAACATAAGTCATAAGAACAAAAAATGGAGGAAGTAGACCTGAAGGGAACCTCACAATGTAGAAGGTCAGGATGTCAGAGTGAGGTGGAACCTTAGAATTTAGTATATTCAAGCCAAAAGGAACCTTAGAACATAAAATATCAGAGCTGGGAGGGACCTTAGAATATAGAACATAATATGCCAGCTTCAAGAAATCTTAGATAATAGAAAGCCAGATAGGGAAGAGATCTTAGAACTTAGAACTT
Organism: Trichosurus vulpecula; assembly: GCF_011100635.1. Lineage (NCBI taxonomy): Eukaryota > Metazoa > Chordata > Mammalia > Diprotodontia > Phalangeridae > Trichosurus > Trichosurus vulpecula. The sequence goes on from NC_050578.1 coordinate 256,481,319, forward strand.
GAATGTCCAAACTGGAAACTGAACACTGAAATACAGAAATGGAGGAGACATTAGAACTTAGAACTGAACAATTGAAGGACATCTTGGAGACCATATGATTCCATTGCCTTGTTCTACAGATGAGGAAACTGAAGACCAGAGAGATGGAATACTTTGCCCTCCATCACACCGTTTGTTATCACTTTGGGTTTCCTGACTCCTACCCAATTCCCATCCATTTCCCCACTTTCCCTCCCTGTTCTTGACCTCTTGTGGGAATGCATGTTTTTGTCTAGAGACAATTGTAAAGGAAGGAGGGAAGATAGCTCTTCCAGAGGAAGCAGCTGGGAATCCCAGGGAAGGTAGAGGATGGTTAGAATCTGGGGACCCATGTTAAAGGCTTTCTAACCAACCTCATCATTTTACAGATGAAGGAATTTCTCTGAAGCAGTGCCAGAGATTAGACAGGTAGCAAGTAGGAGAATCAGGATTTGAACCCAGCTATTCTTCAGATTCCAAATCCAGTGGTCTCTCCACTATGCCTTTTGCTTCTGCAGAAACACATGACAGAAGAACTTGGGAAAGAAATGGTCGTTTTTGCAGGGGCAGGACAGAGTGATCCAGGCCTAATAGATTTCTCAGTAATACTTAATGCCTATGCTAAGCAAAGCTGCCCTGCAGCTGTTCCAAGGCCCTCAAATCATTTGCTTCCTCAGAGTACCTTATGCCCTCTCAGTCCTCAGGCCTGAAGCAAAGGAATTTTGTAGCTGGCAAAGGAATGTAGCCCAGGACTGTGCTGCTCTCAGTGACTCATTAGTAGGATTATAAAGAAGTGGAGGTGGAGGGACAGAGCCAAGATGGTGGCTGGAAAGCAGGGATTTGCCTAAAGCTCTCTCTCAGGACCCTCCAAACACCTATAGAAAATGGCTCTGAACACATTCTAGAACTGCAGAACTCATGAAATAGCAGAGTGAAGCAGGGCTCCAGCCCAGGACAGCCTGGATGGTCACTGGGTAAGGCCTATTGCACCATGTTGGGAGCAGAGTGGAGCAGAGCCCAGAGTGGGCCATGCCTGGACCAACCAGACCAGGGGCCAGGTGGAACAGGCCCTAGTGCCCTGAATCAGTGAGCTGTGGTAGTTACCAGACTTCTCAACCCACAAACACCAAAGACAACAGAGAAGGTTGGTGGGAAAAACTGCATTTGGCTACTGCCCCAGGGCAGCGGAGGTGGTGCAGCTCTGAGGCTGTTTACAGAGCTACAGCTGCAGTTACTTCCAGCCCCAGGCCCACCTGGTAGGAGGAATTAAGTGGCGGATCAGAGCAGCAGCGGCAGAGCCTGCTTAAGATTTGTGTCAGGTCTGGGTTGGTGGTTCTTGGGGAAGGAGGAGTGCTGGTGTGGCGGAGCTGGATGTATAGAAATAGCTCTGAAATCAATGGCGCATCCCCTCAAGCTTGGAACAAAGTACTCTTTGCTCTACAAGCAGTCATACCCCAACGAAAAACTCAAGGGTCAAGTAAGTTAGCTGGGAACATGGCCAGGCAGCGAAAACACACTCAGATTCAGTCTCAGACTTTGGAATCTTTCTTTGGTGACAAAGAAGACCAAAACACACAGCCAGAAGAGGTCAACAAAGTCAAAGAGCCTGCATGAAAATCATCTAAGAAAAACATGAACTGGTCTCAGGCCATGGAAGAGCTCGAAAATGATTTGGAAAAGCAAGTTAGAGAAGTAGAGGAAAAGTTGGAAAGAGAAATGAGAATGATGCAAGAAAACCATGAAAAACAAGTCAATGACTTGCTAAAGGGAACCCAAAAAAATACTGAAAAAAATATTGAAGAAAATAACACCTTAAAAAATAGACTAACTCAAATGGCAAAAGAGCTCCAAAGCCAATGAGGAGAAAAATGCCTTGAAAGGCAGAATTAGCCAAATGGAAAAGGAGGTCCAAAGGACCACTGAAGAAAATATTACCTTAAAAATTAGATTGGAGCAAGTGGAAGCTAGTGACTTGATGAGAAATCAAGATATTATAAAACAGAACCAAAGGAAAAGAATTGCCTCCTCAAAGAGATCCCAAAAAGAAAACTCCTAGGAATATTGTTGCCAAATTCCAGAGCTCCCAGGTCAAGGAGAAAATACTGCAAGCAGCCAGAAAGAAACAATTTGAGTATTGTGGAAAAATAATCAGGATAACACAGGATCTAGCAGCTTCCACATTAGGGGATCGAAGGGCTTGGATATGATATTCCGGAGGTCAATGGAGCTAGGATTAAAACCAAGAATCACCTACCCAGGAAAACTGAGTATCATGCTCCAAGGCAAAATATGGATTTTCAATAAAATAGAGGACTTTCAAGCTTTCCCAGAGAAAAGACCAGAGATGAATAGAAAATTTGACTTTCAAACACAAGAATCAAGAAAAGCATGAAAAGGTAAACAAGAAAGAGAAATCATAAGGGACTTACTAAAGTTGAAATGCTTTGTTTACATTCCTACATAGAAAGATGATGTGTATGATTCATGAGACCTCAGTATCATAGTAGCTGAAAGGAATATGCATATATATATATATATATATATATATGTATGTGTGTGTGTATGTGTGTGTGTGTGTATGCATATATATACAAATGTGTGTCTATGTATGTATATATGTAGGTGTACATATATATATTATATATATATAGACGGGGGCACAGGGTGAGTTGAATATGAAGGGATATCTAAAAAAAATCAAATTAAGGGATAAGAGAGGAATATGTTGAGAGAGGGAGAAAGGGAGAGATAGAATGGGGTAAATTATCTCGCATAAAAGTGGCAAGAAAAAGCAGTTCTCTAGGAAGGGAAGAGGGGGCAGGTGAGGAGGAATGAGTAAATCTTGCTCTCATTGGATTTGACCTGAGGAGGGAATACCATACACACTCAATTGGGTATCTTACCCCACAGGAAAGAAGGAGGAAGAAGATGAAAAAGGGGGGACAATAGAAGGGAGGGCAGACAGGGGGAGGAGGTAATCAAAAGCAAACACTTTCAAAAAGGGACAGGGTCAAGGGAGAAAATTAAATAAAGGGGGATAGGTTAGGAAGGAGCAAAACACACTTAATCTTTCACAACATGAGTATTGTGGAAGGGTTTTACATAATGATACACATGTGGCCTATGTTGAATTTCTTGCCTTCTTAGGGAGGGTCGGCAGGGAGGGAAGAGGGGAGAGAATTGGGAACTCAAAGTTTTAAAAACAGGTGTTCAAAAACAACAAAAAAAAAGTTTTTGCATGCAACTAGGAAATAAGATACGCAGGCAATGGGGCGTAGAAATTTATCTTGCCCTACAAAAGAAGAAGGGAAAGGGGGGTGGGAGGGGAGTGGGGTGACAGATGGGAGGGCTGACTGGGGAATGGGGCAAACAGAATATATGCCATCTTGGAGTTGGTGGGAGGGTAGAAATGGGGAGAAAATTTGTAATTCAATCTCTTGTGAAAATCAATGCTGAAAACTAAATATATTAAATAAATTAAATATAAAAAAAGAACAAGAAAAAAAATTAGATTGGAGCAAGTGGAAGATAGTGACTTTATGAGAAATCAAGATATTATAAGGCAGAGCCAAAGGAAGGAAAAAATGGAAGACAATGTGAAATATCTCATTGGAAAAACCGCTGACCTGGAAAATAGATCCAGGAGAGATAATTTAAAAATTATTGGACTACCTGAAAGCCATGATCAAAAAAAGAGCCTAGATATCATCTCTCAAGAAATTATCAAGGAGAACTGCCCTGATATTCTAGAGCCAGAGGGCAAAATAGAAATTGAAAGAATCCACAGATTGCCTCCTCAAAAAGATCCCAAAAAGAAAACCCTAGGAATATTGTCACCAAATTCCAGAGCTCCCAGATCAAGGAGAAAATACTTCAAGCAGCCAGAAAGAAACAATTTGAGTATTGTTGAAACACAATCAGGATAACACAGGATCTAGCAGCTTCTACATTAAGGGATCGAAAGGCTTGGAATATGATATTCCAGAGGTCAATGGAGCTAGGATTAAAACCAAGAATCACCTACCCAGGAAAACTGAGTATCATGCTCCAAGGCAAAATATGGATTTTCAATAAAACAGAGGACTTTCAAGCTTTCTCAGTGAAAAGATCAGAGCTGAATAGAAAATTTGACTTTCAAACACAAGAATCAAGAAAATCATGAAAAGGTAAACAAGAAAGAGAAATCATAAGGGAATTACTAAAGTGGAGCTGTTTTGTTTACATTCCTACATGGAAAGATGATATGTACGATTCATGAGACCTCAGTATTAGGGTAACTGAAGGGAATATACATATAAATACATATATATGTATATGTATATATATAGATAGATAGATAGATAGATTGAGGGCACAGGCTGAGTTAAATATGAAGGGATGATATCTAAAAAAAATAAAATTAAGGGATGAGAGAGGAATATATTAAGAGAGGGAGAAAGGGAGAGATAGAGTGGGGTAAATTATCTTGCATAAAAGTGGCAAGGAAAAGCAGTTCATTGGAAGGGAAGAGGGGGCAGGTGAGGGGGAATGAGTGAATCTTGCTCTCATCAGATTTGAGGAGGGAATACCATACACACTCAATTGGGTATCTTACCCCACAGGAAAGAAGGAGGAAGGAGACAAAAAAGGAAGGACAATAGAAGGGAGGGCAGATAGGGGGAGGAGGTAATCGAAAGCAAACACTTTCAAAAAGGGACAGGGTCAAGGGAGAAAATTCAATAAAGGGGGATAGGATAGGAAGGAGCAAAATATAGTTAGTCTTTCACAACATGAGTATTGTAGAAGTGTTTTGCATAATGATACACATGTGGTGTATGTTGAATTGTTTGCCTTCTTAGGGAGGGTGGGTGGGGAAGGAAGAGGGGAGAGAATTTGGAACTCAAAGTTTTAAAAACAGATGTTCAAAAAAAAGTTTTTGCATGCAACTAGGAAATAAGATATACAGGCAATGGGGCATAGAAATCTATCTTGCCCCACAAGAAAGTAAGGGAAAAGGGGATGTGGGGGAGTGGGGTGACAGAAGGAAGGGCTGACTGGGCAATGGGGCAATCAGAATATATGCCATCTTGGAGTGGGGTGGAGGGTAGAAATGGGGAGAAAATTTGTAATTCAAAATCTTGTGGAAATCAATGCTGAAAACTAGAAGTATCAAATAAATAAATAAATAATAATTTTTTTAAAAGGGAAAAAAAAAGAAGTGGAGGGCTCCACACCCAAGGCCATCTTTAGAGGCAAGAACTTTTTGTGTGCCATGGTGAAGGCATGATGGTGGTGGCTGCTAAGACAACCAGGAAAGGGGCACCCTCCCCAACCCCATATCTAGCCTCCATTCATGTTGTCCTGGAATCAAAGAGCAAAAGGCGCTCAATATGAGGCTCTCAGAAAAGTCCAGAACTACAGCATCGCTACTGCTTTTCTTGTGTACAAAATAGTCACCCTAAATGCCTCTCCTTTTTTTCCATTATTATTATCTTTTAGTTTGTTAAATCTTATTTTTCATGATGTCTTTTGATTTTATTTGTATATTGATTTTACATTTACATTTATGTACCACAATCGGTCAGGCCATTGTCCCAGGAGAAAAATAACATTATTTCAAGTTCCTTGAGATGGAAAAAGTGATGGCCATAGATGCTTTCATTTCCTTCCTGAAATCCTTTCTGTGTCTGTTGAGGCCCAGATACATACAGATGAGCCACCAGGGAGTCAGTAGAAAACAACTGGGCTCATGGACAGTGGCCTCTGAGGTTCCTTTTCTCTCTAAAATCATGGGATCATCTCATCCTATGGATTATCTCACCTATAGGCACAATCATTTCATCATATAATCTCTCATCTGCCAGCACCCTTCACATTCCATGTGGGGGTAGGGATTGGAAGTTACCTCACCCCCTCCAAGTTAAGCAGATAGCTCTAGGCTAGATCTGAGCCCTAGCACCATTAGGGAGCAATCCTGACACAAGGAGAGGAGACCCAGGCCCAACGCCATAGATGCTTTCCTGCTTCTTTGGTCTCAGCCTCACCAAGTGGTTCTCCTGCCCTCCCTCTTCTTCCCACTCACCAAACACTTTCTCATCACCAGATATAGGCTGTCTTGATCCAAAATCCATTAGCCCCTTTCTTATGATCTGGTTGCTTAGTATTTCCTGGGTAGCAGAGTTGTAGCTAGTTGTTCCTGCATCCATAATGGAAGAGTGGACAAACAGCTTACTTCTTAGAGTCAAGCCTATGTCTCTCTAAGGCAGCTGGCTATACATCACCTCCAGAAACCTAGGAGGAGACAGCCATGTTCAGGGGCCAGGGAAGCTGGACCCCCAAAGAGGAATGATTCTATCTGGGAGGTAGGGGACCCCTTGGCTTGGCCAAGGAGCAGCAGTCTCCATCCCCTGTTACACTACTTCTGATTTTGGTACTGCTGTCTGGTTCAGCTGTTCCCTACAGATCTGATACTACAGACAGGGTCCCAGAAGAAATTCCCTTGTCCTGAACTCTCATCTCCCATGAGCACACCATGCTGTGAAGCTGATAAAGAAAGTGTGACACAGCCACAGCCTTCTTAGTTAATAGGAAAGAGTGCCAATCCTGGAGGCAAGAGAAACCTGAGCTTGCAACTTACCTTGGACCCTTACGGGCTAGCATAAAGCCATTTTAGTTATGCCACCTACAAAATGGGCATGCTAATACATTGAGGCAGTGTTGCCCAGTGGAGGGACAAACTGGATTTAGGGCCTGAGGACTCTAGTACAAGGCCTGTCTCTACCGGAGTGACCTGTGCCTCAGTTTCCTCATATGGAAAATGAGGTCCCACCATTTTCCTTGTCTTTCAGATTCATAACCTCAAGTGTCATGATGAAAATGATAATGATAATGATAAGCAGCACTTATATAATACTTTAAGGTTTGCAAATTACTTTCCATATGGACCCTCCTCACCCCACTAATCCAATCAGTTGGTGAATTTGGCTGTTTCTTCCCCTACCACACTGCATGTATCCCACCCCTTCTCTCCATTCACACAACAACTGCTGAGGTCGGAGTTCAGGCTCTCATGCATAACCTCTCACTTAGCTTATGGCAACAGCCTCTGCCTGGCCTTCAAGTCTCCACTCTTGTCCAAACTATACACTGATCATCCTGGCCCAGGGACGTCACCATATCGCTCCCCTGTTCCGTAAACACTGGTGGCTTCCGTTGCCCCTTAGGATAAAACATAAACTCATCTGTTTAGCTTTCAGAGCCCATCTTGTCCCTATATGCCTTTCCAGTCTCATTGGAAATTCCTCTTCTCCCCTCCCCAAATCACATAACCCAAACAAACTGGCCTTCTCTGTGTTCTTCACGCACCACACTCCAATCTCCCCTTCCTGAACCCTTCACTGGCCATCTTGGAGATATACATCTTCTTAACCTCTGCCTCAGAGGATTGCTTTCTTTTTCAAGATGTGGTGTAAGTATCAGCTTCTACATGAAACCCTTCCTCATACCCTCTTCTCTCAAGTGCTAGTGCCCTCCCTCCCTCCCTAAACTACCTTGGAATTGACTGCTTTATATTTGATCATGTTTATTCTCTTTATATGCATTATTTGTATATGTACATATAAGTATACATATTATATGCTATATATGCATATAGATGTATATGTGGCTCTATGGACACTGTATATGTGTATTTACAAGTATGTATTTGTGTATGTATGTGTATATCTGTGCATGTACATGCATTGCATATACATGTGTGTATTTATGTGAATTATGTGTGCGTATGTACGTATTTTATATATGTGTATATATATGCACTTGTATCCTCCCTTAGAATGTAAGCTCCTTATAAGCAGGGTTTGTTTCATTGTTTCATTCACTGTACTTTTATCACCAAGGTAAGCCTGTCACAAAGTAGGTGCTAGGTAAAAACTTGGTGGTTGATTGATTGACTGAATTAGGAGAATGGCCTCTATCGAGTGGAATGCCCCAAGTACCTGCCAATGGCCTGTGCTGTGCATTTTTTTTTGATGATTTGGAAAGGTATAGATGATATGATTATCAAATTTGTGGGTGACAAATTTTGGAGGAGTAATTAACAAGGTGGGTGACAGAATCAGGATCCAACAGGATCTTGACATGCTAAGACAAAAGGATGAATCAAGTAAAAGGAACTTTCATGGTGTTGAGGATGGAATCCCATATGGGTTACAAACAACCACCACCAACAAGGTCATAAGGGGAAGATGGGGGGAGTCACAATTAGCAAATAGGTCAATCATATGGATAAAATCTGGGGGTTTTAGTAAACTCATCGTGAATCAACATGATGTGTATCATAGCTGACCACACAGCTTTCATGTCCTAGGCCGTGTTAAGACATGGAAGGGACCTTGGAGGTCCCTCCATGGTATTCAAAGCCACAGAACTTATATTCCACAGTACTTTTCCTTGACTCTATTTGGACCATTGCATCCAGTTGCAGGTACAGCATTTTAAGAAGCATTGATAAGCTGGAGTAGGTCCAAAATAGGCTGCTCAGGATGGTGAGGGGACGGTAAACAAGGCCATACACGGATCAAACACAGGAACTGGGCATGTTTAGTCTGCAAAAGAGAAGGCTTGGTGGGCAGAGGGGAAGACATAAAGCACTGTCTTTAAGAATTTGAAGCAACGTAGAAGAGAGACTGGGCTTGCTCTGTTTGGCCCTAGGAGGCAACAATTTTAGGAAACTTCAGAAAAAAGAAATACAGGCTGGATGAACAGAAGAATGTTCTAGCAATAAATACCACCCTAAAGGGGAATGGATTATCTGAGAAGTTCTTGGCTCCTTCTAACCAGAGATCTCAGGTAGAGGCTGCATGACTGCTGATGAGTCAGGTACGTTGGAAAAGATCTACTTTGTGGAGAGCTCTTCTGGGCAGGACTAGATGGCCTCAGAAGTCCTCCCAGAGCTTACATTCTGGGGAGCTCTCAGAGCATATTATCCGATAGTGTTATGTAATCTCCCTCTGGGGAGATCTCAAAAATTCAATAAAGGAGTATTTGATTGAAGATGACTGAGGTGCTTGGAGGCAGGAAGGTAGACCTGATGGCCACTAAATCTAAGTCCATTTCTTTTCCAATCATGGATTTCATTGACCCTGGACCCTTCACTGTGTTTGTGACCCTGACTAATCCCAGTCCAGCATCACACTCTCCCCTGCGGGACTGAGAGTGAAGGCAGCTCATGTGCTTTATGGACAATCTAACGTTGGGAAAAGAATGCTGGGTTTAGAGACAAAAAGACTGGGGTGCTAACTTGCTGGGTGACTCTGGGAATGTCACAAACCCTGTCTGTGCTTCTGTTTGAGCATCTGTTAAATAAAGTGGTTGTTTGAGCCCTTCTAGCCCTGTCATCCTATGACTCATTGTATCAGCTGCAAAGTACATTATAGACAGGCATGTCTCAAGGAAGCATTAAGTGAGGACAGGTTAGGACTGTCAGGCTCCCTGAGCTATTTCATTGTCTCTTTTCCAGGGCTGGGCAGGGAAACCAGGAATGCCTTTGAACTGCTATTGAAAGGAGGGTTAATGTCTTTTCTGCCTTTCATCTTCCAAGACAGATCTGAGCAGGCTGGGTCCAGGCATTGCTAAGGGTTTAGCCCTCCCTAAAGGGCTGGAGCCTACCTTGGGTGTAGTCTCCTGGAACGAGGGTGTGCTGAGGGTGGGGAGGAGGAATCAAGATGGGAGCAGAAGGGGAGTGGGTAGAGGAGAAAGAGAAGGGGAAGGAGAAGGAAGACAAAAGGGTAAGGGGAGGACAGAGGAGGCAGGAGGGAAGAAAAGGATGGAGCCAAGTGAGCTCTTCCAGTCAAGAAAGAGAACAGCCCTGGAAGTCAAGAGATCTCAGTCATAGTCCTCACTACTATGACCCTGGACCAGTGAACCTCACAGGACCATGGACCCGGAGCAAGAAGGGACCGCAGAGGTCCTCAGTTTTCAGATTTGGTTAAATAGCTTTAAAATAATGATGCTGAGTCACATGAACCTTCTGCAGGGTTTTATTTCATGAACATGACCTACCATTATCACCATCCTTGCCACAGGGCCTAACGTGTTTTTACTGCAACCCAGGCCTGCTCAAATATCAACATCCCTGATGCTCACCCCCAAGAAATCCACCCCTTTCCAGCATCTCTCGGGGGATATCTGACTCCTCTTTTTTTCTTTTTTTTTTTGAAAAAAAATTTTTTTCAGACATTTCTTAAGAGAGAAAAATGTTCTCCTTTGCCACCTAGGTGGAAGTCACAGTCACACTTCCTTTGTCAGGAAGACACTAATGTGAGAAGTGGCTCAAAGCTGATGTTGTTCAAACACCTTAGATTCGGTCCCTGCACATCTCTAAAGAGGATTGAATTTGGTGGCCTCAGGATCCTCTGATCTCTGGGCCTCTCTCCCTTCTTTCTCATCTGAGAAATGAGAAATGAGCTCCTGCTCATCTCAGCTTCTGCTCCTTTGGCAAACACTGGGGCGTCTGCCCCATTTCTGAGGCTACAGACCCCCACATTGCCTTAGTGAACTCACACTTCCCCAAGTGGATCCCCAAGGCATAAGCTGGGTGGGGCCTTTAGGCTTCCTTAAGTGTGTTTACATGCTTCCTAAGGCCTTCCTTTTCCCCTTCCTGTGAACTTGGAAAGGGACATTGTACGAAACTGGAATGGAACTAGATCAGAGGACCTGGGGAAGAATCCAGCCTAGTGAGGCAGCCTGGTCCATGTGGGGAGGACATGTACTTTGGGAAGGTTTGCTTTACATCAAGTGGAGATGTCTCCCAACAACTTCCATTTTGCTCCAGTTCTGTCCTTTGGGCCCAAGCAGAATCTGTCTAATCTATGGCCCCATGAGAGTCCTTTAAATATAGGAATATGGCTCTCATCTTTCCCCCGTTATCTGTGTACCAGACTAGGGCCCAAGATCCCTCCCAGCTCTGACCTTCTGTGTTTTAAGGGCCCTCCCAGCTCTGACATTTTGTGTTCTAAGGTCTCTTCTAGCTTGAATATTCTATGTTCTAGAGACTCTTCTAGCTCTAACATTCTATGGTCTAAAGGCCCTTCTAGCTCTAATATTCCCTGCTAATAATCCTAGAGGACAATAGAACATAATAATACATCAGAGAAGTGTACAGTGATTAAGAGGCCAAGAGGAAAGATCTTGTCCCACAGGGGCCACCAAGAAAGGCTTCATGGAGGAAGTAGCATTTGAATTGGTCCTTGAAGGATAGATAGACTTTCAAAAAGGCAGGTTTCAAAGAGTGAACACAGAATCACAGAATTTGAGGGTGGAAGGGTCCTCACCATACAACTAGTCCAACCTATTTGTGAAGGAAATTCCCACTATCACATACTCTATGACGAGTGTCGAGTCTTCACTTGAAGAAATCTGAGGAAGCAAAGAAAACCACCTCCCCAGACAATCCATTTTGCTTTGGGACAGCTTCAATTATTCTTTTTTATATCAGGCCTAAATGTACCTCTCGACAATGTCCACTTCTGGCTCCAAATTCTTCCCTCTAGCACCAAACCCAACAAGCTAACCCCTCCTACACATGTTAGCCCTTCAAATATTGGAAAACAGCTGTCACGTTCCCCCTCTCCTCTAGTCTTCTTTTCTCCAGGCTAAACATTCCCAGTTCCTTCAGCTGAATCTCAGGCCCTTCATCTTTCTGCTTGCCCTCCTCTGGACATTGTCCACCTAAATATCCTGTTCATTAATTCATTCATTTGTACATTTACTTTGTTTGTTCATTGGCTCACTTATTTTTTCATTCATTTATGTACTCATTCATTCATTTAATTTTATTCATTCATTGATTCATTTGTTCATTTCTTTTTTTCATTTATAGGCTAGGTCTCTGCCTCCTTTAAGCTGGAAGCATCACAACCACTTGTGGGCCCAATCAGCATGGGACCTTCGACCTGCTCTGTTTCTGACCTGGGTCAGTTTGCCCCTCCTTAGGCAGACTGGTGACCCCCCACTACAGGGGGCTCACCATTTTGGTGCCAGAGTTAGCATGGGCACTAGATCAGCTTAGTCTCCTGCAGTTCAGAACTCCTGAGTTCAGCCTTCCCAAGAGAGGAGACTACAGGCCTGTGTAATGTTCTTCTTAGTAGGAATTATTTGCACACCATAGCAGAGATTAACTGGCATATAATTAAGTGTCAGATAAGTATCTGGAGAGGATTAAAAATGGAGTCTTGGTGCCAGCACTAGGACAGGGGTCTTGGGTCTGCCAAATATTTGCTGTGCCAATGCCATGATCCAGAAAGCTTTGCCCTCAGTTATTCAGACTGACCTCAGCCTTGGATCAGATTGTCCCCCCTGGCTCGATCAGAAGGAAGTCCATGGCAGGCATCCAAAGACCCCCTTCTTCCCATCTATATCTGGCAGGACATGGGAAGCCATTGAGGGGGCAGTGGCTGCTGCTTCCCATCAGAACCCTGAGGGAGAGTTCTCCCAGAAAAGGAAATACCAGCAGTTTTACTGCTTCCAGAAACGAAAAGCAGAAGTGCTCTCATCAAAGCCAGTGGGGTGTATCAGATGCCATCAGACAAGACAGCGATGTTTAATCTTCCCTAAAAAGACCAGTAATGGATTGACAAGAACAAGAAGGCCCTCAGCTCTGTCCCTAGAATCTAGGCGGAGCCAGAGTGGAGATGGGCCAGGAAGCCTCTGAGGTCTGGCAGTAGTCATAGCTGTCATCGCTCCACGAGGGTCAGAATCTGTTCCCTCTGAAAAAACAGGGAAGACACTTACCAATTGTCCAAAGCCTTGGTGGGGGTGGGGCTTGGGGGACGGGGGAATCAAAATCAAGCTAAATGCCTATCTGTCTCCCTAGGAGCCCATGTAGTTAAAGATCACCTTGCCTAGTCAGGGCTGGAGAAAGGAAACCATAATTCGGTTGTAGGCATAGCAGATAGTCTGTGTTGATGTTTATTTGGGAAGAGACTGACCAGGAGCTTAGAAAGTCTGGATAGGTGGTTCCTAAGGGGAAAGGAGGAGGAAGGGCTATGGAGGGGAGCAAATGGGAGGTTTGAGATCCCAATATGGTAATACTGGGATCTGTTGTGGTAGAAAGCAATAAAGACAGAACTATCTGGGCAGTGCCAGGTGGGGAGCTAAGCAAGGGAGCTTTGTCATTATGGGACCTAATTTCCAATCTAGACTCTCGTCTTCCTGCTACCCCTATGCCTCCCCCTTCTTATGATTGGTCAGTCCTTCCTGAAACCTCCATTGCAAGTAAAATGCCCAGGCTCGCTATGTTTCCGCCATCATTCTTCTCTGGACTCCACTCCTCACTTTCTGCATTTTTTTCTCCGCCATGCCCTTCTCATGGGTACCTTTGTCCCTTTCCACTTTCAGCCTCCTTTCATATATTCTTCCTTTAGGATGTAAGCCCCTTGACACCTTAACATACTTCATCTACTCAGTAAAGAAAGGCAAGAACAAGCCAGATCTCAAGACTGATGGCGGTGTTCATTAGGATGTCTGGCACTGAGACTAAAGCTTGGATGTTCCAATACAAAGACTGTTTGTTGAGATACAGAAACATCCATTCTTGCATTTTTTTTTTCTACAGAGGACTGTTCCTTGGCTTTATTTTCTTTATTTTTGATCTTGATAATTAGATGAGAACTCATGTGGAATTAGCTTTCAGAGATGAAAAAATATTTCAAATAAATGATATTGCTACTATTAAAAAGTATCGATCACGGTCTTTTTTTTCCTTGCATTTGTATACCCAGTACTTTGCACAGTACCTGGAACACAGTAGGCATTTGACAAATGCTTGGGAGCTTGAGTTTTGCCTTGGGATGGCTTTAATTATTCTTCTTTTCTTAAGTCTGAGCCACCGCCTGAAACTGAACAGAGAATGACTTTAGAGCGATGGGGTTGAGAGATAAAAAACTCTGGCCTTAACTTCTGTAAGGGATGGAGAGAAATCAATAATGGAGGCTGGTAACGCTGAGAATCCCACCATCCAAGGGAAGGTAGGACAGTGGAAACAGAGTCCAGTCAAAGGACCTGGGCTAGAATCCCACCTCTGATATGACTACCTTTGTGTGATCTAGGGCAAGTCTACTTCCTTGGGCCTCAGTGTCTTCATCTGTAAGATGAGGGGATTGGATTCTCATGGCTTCTGAGGCCCCTTCCTACTCTAGTATCATGTTCAGTGTTTGACTCTTTGTGACTCCATTTGGTTTTTGCTGCTTTTGTTTGTTTTGTTTTCTTGGCAGAGATACTGGATTTTCTTCTCCAGGCTCATTTTACGGATGAGGAAACTGAGGCAAATGGGGTTAAGTGACTTGCCTACAGTCATACAGCTAGTAAGTATCTGAGATTGGAATCATTCCATATATTGTTTGTAACCTGTGATTCCCTCATGCTGTAGTAAATAGTGCATGTGCCTGAGTTGTGCAATAATTATTCCTTGTACAGAGGGCTAGCCCCAGGAGGTGTTGAAGAGGGAATGACTATGAAGCCTAGAGCTGCTGGTTTTGGAAGAAAGAGGCTCCCGGCTCCCACCCTCGGTCATGTTTGATGATGGCAGCAGAAGTGTACCCAGGCAGCAAAGGTATGACCCAGGAAGGCTTCAATCTGGAGGCTTGGCATTGGGTCTAAAGCTTGCTTTTGACAAATGAACACAATGAGGCCCAGAGAAGTAAATTAACTTGCCTAAGACCAAGGCCAAGGAGCTGGGCCCAAGGCCAAGACCAGTGAATAGCAGAGCCAGAATTCAATCCCAGAGTCCTCTGATTCAAGGCAAGTCAACAAGCATTTATTGATTTACTATGTACCAGGCACTGTGAGCACTTGGGATACAAAGAAAAGCAAAAAAAATATCTAACCCCAGTCTTTGCCCTCAGGGAGCTCACAGTCTAATGGAGGAGACACCACATAAATAACTATGTCCAAACAAGCTGTAGTTAAGATATGCTGGAAATAATTGACAGAGGGAAGGCACTAGCACTAAGGAGGATTGGGAAAGTCTTCTTGCAGAAGGTGGGACCATAGCTGAGACTTGAAAGAAGGCAGGAGATGAGGAAGAAAGATCCAGCCACGAGGGAAGGCCAGTGAAAATGCCCAGAGCTGGGAAAGGGAGTGTACAGTTGAAGGAACAATAGAGACAGCAGGATCATTGGTCCATGGTCCATAGAATGCGATAAGAGAAAACTGGAAATGTAGGAAAGAGCCAGGTTGTGAAGGGCTTAAAAGCCAAATAGAGGATTTTATATTTGATCCTGGAAGCAATAGGGAACCATTGCAGTTTACTGAGTGGAGAGGTGACATCTTCAGAAATGAGCTTTAAAGCAGATCAATTTGAAAGGCTGAGCAGAGAGGTCGTCCCCCTCCTCCAACTTCCAGCAGTCTTTGTTTGGTTTGTTTGTTTGGACACAAACATGAATCCGAGCTTGGAATGCTATGTCTGGAGCCAGACATTGGAAGAGGGGGGAGGTTGGGGAGCCTGCTGAAAATTAAAAACATGCACAGACCCTTTGACTAGGACTTCCCGGGCAAAGGCACTTCTGAAAACAAGTCAACTTCCTCTTGGTTCTTCTTGGAAGCAAGCTTTTGAAGACCAGGCTTCATTCAGAAGTCCTATCCCATGGCTCCAAACTCTGTGCTGGACTTTGGATGCTTTGCATGTAGTTGGTTGGTTGGTTGTTGTCCTTCTTTCTCAAAGAGGACCAAAGTGACAGCACTTTGTGTGTCCCACTGTGGCTGATCAGACCAATATGAGCTCAGAATGCTCTATCACAGATCGGGCACAAATAGTCCATGTGAACATCAGGGGTGGATTCTCTAAGTTTGCTCAGCTTGAGTTTCTTTTGAGCTACTTCAATTCTGCTTTGCTCATAGAGCACAGCACCTTCTCTGATGAGGGCACACCATGCTGGGCAGTCCTGTGCCAGTGTCTCCTGTGGCATACAAGCAATTCCAAAGTTCTTGAGAGAGACCTTGAGGCTGTCTTTGTATCGCTTCTTCTGACAGCCATGAGAATGCTTGCCCTGTGTGAGTTCTCCATAAAATAGTCTTTTTGTCAAGCATAAGTTTGGCATTCAAACAACATGGCCAGCCCATTGGAGTTGCGCTCTTTGAAGGAGAGTTTGAATGCTTGGCAGTTTAGCTCAAGAAAAGACCTCAGTGTCTGCTACCTTATGCTGCCAGGTATCTTTGGAATCTTCCTAAAACAATTCAAATGGAAGCGATTCAGTTCTGCACATAAAAGGATCTATTAAATGAGTAATCGATTGTTCAGAAGGCTGCTAGAATCATTTCCCCAAAGCACAGGTCTGACTACACCATTCCCTTTCCTAAGGACTTTCCTATTGTCTGGAAAAATAAAAAATAAAGTCCTTAGCATGGCATTCAAGACCTTCCATAATCTGTCTCCAGTGTACTTTTCCATCCTTATGTCCTATTAGTTCTCTCATCTCACTCTGCTCTAGGATGCCTCTCTTCACTTGCACAGATGGTCCCCCATGGCTGGCATGCACCCATCCTTTCTGCCTCTTTGAAATCTTTCTCTTCATTCAGGTCCTAGCTCAGATATCATCTCTTCCATGAAGTCTTTTCTGATCATTCCTTTTCATCCTGTAAAAGATGAGGATGCCCACAAAGGAGGGACAGATGTGTGCCTGAAGCTACAGGGGCTATACAGCTGCTGCTGATTTCCTGGAACCATTTAAGGGATGGGAAAGTAGCCTCAAGGCTTAGTTTTCATTGCTTCCTTCAAGATTTAGCTCAAAATTCACCTTGTTCAGGAGTCCACTCCCCACCTCACCCTCTTCTCATGGCTGTCAGTGCCTTGTCTTTTAAGTGAGTCTCTATATCACTTGTTATTTACATGTTGTCCTCCCCATTTGAATGTAAGCTCCTTGAGGGTTTCATCTTCCTTCACATCTCTAACGTAGAGTCTGATCCCTGGTACATAGTGAAACCCTGATGTTTGTTGGTTGACAGACTACTGTAGGTTAGCATGAAGGTAGTAAACTGGTCTGGGTGCGGGGGAAGGAAAGAGTGTGGCTTGAAGATGGTTCTGTAGTGGAGTAAGTCATAAGATGAGGCAGCTAGGTGGTGCAGTGTTGGTCCTGGAGTCAGAAAGACCTGAGCTCAAATCCATCCTCAGACACTTACTAGCTGTGTCACTTAAATCACTTAACCCTATTTGCCTCAGTTTCCTCATCTGTAAGATGAGCAGAAGGAAATGGCAAACCACTCCAGTATCTTCATGACCCAAACGAGGCCACAAAAAGTTGGAGAAAGGACACTTTGAAGAACAGCCTCTAGGTTTTCTATGGCCAACCAAGATTAAATTGCTCTTATAATGACCTGGAGTTTACTGAGTGGAGAGGTTACTTAGTCAGACTGTAGGAAAATATTTTTTAATTTAATTTCATAATTGAATTAGTGGATTTAAGGTCATATTTTATTATTATGTTATTTATTATTTAATATACTATATTTATTATTATTATTATATTATTATTATTAACTACTCAGCATTTTATGTATCCTGAAAAGTGGTCCAGCCTTTTTCATTTAATGGAGGCAGCTTGGGGGTTCAGTGGATAGAATACTGGTCCTAGAAGCTGGAAGACCTGAGTTCAAATCTGGCCTCAGACATTTACTAGCTATGTGACTACAGGCAAGTGACTTAACCTCTGCCTGCCTCAGTTTCCACAACTGTAAAATGGGGTTAATCATAGCACCTACCTTGCAGGGCTACTATGAGGATTAAATGAGATAATATTCATAAAGCACTGTGCCTGACACATAGTAGGTGCTTAATAAAGGCTTGTTCCATTGTTCCTTCTCCCTTGGTGTTGGCCTCTGGTTTAATGTTTTTCACCCAGGCCAGATTCCTCATATGACTGACTAGCCCCATCTCAGGGCCAGCCTACACAGCTGCAGGAGGAGGGGTTGCCTGGGAGGCTCTAAGGACAGAGGTTGAAGACAGGGTTTTTTCCTAATTCTGTTGACCCAGAGTCAAGCTAGGCCAAACACAATGATGAGAGCCTGGATTCAATGGACTGATGATTGGATTACCAAATTGTAGGAATTAAAGATGTAGAAGAAGGATTACGTCATTGCCTCATTGCTGCTGATGAACTGAAGGCAAAGCAGGCCTGTCTCTAGGAGGTTCTTGGGAATCTGTCCAGCCTCAAATGATTAAGGAACACAGAATGTCAGAACAAATAGGACCTTAGGCCATAGGCTGTGAGGGATTGGAGGGACGTCAGGTCACAGAATGGCAGAGCAGAAAGAGCCTTAGAACAAAAGGGAAGGGAATATAGAGGTGATCTGTTTCAAATTCCTCTTTAGACAAAGAAACCAAGGCCCAGGGAAATAGAGAGACTTGCTTAAGGTTACACACAAGTTGAGCAGCAGAAATGGGAGCAGTTACCCCACTTCCTGTCCCCTGTCTTGTTGGTCCACTAAACCACGATGCACCATTTCTATAGAAAGAGGAATTGTTATTTTTGGAGGGACTCAATCTACTGGCAGGCCAAGTGTTGGAGAGAGGTTTTAACAATGGTTAGAAGTCAGGGGGGTCAACACTGAGAAAAACCAGGCCACAAATGGAGACCTGATACCTCATCACCACCAACTTCCCCAACGTCATGGTGCTACCTGTATGGCAGTCACATGACGGCCACAGCCTGATCCTCTGGCATCTCCCCAGACTGGGACAACAGACGCCATATTTCTTCTATTGGATTCATAGGATTTAGTGATGGCAAGAGAGTAACCTAGTACAGGGGTTCATAGCCTGGGGCTCGAAGATCCCCAAAAGATCTATGGATAAATTTTAGGGAGCCCATGAAGTTGTTTTTTTTAATGTGATGACTGTTTTTCAATATGATTGATTTCCTTTTTAATTCTATTTTATGAATTTGAAATTATTTATTTAAAATTTTATTCTGGGAACAGGGCTGGATCCAGACCACCAGGACACATACACAGACAGAGGAAAAGATTAAGATCTCTTTATCTAGTAGAGCCTGCTCATTTTGCAATAGAGGAAACTGAGGTCCAGAGAGGGGCACAATAATAATAATATTATGATAATATTAAGAGAGGATAATGATAAAAGATGACTTTTGTCTAGGGCCTTAGAGCTTGCACACACCGTCACACTTGGTCCTCCCCACAACTGTGTAAAGGCAGCTGCCAGAGGCACTGTTGTCCCCATTTCATGGGTGAGAAAACTGATACCCAGAGATCTGAACTGACTCATCCCTAGCCATAAACCTAGTAAGTTTCAGATGTGAGATTTGAATCCAGGTTTTCCTGACTCCCTGTTCAGCTCTCTCTTTGATGTGACTTATCCAACATCATGGCGGTAGGAGGAGATAGAACCAAGATCTGAAACATTTTGTGGTATTCCAGGTACTAGCCTCCAGGAGCCCAGAGATTCTGCCCAGGTGTCCAAGGGTGACCGAAAAGCCTAGCAAAGCTGTCCAGGCTCCCCCGTAGTCAAGCTCCACAAGAAACATTGCGAACGTGTCATAGATGCTCTGTCAGCAGAGGGGTCAAATACCTTGTGGGCCCATGTGGCCCACAACAATTCCAAGGACAGGCGGAACCAGATTAAAATGTAATTCCTATCTGATTTTAATTGTTGATGTATTATTAAAAACAACAAAAAAAAGAAATAAACAAATGTGGTTTTCTGAGTCAATTGTGCAGCTGTCAGGGAACCTCATGTACAGTATAGAGAACCCTGTCTCTGTCTGAGTTTGAGCTTACTGTTTTAGAGGCAAAGGAAGGTGGGACCAGGCTGGAAAGGGGGAAGATAAACCCTGTGGCCTGTAGGAGGCTGGATGCCCCATAGGAGGTCCAGCCAAACCATTATCTTCAGCCTTGTTCGTGATCCATTCACATTTGTCGAAGGACCAACTGCCCCAAGTGGAGTTTGAAATAACAACTCCCATTTTGATGGTGCCTTAAGGATGGTCCCTCCTCACTGCCCCCCAAACCTGTGAGACCAGTGATTATGCTGATAGCTGACACCTACATCAGGTTTCAAAGTTTGTCAAGAATTTTTCCAAACTTTATTTCATTTGACTCTTCCCTTATGGCTAGGAAGCACCGGTATAATTGTGCCAAATTCACAGGCATCCCTAGGAGGGATTAAAGTTAGGTTAAGTGACTTATCCAGGATCACACAGCTCATGTCAGAGGCAGGATTGGATTGGAACCCAAATCTTTCTGACTCTACAACTACCCCTCTCTATGAATACAAGAATATTTGTTGACATTTTTTTTTTAAAACTGAAGAACCCAAGTTTCAGGTAATTTGATATATGGGACCATAGAATCGTATATTTAGAGTTGGGGGGAGGGGAACTTCAGAGACCGTCTAGTTCCACCCTCACATGTTAGAGATGGAGAAACTGAGGTCCCAGGAGGAGGCTTCTGAGTGACTTGCTCAAATTCACTCGGGATTAAACTTCTAAGGTGAGATTTGAACTCAGTCTTGTGTCTCTCTGCCACATTGCCATGTTTCTATCTACCTATAAGGAGCCCAAGTTTTATGACTTCACCAGAAAAGAATAAAGCATAGTTAGAAAAGGATGCTTGGGAGTGAACAGAACTCTAGAACAATTTATGCAATGATAAAAACATTAGAGAGAAAAACAACTTTGAAAGACATTGGAACTCTGATTAATCCAGTGATAAACCATGAGTCCAGGGGACTGATAATGAATCATACCACCCACCTCCTGCTGGAGAGGTGATGGACTTACGATCCAGAATGAGACATGCATGTATGGACGTGGCCAATGCAGAAATTTGTGTGTGCTTGTTGTGAGAGTGGGTTTTTTGTTTTTGTGGGGTGTTGTTGCTGTTATTTGTTGTTGCTTTGAGGAAGGGGTGGGAGAGACTAAAAAATGAACTTTTTTTATAAATTTATTTTCTATTTTTAGTTTACAGCATTCAGTTTCACAAGTTTTTGCGTTCTAAATTTTCTCTCCCTCCCTCTCCTTCCCCCCGACCCCCCAAGATGGCATGTAATCCCATATAGGCACTACATTCACCTTCACATTGAACTTATTTACATAACAGTCCAGTTGTAAAGAAGAATTATAACTGATGGAATGAATCATGAGAAAGGAGAAATGAAACCAAAAAAGAAGGGAAAAAAAGAGAGCAAATAGTTTGCCTCAATCTGCATTCAGACTCCATAATTCTTTCTCTCGATGTCCACAGCTTTTTCCATTACGAGTCCTTTAGAGCTGTCTTTGATCCTTGCATTACTGAGAAGAGCCAAGTCTATCAAAGTTAGTCCTTACAGATTCCGTTTGTCTGTAATCATGTAAAATGATCTCCTGGGTCTGCTCCCCTCACTCAGCATCAGTTCATATATGTCTTTTCTAGGTTGTAATGAAGTCTGTCTGTTCTTCATTGCTTATTCCACAATAGTATTCCATTATATTCATATACCACAATTTGTTTAGCCATTCCCCAATTGATGGGCATCTCCTTGATTTCCAATTCTTTGCCGCCACGAAAAGAGCTGCTATAAATATTCTTGGGCATACGAGTCCATTTCCCACTTGTATGATCTCTTTGGGGTATAGCCCCAGAAGTGATATCGCTGGGTCAAAGGGTATGCACATTTTTTTCCCAACCCATCGCCCTTCATTAAATTTTCTCCCTTGACCCTGTCCCCTTTCCATAGTGTTTGTTTTTGACTACCTCCACCCCCATCTGCCCTCCCCTCCATCATCCCCCCCATTTTTTTTTATCTTCTTCCCTCTTCTTTCCTGTGGGGTAAGATTCCCAATTGGGTATGTATGGTATTCCCTCCTTAGGCCAAATCTGATGAGAGCAATGTTCACTCATTCCCCCCTCATCCACCCTCTCCCCTCCTCCCACAGAACTGCTTCCTCTTGCCACCTTTATGGGAGATAATCCATCCCATTCTATCTCTCCTTATCTCTCTCTCTCAGTATGTTCTTCTCTCATCCCTTAATTTGATTTTATTTCTTTTAGATATCTTCCCTTCATCTTCAACTCACTCTGTGTGTCCGCTCTCTCCCTCTCTCCCTCCCTCTCTCTCTCTCTCTCTCTCTCTCTCTCTCTCTCTCTCTCTCTATCTATCTATCTATATATATATATATATATATATATATATATATATATACACATATATACATACACACATAGATATATACATACATACACATTCACCCATATATATACATAAATATATATGTATGCATATTCCCTTCAGCTACCCTAATACTGAGGTCTCATGAATCATACACATCATCTTTCCATGTAGGAATGTCAACAAAACAGTTCACCTTTAGTAAGTCCCTTGCAATTTCTTTTTCTTGTTCTTTTTCTTGATTACCTTTTCATGCTTCTCTTGATTTTTGTGTTTGAAAGTCAAATTTTCTATTCAGTTCTGGTCTTTTCACTGAGAAAGCTTGAAAGTCCTCTATTTTATTGAAAATCCATATTTTGCCTTGGAGCATGATACTCAGTTTTGCTGGGTAGGTGATTCTGGGTTTTAATCCTAGCTCCATTGACCGCCGGAATATCGTATTCCAAGCCCTTCGATCTCTTAATGTAGAGGCTGCCAGATCTTAGGTTATTCTGATTGGGTTTCCACAATACTCAAATTGTTTCTTTCTGGCTGCTTGCAGTATTTTCTCCTTGACCTGGGAGCTTTAGAATTTGGCGACAATATTCCTGGGAGATTTCTTTTTGGGATCTATTTGAGGAGGAGATCGATGGATTCTTTCAATTTCTATTTTGCCCTGTGGCTCTAGAATATCAGGGCAGTTCTCCTTGATAATTTCTTGAAAGATGATATCTAGGCTCTTTTTTTGATCATGGCTTTCAGGTAGTCCAATAATTTTTAAATTATCTCTCCTGGATCTATTTTCCAGGTCAGTGGTTTTTCCAAGGAGATATTTCACATTATCTTCCATTTTTTCATTCCTTTGGTTCTGTTTTATAATATCTTGATTTCTCATAAAGTTACTAGCTTCCGCTTGCTCCAATCTAATTTTTAAGGTAGTATTTTCTTCAGTGGTCTTTTGGACCTCCTTTTCCATTTGGCTAATTCTGCCTTTCAAGGCATTCTTCTCCTCATTGGCTTTTTGGAGCTCTTTTGCCATTTGAGTTAGTCTGTTTTTTAAGGTGTTGTTTTTTTCAGTGTATTTTTTAGTATTTTTTTGGGTCTCCTTTAGCAAGTCATTGACTTGTTTTTCATGGTTTTCTCGCATCCTTCTCATTTCTCTTCCCAATTTTTCCTCTACTTCTCTAACTTGCTTTTCCAAATCCTTTTTGAGCTCTTCCATGGCCTGGGACCAGTTCATGTTATGCACATTTTTAATAGTCCTTTGGGCATAGTTCCAAATTGCTCTCCAGAATAGCTGGATCAGTTCACAACTTCACCAACAATGTAGCAGTGTTCCAATTTTCCCACATCCTCTCCGGCATTTATCATTTTCCTGTTTTGTCATGTTAGCCAATCTGACAGGAGAGATGTTGTACCTAAAAGTTATTTTGATTTGTATTTCTCTAATCAATAGTGATTTAGAGCATTTTTTCATATGCCTATAGATATCTTTAATTTCTTCCTCTGAAAACTGCCTGTTCATACCTTTTGGCCATTTCTCAATTGGGGAATGACTTGTATTCCTATAAATTTGGTTCAGTTCCCTATATATTTTAGATATGAGGCCTTTATCAGAGACTCTGGTTGTAAAGATTTTTTTTCCAATTTTCTGCATCCCTCCTAATCTTTATTGCATTGGCTTTGTTTATACAAAAACTTTTAAATTTAACATAGCCAAAATTATCCATTTTGCATTTTGTAATGCTCTCTTTCTCTTGTTGGGTCATGAATTCTTCCCCTTCCCATAAATCTGACAGGTAAACTATTCCTTCTTCTCCCAAATTGCTTATAGTATCAGCCTTTATTCCTAAATCATGAACCCATTTTGCCTTTATTTTGGTATATGGTGTAAGATATTGGTCCATGCCCAGTTTCTGCCATACTAAAATAAACTTTTTTAAAGGAAAAAAATAGTCTTTATTTTTGTTTTTTAAGAAGAAGATGCTTTTCTAGGTTATAAGGGAGAATAGCCTGGCACTGATGGCAGCATTTTGTGGGAAACCTTGACCTTCCAAGATTGAGGTTCTGGTCTTTACAGAGACCAACCACGACATACTTCAAATAGCACTACATTTGGGCAGAGACCCAGATGAAAGAAAATCCTGGCTTTGACCCTTGGGTGAATCATTCACTTCCTTGGGCTTTAGGTGTATTTATAACATGTGGAGGTTTGACTAGATAATATATAATATAGGGCTCTTCTATTTCTGATATTCTATGGTTTTATAGAGGGACTCACACAGAACAACCAAATCTGGAGAATTATCCTATGAGGCTTTTTCCCTTACTGATATTCAGGGTGGTGTAGAGAGGGCAATAGTTTACTATGGGAGAATAACTCTTCCCCTCTGCAGTCAGAGGGTAGAGAAGATGAGGGAACCCAGGAGCCCCCAGGCTTGCATGGGTAGCACTGGGTCCATGACTTCCAGGAAGGTGAGTTGCTGAGCTGAGACTTACACTCAGGTGTCCTGACTCCCCATTCAGGTTCTCATTCCCCTGTACCAATCTCTTCCTTTGAGATCATTAAGCAAAAGCTGGATGACCCCTGTTCTTAGATGGTGTAGGGCAGTTCTTGCTCACACATAGCTAGCATGGGTAATCTCTGAGGTACCGTTTACCTGTGAGGTTCTAGAATTCAGGGAATACACTTTAGAGTTTGAGGGTGTAACAAGGATTCCAGGCATTGTGTATAGCGGTCACAATCATGCCAGGGAAGAGGGAAGGTTGGCCCTTCCTCCTGGGATGATTGAAGGAAGAAGGCAGACTCTGGAAGGGGTGATTGCTCCAGGTGACAGTATGCTCCAGGAAAGGACTGTGAAATTGAGGTGTGGGGATAATGATCATCATGGGCAAAGCATCCCGTCTTCTGGATATGGGCATCCTGGGCCAAAACCCTGTTCACCCCATTCTACCTTCAGCTCCAGACCTGAGTCCCACAGACCAGTTCTCATGTTGCTACTCAGGTTTCCCCTTGGCTTTTCTTCAGAGTTTTTTGCTCATTATCGAGACAAAAGCTGGAGCCCCAAGGCCATCCAACAAATGTTCTGCTCCTTATCCGACAAGCTCTGTTCCTCTAATTGTTTCCTCATAGAGCTTTTCCAGGGAAATCTCTTCTGCTCCTTATCAAACTTCAACCTTCCTTGGCCGCTGTGCAGAGTCATTTTCCCCCTGTTTCTTCCAAGTGGTTGGTAATTATTTTACTGCCAGGTGCTGGGGAGAGATCTCTCTTTGCATCTTCAGCAGCTGCCTCTGCTATCCCCAATTTCCACTAACCTGCCTAGGTCAGACCAGCCTCTTCTTTTGTATGGCCCATCCCTGGAGCTCTCAGCACACTCGGTCTAAGAATTGGTGTGGTCTTGAGGACTTTGCAGGGATGATCAGACTCTTTGCCTTGGGGTGTATTGGAACCTGCTCCTACTGGCTAGAGAGAGTGGATTGTTAAATTTTCAATGGGATCATTTACACTTGGGAAGTCTACAAGTTCTATAAATCAGGGCTTGATTCATTGTTCTGGTGATCATAGAGACTTAAGAAAGTGACGGTGAAATGTTAATAATAATGAAGATTAACCTTAAAGGTGTGTCATGGGAACATTTTTTTTTCACTTGGAGACCCAGTTGTTAAACATTTACCAGCACACAATACTGCTTGTGCTCCACCAAGTCTCCCTCCTTCCCAACCCACCCCCATCCAGGACCAATGAATTGGACTCATTTTTAGCCCTGCCCTTGGGGTATCCAATTTCCTTGCAAATATCAAGTTAAGAAAACAGAGAATATAGAGTAGGTTAATTAAAAGGCACATAAAGAACAGAGCCTGGGACTGTTGTCCTAGCACCTTTAATGAAGGAATGGCTGTATCACACCTTCAGGTGAATATCTTTTTTTTTAAAAAATTGATATATTCTGTTTTAACATGGCTAATTTCTGAATGTATCCCTCCTCCCTCCCCTCCCCCGCAATTTAAGTGAGTGTCTTTTCATTCTTCTCTCTACCTGGAAGGCCATAGCATCATCCATTTATAATTGGATGGGTCCTTGGAGGGCATCCTCTAGATAGCCCAACCCTACTCACTCCCATTCTAACAGACGTGGAAATGCTGAATGGAAAGGACTTGCCCATATTCACAAACCATGTAAATGTCTGAAGAAGGGCCTAAATCCAAGTCTCCAGACACTAAATCCGGAGTGCTTTCCAAATACCAAGTTTCCTCTCAAAGGGAAATAAATCTACCAGCTAAACACAGTGAGGACATCGGTGCAAATGTATAGTTTCCTTACAACAACCTTGTCAAGCCAAGACTGCCGGTATATTTTCCCCTTTCTCTAGATAGAGAAACCGAGATTCAGAGAAGAAGGAAAAAAACCTCCCCCCAGCTTCAAGGCTTCATAGTTAGGAAATGGTGCAACAAGGTATTTGTCTCTTCTCCCTCATTTTTCCATTTAAATCACCAGGGGAAAAGTAAATGCATTCACTCAACAGGTGGCCCTGTTACTAGGAGAGACTAAAGAAGGTGGAAGGTGAGACCTCATGGGGAAGAGATTGGAGGGCGGCTTTTTTATTGTTGATTTGTTGGGTTTGGGACTTTCATCTTGAATCAGGAAGATGGCATCAAAAGATTAGAGGCTGCAAGATATTTGGGTATTGTTTGACCACAGTATCACAGGATGGCCTCATACAGATGAGAGAGATGGAGGAAGGAGGGGGAAGAGGGAGAGAGAGTAGAGATGAAGAGAAAAGGACTGACAGGCAGAGACAAAAACAGATTCAGCGAGAGACACACAGAAGGCTGCAGAAGGCAGGAAGGGAAGAGGGAAGCAGAGGAGAGAGAGGGAGGAAGAAAAAAAGGGAAAAGGGAGCAAGAAGAAGCGAGGGATCATTATATAGAGCCCTGGGGCTGAAGAGAAAGGCATTAGAAGACACATGGGGACTAGGGAAAGCAAGACCCCACTGTCATAGGGTTGTGCTGGCAAATATTTAACAACTGATTCTCTAAGGGAAAAAAATACACATGACATACTTTTAAGTTTAATTGCATTATTCAATTTTCTTCCTCACTTTCTTAAATCTAGACTGCAGGTTCCCCACTCCTGATCTGGACAATCAACAGAACAATACACCAATCCCTGATTTGCAGTGCTTGTGAATTTCTAGGTGTAAATGCTCATACTGAAAACTTCACAAATAGCATTTGGAGCTGACTCCAGAGTGCCACTGGATGAGCTGCACTGCCTAACAATATCGGACCTCTGCCCCAGTCTGCTGTCTTGCCTCCTACTTCCCAGCTCCTTTCTCAGATTAACAGAAGGTCATAGCAAGTTCCACCTCTTCGTGTGTTCCTCAATGTCGATAGCACTTTCTGCAATGGGGCAGGGGGCTGCTTCCATCTGCTTCCATAAGAGGGGCTAATGAGATATCCTGTTACAACTCAAGAGCTTTGCCAACTGGCCAGGAGTTCCATCAGTCAGTCAATCAACAAAAATTTACTTAACACTGACCGAGTGTTGGGCAATATGTGTGAAGCCCTGGGACTGGAGAATGAGACAAAACCAATCCTTGCCTAATAGGGGCTTACATTCGAATGGCAGGGACAACTCCAAGAAGCTTCTTCTAATACCCACATCTTTTCCTTAACTTGGTGGCTCTGTCCCTAACCTCCAAGAATGGGCCATAGGGAGCACAGAGGAGTCATAGAGAGGGGGCATAGAGGAGTCTTTAAAAGCTCCCTAGAGAGATGTCGAACCATAATATCTACCTCCTGAAAGACAGATGCTAGATTTAGGGTGCAGAATGAGACATATAGTTTTGCATATAGCCAATGAGGGAATTTGTTTTCCTTAATTATGCGTATTTGTTACAAGGAATTTGTTTTTTTTTCTTTTTTTTCCTTTCCAAGGTGGCAATGGGATAGAGAGAAAATAAATTTGTTAATTTAAAAAAACACTTTAAAAATAAAGAGATTGGGGGGTGGGTACTGCAGATGTGGAATGTTGCATGAGCTTTCAGATGAGGTCATTGTATTGTTAGTTTTGTTTAATTGTTCCACTTTGTTACAAGAGAGCTTTCATGGAGTGGGGGGTAATCTTGAAATGTTTATAATATAAAAACAAAACACCATCAATAAAACTTCTATTTTTTAAGCTCTTCTCTTTGAAGCTCGGGGGGGAGGGGCCTCTGATAGAAACATACCCTCCCAATACTGCCCAGCCCTTTTTTCAGAGAAACAACTATTAATAATAACATAATATATTATAGAAAAGGAGAAAGGAAGGAAGAAAAAAAGGAAAGAGGAAGGAAGAATGAAAGAAATGAAAAGGAAATGAAGAAAGGAAGGAAGGAAGGGAGAGAGAGAGAGAGAGAGAGAGAGAGAGAGAAGGAAGGAAGAGTAAGGAAGGAAAGAGGGAAGGAGGGAAGGAAGAGAGAGAGAGAGAGGGAGAGGGAGAGGAAGGAAGGAAGGGAGGGAGGGAGGAAGGAATGAAGGAAGGAGGGAAGGAAGGAAAGAAGGAAGGAGGGAAGGAAGAACAAAAGGAAGGAAGGAAGAAAGGAAGGAAGGAGGGAAGAAAAGAAAGAAGGAAGGGGGAAGCAAGAAAGGAAGGAAGCAAGGGAGGGAGGGAGAAAGAAAGGAAGGAAGGAGAGAAGGAAAGAAGGAAGGAAGGAGGGAGGGAGGAAAGTAAGGAAAGGAAGGAAGGAGGGAAGGATGAAAGGAAGGAAAGGAAGAAGGAGGGAAGGAAGGAGGGAAGGAAAGAGGGAAGCAAGAAAGAAAGGGAGGGAGGGAGGAAGGAAGGAAAGAAGGAAGGAAGGAAGGAAGGAAGGAAGGAAAGAAGGAAGGAAGGAAGGAAGGAAGAACCAGAATTCTTGGCTCATCTGGCCTAATAGCTCTTTTTATTAAATTATACCTTCCTTGTACAAATCAGCTTCCCTCTCTAGGCCGTCATTTCCTCTTCAGGAGTACATGGTCTCTAAGGTCCTTCCTAACTATGACATTCTATAGTCATAACTGCAGAGGTTCTGGGGTGCTGTGGAAGAACATTGAGTTCAGAGTTCATTGGAAAACCTGGATTCAAATCACAGCTCTGAAATTTTACTATCCAATTGATCTTGACACGTCTCCTAACCCTTCTGGGTGTCGATTTCTTCATTGGAGGAAATGAGAGGGTTGAATTATATCATCTTTGGCCCCTTCCTGCTCTCCACCTACAGTATAAACGTCCTTTTCAATTCTTAATTTTTCTTCCCTTAGGCCAGTTCCTAAACTGACATTTTATATTCCGTTTCATCCCAGGTCAGACTTTTTGTGTTCTAATGCCCCCTAACTTCTCTGACATTCTACATTCTATAATTCCATCCAGCTCTGATTGTGTTTTCTGTCCTAAGGGCCCTACTGCTCCGACTTTTTACACATTTATGGGTCTATACCTTTTCTCTGCTTATCTTTCTGGGCAGCCCAGAGGGTGACTTCCTGGAGTCCATGGAGAAAGATTTCTTTCTACCGTGCTCTCTGGCAACCTCATCTCATTTCCTAAGCAGTAAAATGTTCAGTAAACCTGACTGAAGCCAGCTGCTTTTTAAAGCCAGTGTTTGGGGACATAGGTCAACAATATAATCTTGACAGTGCCTGTGGGTCACCAGTGTTAGCACAGCCCTAAAGACAGGTGGCACCTAGAGCTGGCAAACAGCATCCTACCCAAGAGCTGATCTTCACACCTGCCCAGTGTCATTGCTGGTTGTTGGACAGCAGGTGAGAGACATTTCTATCTATTGCTTCTTGACTAAATGAATATGTAAATGCTGTTTGCCCTGGCCTCCATGTCATCATTCCTGCTGCCTAATTCATAGAATCCCAGTATTTAGAGACAGTGTGATCTTAATCTGGTCTAGCCCTCTCTGTTTCTAAGACTAGGAGAGTAAGGCCCTAGTTGACCCAAATCACAGATAATAAGTAGCCATCAAGATTGATCATATCATCATAATCATGGTTGTTGTCCTTCATTCTTGAAGAGGACCAAAAAGACATCACTATGCTAAAGTCAAGATTCAATGTGTCTGACTAGGCCGATCAGACCAATACAAGCTCGGAATGCTCTACCATAGGTCGGACACAAATGGTCCATGTGAACATTGGGGGTGGATACTCCAAACTTGCACATCCTGGGTTTCATTTGAGCTGTTTCAATTCTGCTTTGCTCATAGAGCACAGCACCTTCTCTGATATGAGAACACCATGCTGAGTGGACTTGTGCCAATGTATCCCATGTCACACAGTCAATTCCAAAGTTCTCGAGAGAGACCTTGAGGGTGTCCTTGTATCAATTCTTCTGACCACCATATGAACACTTGCCCTGTATGAGTTCTCTGTAAAATAGTCTTTTTGGCAAGCATAATTTTGCATTCAAACAACATGGCCAGCCCATCAGAGTTGCACTCTCTGAAGCAGAGTTTGAATGCTTGGGAGTTTAGTTCAAGTAAGGACCTCAGCGTCTGGTACCTTATCCTGCCAGGTGATCTTCAGAATCTTCCTAAGACAATTGAAATGGAAGTGATTCAGTTTCCTGGCATGGTATTGGGAGACTGTCCAGGTTTCACAGGCATACAACAATGAAGTCAGCACCACAGCTCTGTAGACCTTCAGTTTGGTAGGCAGCCTAATACCTCTTCTCTCCCATGCTTTCCTTCAGAGCCTCCCAAACACCAAGCTTACTCTGGCAATGTGTGTGTCAACCTCATTAGCAATGTGCACATCCCTGGAAAGTACACTACCAAGGGAAGTGAATGTACCCACTTCTCCATTTGCTGTAACTGAAGGCTCCACATATGGATGCAGTGGTGCTGGCTGGTGGAGCACTTGTATAATCATAATGATGATACAAACATAGCTAATAATAATAGCCAACGTTAACATGACCCATCAAGGTTTTCAAAGCACTTTGCATATGTTATCTTGTTTGATCCTTACAACAACCCTCTGAGGCTGGTGCTATTATCATCCTCATTTTACAAACAGGGAAAATGATAACTGAGGAAATTAACAACCCATTTCCATAGCACTGTTTAAAATATATGCCATTTTCTCATAATCACCCTGTAAAGAACTTATTGCATATATTCCTATGTTCACACAGATGAAGAAACTGATCCTTGGAGAGGAAAAGTGCCTTGTCCTATGCCACACAGCTAGCAAATATGAGGGCTGCGATGCAAACCCAGATATTTCCCGAGACCATTAGGTCCAGCATTTGGCACTAAACCAACCCTACCTCACATTCCTGTGATTGGAGTCCTCCTCTTCCAAGATCAAATCCCATGTACTCTCTACTACATCACACTGCTTGGGGAACACATGCACACACACACACACACACACACAAACACACACACATACAATATAGAATTGGGATTTAATTGATAATGCTGAGATCTTTAAGTGAGGGAACTCCATCCACTGCCACTGATTGCTATCTGCTCTAAAACTTATGGCCACTTAAGGGGATACTGAGAAGTCTTATGTAACTTGCCCAGGGTCACAAAGGTGGCATGTGTCAGAGTCAGAATTTGAACCCAGGTCTCCCTAACTCTGAGGACAGTTCCACATCCTCTACACCCTGCAGCCTTAGAAGGAAGCTTAGAAAATGGAATATTGGAACTGGAAGGGAATTTAGAACATAGAGCTGGAGAGGTCATTTAATTCAAATCCCTCATTGTACACATGAGGAAACTGAGTCTTAGAGAGAGAATGTCACTTTCCCCAAATCATAGATTTAGAGATTGGGGTTCAAATATAAGGTTTCTGCCAACAGACCCAAGGTTCTTTTCCACTACATCATATTTCTCTCTCAAAACACCTGTGACTTCTATTGATTTCTCTTTCAGGATCAGGATCTGAGTTCATTTCCCTATTTCAAGAGGGAACATCCAGCGGCATTAGATAAGGTGGCTCACTGTAAGATCCCAAATTGGCTGTCCTCTCTAGGAGGTCCATTGATGATTGAAAAGCCACACCTCTGATCTGCAAGGGGATACAGTGTCTTGCCTCCCAATGGGCCAGAGCATTTCTATAAATCTATGTGCCAGGTATTGTGTTAAGCACTTTACAAATACTATATCATTTGATCCTCACATCAGCCCTGGGAGGTAGATGCAATTGTTATCCCCATTTTACATATGGGGATACTGAGGCAAATAGAGGTTATGTGGCTTGCTAGGGGTCTCACAGCTAGTGTCTGAAGCCAGATTTGAACTCAGGTCTTAATGACTCCAGATCCAGCATGATATCCACTTCACCACGTAGCTGTCTCTAATAATACAGAGATAATTATGGAGCAGCCTATTCATTTATTCTCTTTGGACCTATATCCTTCTCCTCTGAGTGTGGCTTCCATATTGCTTTCTATTTCTCTAATATATGTTCCCAGACACCATCCCTGGCATCCATCAGATGACCTGATACAGGGATTGACCCTAAGGAGATGACTTGCCTAGCTAAAACTAGCATTTCTTACACTTGGCAGGCTTTATAAATTGGAACTGCCTCGAGCAGAAGGAAAAATGTTCTCCATCAATTTGTAAGACTTGATGTGGGAGGAGGAGGAGGTGATGAAGTAGGGACAGAGCTCCTATGATAGAACACAAGTGAGCTCTATCACTCACGCAGTAGATAGAAAGGCAGTGAGCCAACCTGGGTACAAGTATCCAGGGGAATTGTCATCTGGTAATTTGAATTGATTATTTCAACTAATAATTTTAACTAATTATTCTTGCTAAGCAGGTGCTGATCTCAGTGGTTTCTAGCTGCTCAATAAATCTCTTTTTCTATCAATATCTTTGTTATATTTCATTCTGCTAGCTCTACTTTGACTTTAAGATAGGAATTTGTTTGTTGCCCTCCTTTGGGCTCAGGAGGGAGTTTAGTCATGGGGGAACATATGTTAGCTTTTGCCATGTTCTCTCCTCCCTCGTACCTCTGGCTCTTCCTGGGCAAGAAGGTGACTGTTTACAGAGCCCAAACCAGGGTGGGACAGCTTGGGATTTTGTCCAGAGTGGGGAGTTTGCTAGCAAAAATAGCAAAAATTATGGCCCTGGAAGTTTATGGGCTTGTTTACAAGTTCCTGAAGGTTGACCATGATTATGACATTTCAAGGAAGGGAAGAGATTATGAAATCACAGCATTAACCATACTCCAAAGCCCTCACTTTAATTCCTTTCCCTTCCCCACTTCTGTCATTAGGGAATGAGCTATGTCCAAACTCCCTGCTGCTGTTGGGCACCAACTTGAATATATGGATTCCCCTCTTTCATATTCATGTCTTGAATTTGCTCCCAAGGGATTCCATTTTCCTAGAAAATGTACCCAGGACAATAAAAGAATAGAAGAGTAAGTATGTCACAGGAAAATCAGTTGAAAGGAATTGGAATATTTAGCCTGAAGAAGATAATTGTAGAATTACAGAGTCAGAAGTGGCCCCAGAGGCCACTGGGTCTGACCTCCTCATGTTACAGATGAGGGAACAGGGTCATCCAGCAAGTATCTGGGGTTGGATTTGAACCCACTTCTTCCTAACTCCAAGTCTAGTGCCCTATCTACTCTGACATATCAAGAGAGACATCCTTCTCTGAGTAACTGAAGGTCTGTCCCAAGGAAGAGGGATTAAAGGTGTTTTGTGAGACTGAGAAAAGTTGGACCAGAACTGGGAAAACAGAATAATAAAATCAAAGAATTCCATGGGAAGGGACCTCAAAAGTCATCTGAGACAACCTGTACCTAACTAAAAATTCCCTCTATAACAACCCCAATAAAGTTTTCTCTCAATAAAGTCTGTAGACCTTCAATGACAATCCATTCTACTTAGGAAAAGTCTTCTTACATTGAGCAAAAATCTCCCTATGCTACTTTCACCCCTTGCCCTTAGCCCAATGAGTGAAATTTATAAAGAAGGTGATTTTAGCTCAGTACAAAGAAGGATTTTTCGAATAATGAGAGCTGTCCAACCATGGAATGGGCTGCCTGGCACACAGTAGGTGCTTAAATGATAATTGACTGACTGACTTACTACTTCCTTGGTTGGTAGTTAGTTCCTTATCTTTGGAAGTGTTTGGGTAGTTTCAGGGATTATTAGATTCATTAGATTGTAAGCCCCTCGAGGGCAGGCACTGTCTTTTGCCTCTTTTTATCCCCAGTACTCAGTAGTGTCTGGTACATAATGGGCACTTAGTAAATGTTTTTTGAAAGAAGGAAGTAAGGAAAGCTATAGAAGAGATTCCACCTTCCAGGACACTTGGTCTAGATGACCATGAAAGTCCTCACAATCTTAATTTTTGGACTGGTGCCAACCTGCATTGGGAGAGGGAGTTTCCTCATCAAGGAGTTCCCCACAGCAATAAGAGGTTCCAGTCTGTCTTTTCACTATCTTTTTTTGAACTAGAGACTTATGATTTCAGTACTGTGGGGAACTCCTTTCACCAATGATACCTAAATTAGCACTTCCTTTGCAACTTAAAATTTTAGGGAGTTCCCTGGGGCACTGAGGGGTTAAGCAACTTGTCCAGGGTTAAGCAGACCACAGGTGTTAGACGTGGAAGTTGAACCCACATCTTCCTGGCTCTGAGGCCACCTCTCTGTCCACAAGGCCATCAGTTTCTGAAGTCTGGTTACCATGAGATCAGACCAAGGCTTTAGAAACCAGGAATTAATTAATCAATTGATCGATCGATGAATGAAAAAACATTATCAGTGCCCCCTCCTCGGCAAGTTATACACAGACTCACACACCATATGGTCCAAGGGGGAGATAATCTACTCTGCTTTCAGATTGTACCACTGGATTGAACTGCCTTGCTTGGGGCAGTGAGTAAGCACAAATTCACCAGACCTCAACTTCTTACAAGCAAGGACTCATCATTCTTTGTACTTGTTTGTCTCCTTCCTCCATGCTTGGCACAGTTCCTGGCACATAGGGGCTTATTAAATACTTGATGATTGATCAACAGGTACCCTAGAACACAGCATATTTCCCACACCACCCAAACACTCACTTTCACCTTGCCATCTGCCCTGAGATATCATTGCTGCTCACCTTCCCTTCTTTCCCTTTTCCTCTTCCAAGAGCACCAAACAAATCAATGCTTCCCATTGCTGTGGGAAGGCCCCAGTCGGTCACCTGCTCTGTCACCCTCACCCCCACCCCTTCCCCGGCCACCCTTTCCTTATATAGTTGTCACCCTCTGTTAGATCATAAGCTCTTTGAATCTAGGCACTATCTCACTTTGTTCTGTTTACCTCCAGCTCCAAGCACAGTGCCAACCTCATAGTATGCGTTTGATCAATGCTTTTCATTCACCCATTCATGTCAGAGTTGGAAGAGATCTCAGAGACCATCTCTGGCAACCCATACCTTGAATGAACAAGAATCCCTCCTACCAAATCCCATGCCAGGGCTCACTCATCCTTTGCTTAACGACCTGCAGGGAAGGGCAAAGCACTATGCCTGGAGGCAGTCCATTCTATCAGCTGGGGTATGATAAGTGAGTTTTTGTATGTTTTCTTATGAGGAGACTAAAATTCCCTCTCTGCTGCTCTGAGGTCTCCCCTGTGGGGTCAATCAGACTCAACCTAATCCCTCTTCCACTGGGCAGCCTTTCAAACACTTGAAGACAGCTATCATCTCCTTGGTAAGTATTCTTTTCTGTAGACTAAACATCTTCAGTTGAGTCAACATCCTCAGTAGTGGGGACCCAGAGGCTCTTTTGAATCTTTGCTCTTCTACCCAAAATGATTTCCGGTTTACCAATTGTCTTTTCTTCCAGAAATGTAATGTCCTTGGTGGAGGGCACTCCCAGTGTGGAAACTCCCTCTCCCAATGAAGATCTACATGGGTTCTACAATTTATAGTCTTAAACCAGAGACTCTTCTCCCTGTATTTTGTGTCATGGGCCTCTTTTTTGGGCAATCTTATGAAACCTGTGAACTCCTTAGAATTATGCTTTTAAATGCATAATATAAAATACATAGGGCTACAAAGAAAACCAATTATATTAACATACAGTTGTTATAAATATGCTTAAAAACCAAGTTCCCATAACACAGCAGAGTCAATTGAAGACTTCAGAAAGTTTCCTGGGCAATAAGAGTATAAGGGACTTGTTTAGGGTCACATAGTCAGTATACATTAGAGATGGGACTCGAACCCAGGTCTTCCTGGCTTTCTGAGGCAGCTAGATGGTACAGTAAATAGAGTGCTGAGCCTGGAGTCAGAAAGACTTGAGCTCAAATCTGGCTTCAGATACTTAGCAGTTATGTGACTCTGGGTAAATCAGAACCTCTGTCTGCCTCAGTTTCCTTGACTGTAAAATTGCTGCTTTTCAATGTCCCTATAGGATTTTAGTGTTTAGTGGTCTTTACAGCAACTCCCTGAGTTGGTACCATAGACATTACTGTACCCATTTTGCAGATAAACACCTGAGGCTTAGGGAGGTTAAATGACCACCCATGGCCACATAGGTAGTAGGTGTCAGAGGTGGGTTATGAACCCAAGTAGTTTCTGACCCTAAGCCCTGAGATTTTGCGTCAAAGGCCAGTCTTTTGTGGGGCTAGGCATCAGCCTGTGTCCAAGACCTGGAATCAGGGGTCAGTTCATAATCAACATGAGCAAATCCAGTCTGAGACCATCAAACAGGTGAAATTTTAGCTAGCCATCCCAAAAGGGAATCCAACCTGTGCTTTGTATTTTTTTTTTAAACATTAGGAGCAGAGCTCTGAACTGCTCAGCTCCCCTGCCCACTTGACGAGTAATAACTAAAGATTTTGGTTATTTTTTCCTAAATTGACTCTTTGTTCTGAGCTTCCTAAAAAAGACTATCAAGATGATTCCCTGTAACCATGTCCTCTGAGAGCATTGCCACCTGGTTGTGATTGGGGGTGGGGGTGGGGCACTGCAATGCACTTCTGGCTGAAAGGCACGTCTGGAAGACTTTGTCCCAGGGATAAGTGGCCAGCTCTTCACAAAACAATTTGCCCAGAGTGTGCTTGGCATACTGTCAACTTGGTGGAAGCTGCTGTCTGATTGGATGCCGGGAGAGTAAAGCCAGGAGTGATGTGAGCCACAAACAGCCCTGCTCTAGGAATCAGGATACTAATTACCAGTGTTTCATTTGGTTACTCTGGGTATAGAATTTTCCTTCTCTGGACCAAAAGTTTCTTCTGTCCAGAATTAGACTTGCCACTTCCTAAGGCCCTTTTCAGCTCAGCATCCTTTTTTAAAAAAATGAACGAACAGTACCTACATTTCCCACTATTATCCCTTCTTCCACTGCTCCTAGAGAGCCATCTCTTACAATAAAGCAAAAATGAAAGAAAAATCAGCTAAATAGGCAGTGCATTGAAAAAGATTGATTTTATATTAAGCATTCCACACTGATAGTCTCTCCTCCTCTATAAAGAAGCTGGGAGTGGTATAGTCTTCTTTTGGCCCAAGCTGGGTCAGTATAATTTTGTCACTTTTAGTTTAGATTATTTTGGGTTTTTTGCTATTGTTCCTTCCATTTATATTGTTGAATGTCGAGGACTCCCACAATAGGACTCGTTATCAACCTACTCTGAATTATTTCTACTTTGTCAATTATCTTTTTTCCAGATTTGTGATTTCATCAGGAAAACCAAATGGGAGTATAGGGAACTCCCAGGGAGGATATTCCTTCTATTAACACATAGCAGCATCTATTCTGTAATTTGTAGTCTTAGAACAGCAGTTCCTAAACTTTTTGTGTCACGGACCAATCTTTTTGGCAGTTTGATGAAGCCAGACTATGTATATATTCTAGAAAAGCCCATACATGTATATATGTGTGGTTCTGTTTTTGCTTCACATCAGTTCATGTAAGTTTTCCCATGCTTTTTTATTCATCCTATCCATCCTTTCCATTAAGAGTTCTTTACAGCCATGCATCACAATTTATTTAGCCATTCTCTGATCAATGAGCACTTACCTTGTTCTGATTCTTTGCTACCACAAAAACGTGCTTCTAGAAATATCTAGGTGAATCTGGAGTTTTTCTTTTTTTCCTTGACTTCTTGTGAGCATCTGACATTCTATGTTCTAAGATCATTTCTAGTTCTAATATTCTATAAAATTCTATCAAATCAATGAGCATTGGGGAAGCTGGAGGTAGAAACATAGGCAAAAAAATAGTCCCCAACCTCAAGGAATGTACATTCTAATGGAGGAGAAAATACGTAAATAACTAGGTACATACTCAAACATATATGTGCATTTATCATCATATTACCTATATATAGTTATAGATATTTATTAATATATAGATATATTTACATATCTAAAGTAGATTAAGGTGATCTAGAAGGGAAGGCATTAACAATTGGGGGACAAGGAAAGGCCCCCTATATTCTATGTTCTAAGGTCCCTCTTAACTTTGATATTCCACATTTGATGGTCCCTCTTAACTCTACTATTCAGTATAAGATCACTTATGGATCTGATGCTTTATGTTCTAAGGTCCCTTCTAGCTCTGACATTCTTTGTTCTAAGATTCTTCCTAGCTCTGACATTCTATGTTATAAAGTAATTTTCACCTCTGACATTCTAAGTTCTAAGATCTTTCTCAGCTTTGATTTTCTATGTTTTGAAAACCCCCTTAGGTCTGACTTTCTATGTCCTAAGAACCCAGACAACTCTGGAATTCAAAGGTAGCAAAGCAAGGGAACATCATTTTTGTTTTGTTTTGGGTTTTTTGGAGGGGGGGAGGAAGGCAAGTCAATTGAGGTTAAGTGACTTGCCCAAAGTCACACAGCTAGTAAGTGTGTCAAGTGTCTGAGGCTGGATTTGAACTCAGGTCCTCCTGACTCTGGGGCCGGTGCTCTACTCACTGTGCCACCTAGCTGCCCATTTTTTTTCTGAAATCATACTGATGTGGTACTTGGGTGCTTGTGCTTGAACCTTAATTCTAACATTTCTCCTTAGCCTCTGCTTGGGTGCCTGTGCCTGGACCCCAGGTCCAAAATCACATCCAGTTCCAAAATCACATCTCTCCCTATCTTCAAAACACTGGCCCTAGCAGTTCCTCTCCAGTTCAAGGACAACATGCCTTCGCAAAACACTTATCTTGCTTCCTGATACTGCAGCCAGATGTACCTATAGAATTTATTGGTCCTACTCCCTATGTATATGCTAATTGTCTATGCACTGGGCCATAACAATATTTACTACTTACTGACTTTACTGATATGTATTCTAGACATAGCCAAATGTATACTCCCTTACATTCATCTTGTCTAACAAGGTATTTGGTGGAAGCCACCTGGATATTTCCAGTCGACTCTGACCGTTAGTTGACTTAGTGACATTCTACAGTCAAAACCACACCTCCAGGTCACCACCCCCAGGCTATTTCCCAGTGAACTCTGGGTAAGATACCTGTGCAGTAGATACAAAAAGTGCATGCTCCTTTACAAACTGACCACCCCTTAACCACTCCATAATCCCACCCCAAAACACCTACTTGACAGGCTTCACCCCCAAATCTAGTATATAAACTTTCCTGTACCCCCGTAAGGTTGCAGGTTCCCTAAGAACTCTTGCCCACTGTAAAGCATAATAAATCTTTGCCACCTTAACTTAAAGAATGCTTGAGATGGTGAATTGATTCCAAATGTCCCTGACACTCTCCAGTACTGGGGTCCTTGAGGGGCACTCCCCCTCAATGACCCCATCTGGGAACTCCAGTCTTGGGGTTCCTGGACCTTGTCTCCCTCAACCCTCAATAATATTTTATCCAGAATATATTCAGAACTGAGGTTTGTGAGATCATTTTTTTATTTATTTTGTTTTGTATTTCTTTTTTTAAAATTTCCATATTTTATTATTTAATTTTTTAGTTTTCAACATTGATTTCCACAAGATTTTGAGTTACAAATTTTCTCCCCATTTTTAAGAGAAAAGGTGGGAAGATCTCATTCAGGGGTACTCAGTAACCAAACCCCACTACCAGAGTAAACAAACATGACCACCAGGCAGTTTTCCGTGTTAGGTCACCATGAGGGTTAGTCATGGCAATGGCCACCTAACAGACAAGAGAGCCCTAAAGACGTGACCTTCAGCAGGGAGAGAGAGCCAGGGGAGTTTGTAATAGCCTGAAGAAAGGAGGCTACCTTTGTGTTTCTGCCAGTATCCAGTAACAGCTAAGTAGGAAAAAGGGGCAGGTTGTTCTCCCTCTGAGAGGAAAAGGCAAAAGGGCTTCTCATTTTGTTAACGTCTCAAGAAGAACAAAGTATTCTTTGAAATCAGGGAAGAAGTGCTTTAAGGTAAAAAGGACAAAAGTAAAGGATCTGAAGAGGCAGAAGGCAATCCTGAACTGTGACAGAAGGCTGGTAGCTGAAAGAATGTGATACAAAGAAGGAAGAAAGAGTGCTGAAAGCTTGAAGCCAAGTAAAAGGCAGAATATTCTTGCCTTGAAGGGAGGGCTGGACCCAAAGAGAATGAAAACAGTTGCTTATGATACAAGGCATGAGAAGCAAACATAGGTGCCATTGGGAGAGAGATCATCCAGTAAGCCAAGTCATGTCAACAAGTATTTATTAAGCACCTACTATGTGCCAGGTACTGTCCTAAGTGCTGGGCATGCAAAGAAAGACAAAAAACAGTCCCTGTTCTCAAGGAGCTTACAGTCAGTCTTACAGGGGAGATGACATACAAATTACTATGCACAAACAAGATACATACAAGGTAAATGAGATCATCTCCAATGGAAGGCATTAGCATTAGGAGGGGATAGGATTAGGAGGCTTCTTGTAGAAAAGGAGATTTTAGCTGAAGGAAGCCAGGTGGCAGGCATGAGGAGGGAGAGTATTGTGGGAATGGGGGACAATGAAAATGCCCAGATTCTGAAGGTCCTATGTCTTTTTGGAAGAATAGGAAGGAGGCCAATGTTGCTGGATCCCAGAGTACCTGGAGGGGGAATGATGTATAAGACTGGAACAGTAGGAAGGAGGTAGGTTATAAAGGGCTTTAAAAATCAAACAGAGGCTTTTATATTTGATCTTGGAGATGATAGGGAGTCACTGGTGTTGATTGAACAGGGAAAAGATGTGGTCAGATTTGTATTTCAGGAAAATCACTTTGTAGATGTAGAGTAGAGGATGGATTGAAATGGGAAAAGACTTGAGGCAAGGAGACCAACCACCAGGCTATTGTCACAGTGCAATAAGGGCCTGCACTGGGGGTGGTGGCAGTGTCAGAGAAGGGGGCATGTTTGGGAAATGTCATGAAGATAAAATTGACAAGACCTGGAAACAGATTGGATATGGGGAAATGGGGTGAGGAGTTGGGGATGACAGCTAGCTTGGAAGTCTGGATGACTGGGGAGTATGGTACCCTTAGCAGTAATCTGGAAATGAGGAAGAAGCCAAGAGGAAGAAGACATGAGGAGTGGTGGGTGGTAGCTGTTCGGGGAAAGGCACTGAGGTTGATTTGCATTGATAGGGAGATAGATATGCTTTCTTCCTGGGGTACATATCCAGGATTTAGGGGAGAGCTTCCTAAAACTCATCAAATCTAATGACCGCTCCCTACTTCATATGGGGACAAATAATTCTGCAAGATGGAACCTAGAAAATATGTCTAGAGACCATTGGGTCCTTGGCAAGGAGTGGGATGGTGAAGCCCTCTCATGGAATCTGGATCTCAGCCTTTCTGTGAATTGAGTGGGGATAAATGGAGGTGGGGACTCAGGGCTTCTGATTGACAGCTAGGCCTAAATCTCAAGTTACTAAGAAATCACCTGAACTGTGTCCTTGCCAAATAAGGGAAGAAGTGTCTTTAAGAGTTTGGCATTGGCTAAATTGTATCTGGGGTAGTAGAATTCCGTGAAATTGTGAGCCTGGACTCCACCAATGAGAGTAA
Source organism: Trichosurus vulpecula (assembly GCF_011100635.1). NCBI lineage: Eukaryota > Metazoa > Chordata > Mammalia > Diprotodontia > Phalangeridae > Trichosurus > Trichosurus vulpecula. The sequence goes on from NC_050578.1 coordinate 256,523,399, forward strand.
AAGACCAGTGGTGGTGGGGTGGGGACTTGTTTACATTAGAGTATAAGGCTGGGTTTTGCCCTTTGGGCCCTGCCGCTCCCTACCGATCCTGTGGGATCATAATAAAGAAGTTTTCTGTTCCTAAATTTGAGAGCCCTCTGATTTTTTTTAATTAATTGCTGGCAGGTGGTCTCACCCCAACAGCAAGAAACTGAGGATCCAAGGGTTACAATTATGGGATCATAGATTTAGAACTAGAATGAATCTTATAGGTATCTGGTCCCACCCCACCTCAATTTCTCAGTGGAGAAACTGAGGCTCAGAGAGGGCCCTCTCTCCAAAAGTAGAGCAGCTGGCATCTCATGAAGAGTTGAATTATGGGAGAATTACTATTATGGATCCTATTTTGACCAGCAAGGAGGAACCAGTTGCCAAAATAGGAACATTATAAGCTGTGAGGATAGGTGACCATTCTATCTTACGATGAGTGATAAGGAGAGGAAAGTCAGGTAAAGTTTGGCATGCCTCCTAGATTTGGGGAGAGCAAATTTTCGAAGGTTCCAAGAAAGGTCAGTCATAATAACATCATGTAAAATTCTACAGGGGTCATTAGTCCAAGAATGATGGGAGGTTCTCTACAATGGAATTTGGGAGACACAAACAGAGAAATAGAAGCTAGTGAAGAAGAAAAAGAGGAATGTCTGAGGCTACCAGTGTGAATGGTCAGGGAACTCAATGGCAAATTTTGTAAATTATGGAAACGTATAGAGAAGATGAATACAAGGGCTGGGGGTGCAGGATAAGCATAAAAACATGGCTTGGTCCTATAAGAACAGCTTCTAGAGTTGAAAAGCTAAGAATAAACTCAAATTACTGGTGAATACTGAGGACAACAACTAAGGATTGGATTTTGATTTAGGGGAAAGACAGAGACCACAGTAGTAGTCCAGTGCTCTTTGTGGCTAGAATGATGACAAGCAGCAGAGAGAAAGTAGAACCAATTGCTTATTTTTCTTTTTTCTCTGCCCTCATATTCCTAAAGTGAAACTGGGTCGTCCCTTGGCAGCATCGTTGAGGGATGTTCCTGGTTGGGTGTGGCTTAAACCAGATGGCCTTTGTGGTCCCTTCCAGCTTTGAAATTTGGAGACACTGAATTCTGAGATTCTGTAACTCTGTGTTCTGATTTCCCTTCCAGCTCTAACATTCAGTTCTCATAAATGGCCAAAACAAATTACACCTCCCTATGCGGTGTCCTCTTCACCTCTGACATTTGTCTCTCAGAGCTGGTCATCCAAATGGATAGCATTTCCATCCAGAGCAAGACCTGCTAGCCGTGATAATAAATTGGATGGAGCAAGAGGTGGCTATCTCCTTGAGTTATTGACTTCTCCTCTCACCAGAGCTTGGAGTCATTGACAAACACCAAGTAGACAGTTAATAGTTGACTACCATCAATAAATCTTTATGTAGATTGGAAGCAGTGATCAATATCCAGTCCCCCAGAAGTCCAGAGACTTGCCAACTCATTACGTATTGATATTTGATCTGTATATAGGAAACAGACCATTCTACAAAGATTCACAGAGGCCCTCACTCCCCTTCCATCCATCTGTCTATTTATTATAACTATTTTAACCATAGGGCAAAATATTCCTGCAATACTTTCTCTGGACATCTGGGTAACTTACACCTCGGTTTCCTTGGGGTTTGCAAAAAGAGTTGTCCTCACTGACTGTCTCTGACCATTCCTCAAAGTTCCATCCTTGTTTGTTCTGAATGACCTGAGCCTGTCCTGTGATGTTAGGCTATGTTCTCAAGTCTTCCTATAGATGGTCTCCCTAATTACACTGTCATCTTCTTAAGGGTCAGAAACATGAGATCTGATGCTAACTAGCAGGGGACATCCATATAGTACTTCAGGGTCACAAAGTAATTTGTAAAATTAGCTCATTTGAGCCTCAGGGCAGACCTGGAGAGAGAAAGATATTGTATAGTGGATAGAACCCCCCACCCCAGCTAGGAGTCTGGAAGACCTAAGTTCAAATCCTGCCTCAGACACTTACTAGCTGTGTGACTCTGGGTAAGTCAATTAGCTTTGATCTACCTCAGTTACCTTGTCTGTAAAATGGAAATAAAAAAATAGCACCTACCTCCCATGGTTTTTAATCCCCAAAACTATCACTCAAGTCCCTTCTCCCCACCCCCTCCTCCAATTAAAGACAGAGAAGAAACCCAAAACCCTTGCAACAAATAAGTATATTGAAGCAAAACAAATCTACCCAGTAGTCATGTGCAAAAATTCACGCCTCTTTCTGCACCTTCCATCCACTGTCTTTTTTGGGAGGTATGTCACATGCTTCATCAGAGGCTTTCTAGAGACACAGTTGGTCATTGTATTGGTCAGAATTCTTAGATATTTCCAATCTGTTCTTTGCAATAGTGTTGTCTTTGCACAAATTGTTGCCTGGGTTCTGCTTACTTCATTCTGCATCTGTTCATACTTCCCAGGATTCTCTGAAATTGTCTCTTTCCTCACTTCTTATGGCTCAATAATATTCCATTCCATTTGGAGCCTTTCTAAACTTAGAATGTCCTTATCCAACTCCTCCTCTCACTAGCAATTCAGATGCCAGAGAAAGGCTATGTTTCCCTCTAGAGTTCTAGGGAAGCCCCCAGAGGTGTTGGAATTGTTCTGCCTCTAATGCTATCATCCCGAACCCCCGTTCCAGAGTTTTAGCCTTAATGTCAATCATCAGTTAATTAGTATCTCCCTTATGTTATTCCATGACCAGGCAATTAGCACCTCAGTGGGATTTAACCTATTAATATCAGCTTTTACAAAGAAATAGTGGAAGGACTAGCAAGAGCAAAAGTACACACACACACTCCCTCACCTCCAATCCAGGGGCACATTCCACCTTCTGCCATCTTGGTTCCAGGGGACAGTGGGCACAAGCTTGAAAGAGTAGCTACAAAGCATTCACCCCTACCAAAGTCACTTCTGAGAATAACTAGGTGGCCCAGTAAATAGAGCACTGGAACTGGACTCAGGAAGACCTGTATTCAATTCCAGCCTCAGACACTTACTAGCTGTGTGACTCGGGGCAACTCATTTAATCTTTCTGTGACTCAGTTTCCTTATCTTTAAAATGGGGATAAGGTTAGCACAGACCTCCCAGGGTTGTCATGAAGATCAAATGTGATGTTTGTAAAGTGCTTTGCAAACCTTAAAGCACTATATAAATGCTAGCTGAGTAGCCCATGGATGAATGAATGAAGGAAGGAAAGAAGGAAGGATTTGTTAAGTGCAAAGCACCTGTGATACAAAACAGAAAAATAATCCAGTGGCTCCCTCACTTCCAGAAACTTGGATCCCAACTGCTGCTGCCTGGTCCAATTCACTGCTAGGCTGGATTCCAAAAGCTGATCAGGGCTTTGCTCCTCACTGGGCTTAGCTGATCTCAAACTCTGGCATGGACTCCAACTCACAGTCACCCTCCCCCTTGCCCTGCCCTCCTGACCTGCTCACAAGATTGCAGCCTGCTCAATTCTGTCTCCAATATCCCTTCACCTAAGGCAAGGAAGGAGAGATGGAACAGGGATAGAAACAACAGTAGAGGAGCATGAGCTCATGGCTTCATGTGGATCTGGGTGGGGAATGGGCTGCTCTACCCAGAGGCTTACAAGTAGCTACTACCTCCTCACCTGAACACAGCCAGGCAAAAAAGAGAACAAGGCTGAGTCCTTTTATATGCTCAGTTCTGGTTCAAAATCCTTTTCTTAGTGGTAAGCAGACCAGAAACTGTCACAGAATAATGATCATGCGTAGTCTGAAGTAGAAGGCTGGGCTTCTCCATTCTACATCCTCACGCCCTTCCAGAAGCAAGATCAGCAAATATGCATGCTCCTAGGACTGACCCTTCCTTGGCCAGTCTAACCATCACAATTCATAAACCACAATTTGTTCAGGGAGTTTTGATTTATATCAGAGTTAGAGCCAAAAGAAAACTTAGGGAAAGGGACAGAATAAGCATTTATTAAGCACTTACTGTGTTCCGGGCACTGTGTTAAGAACTTTATAAATATTATCTCATTAGATAAACTTAGGGTCCATCTAATATTACCCTATCATTTCATAGTCGAGGACGTGAGGCCCAGAGAGGTTAAGTAAACATGGTCAAGGTAATACAGGCAGCTAGGTGACGCAGTGGATAGATTGCTGGGCCTGAGTTCAAATCTGACCACAGACACTCATTATCTGTGTAAATTTGGGCAAGTCATATAAATTCTGTTTGCCTCAGTTTCCCCAATTGTACAATGGGAACAATGATAGTGCCTACCTCTCAGGGTTGTTGTGAGGATCAAATGAGATTTGTCAAATGTTTAGCGCAGCATCTAGTATATCATAGGCAACATATAAACGCTAGCTATTATCATCATCATCATTATTATTGTCATAGCAACAGAGCTGAGATTTGAATCCAGATCTCAAAGTCATCAGGTTTCCCAGTTTACTAGGGCCTAAACGCATGGCCCTTGACTTTGTCTGGTCTTGTCTCCACGTGAAATTTCCTTTCAGTGACAGTATTATCACCCCTGTGATACAGAGGGGGAAAGCAAGGTTGAGCAAGGTTCAGCTACTTGCCTGAAGTCTCACACATCTCCAAGCCACAGAATGAGGCCCCAGACCTAAATCTCTTGACACCTCAGTTCTCTTGATTTCTTGTCTATCCCTTTCTTTTGTTAGATTCTGAACTACTAAGCATCAAACAAAACAGATGTTTCCACAGACATTGTAGAAGAGAAAAAATAGGATTGTACCTGGACTGCAGGGCTCTACAACGTGAGGGTGTTTTTAAGGCCATAATAAGTTCACCCTGTAGCTTTCAATACTATCTGGTTTTTCTGGGCTTTTTTTCCTATTCTCTCCTGTACCTCAATGACCCTCTTTGTTTCTTTTCTTTTTCTTTATTTTTTCTTAATCTATTCCCTCTTATCCTCTCACTCTACTCTTGGGGGGGTGGGATGCCCCTTTTCTTGTCCCTTCCCCATCACCGTCTCTAGGCACCCTTTCAATCCCCTTGACAAAATGGAAGATTAGCACAGCGTACAGTAAACAGTAGGTGTTTAATAGATGCTTGTGGAAAGAATGAACTGAATGGATAAATGAGTGAGTGCATCTTCCCAGATCCCCAAGTGTAACTGATCTGGGACCCTTGACTTTGTCACTTACCCAGCCATATCGGTACTAAGGGAAGAGGGGGAAGGTGGGGGTGCAGAGGTTTCCCCCTTCCCTCAAATAGAGAGACCTGGTCTCCTTCCTCAGCTGGAACATACTTTTGGCCTTCCTACACCCTGCCCTTTCCTCTTCCCTTGATTGTGCTGAAGACCTCAAACGACCTTGGCTGGGAAATGTTTCCGCAGGAAGGACACACAGACTTTTGCCTCAGCTGGAACTGGGACCATCACTTCCGTCTTTCTCCTCAAGATGTCTGTCTGAGCATGGAACTTACAACCAGGAAACCTGAGTCTAAGGACCAGCTCTAAACATCGGGGGTTATGTCACCTTGCACAAGTCACTTGCTTTTGCTTTCCTCATGTGTAAACTGAGGAGATGACTCTCTGGGAGGGAGATTGGAGGAAGGGGGATAGAGAAGGAAATGAAGGTAATGAAAAAAACAGAAGATTGATAAAAATTAATTTTAATAAAAAGAACATTGAATGTCAGAACTAGAAGGGGCCTTAGAAAGCATCTTCTCTAACAATATCATTTTACAGAGGAACAAACTGGTTCTAGATGGGGGAAATGAGAACCCAGGGTCACCAAGTGAATTAGGGGCCGAGTCTAGACCAGAGCCCAAGCATTTTTTATTTCTTCCAAGTGATCTCTAAGGTCCCTTATGACCTATTCTATGATTCTGTAATCTAATATTCTATGATTCTGTAATCTCCCTACTAATGCCCCAAATTCTACCATTAGAGATTGATTCCTTTGGCTTCAAAGTTTATCCTCATCCTATGAGTTTTTTTTAAATGCCAATGCCCTGGGAGAGACCATTGAAATCCCTTAATGCTTTTTTGGGGAATGAATTTATCAGATACTTCCAAATGAGGAAGACACTGAATATGGGAAAGAGAGGCTTAAGAAATAGGGAGTTAGAAGGAGAAGAAAGGCAGGAACCATAGAACCTGAAATTGAATAAAGCCCATTTTTCACACAAACTATTGTCTAGCTGGTCTTTCCCCTTCCTATGTTGATTTTTAAACCCTAATACAATATTTCACATCCTTTTCCCAGGCAGAAGAATGCCAGAACGTTAGCCTTAGGAGAGACTTAAAAGCACAGGGCATGGAATGTCAGAGCTGGAAGGCCCTTGGGTACATAGGACCTAAAATGAATAATGGGTAACATAATGTCATCTTGAAGATGGACAAAGCTCTTTTTTGTTCCGTATGATGCTCCAACCCTCCAGGAGGCACCGCAAGTATTTCTACCCCCAATTTAATAAGGAAATTGACACTGAGAGGTTGAGAGTGGGTCTTGGTTACATAGCTAGTAAATGACAGAGGCAAAATTCAAACTCAGATCTCTCCAGACTCCAAGACCAGGAGTTCCTTGTGTATTTCAAAGCACTAAATAATTGAGAATGGCATCTGCCGTTATTACCACCAAGGTCTCAAGGTTGGCGTACAAGGGTCCTTAGAGATCACCTGGACCAATTATGCCATACACAGACACAGACGCAGACAGACAGACACACATAGATATGTACATACATACACACATATACATAATATATATACATATATACAAATACATATACATATATAAGAAATGTGTATGCACACACAAATATATATAGAAATACATGTTAATATAACAAATATAAATATGTAACGATTGTATATGTATGGATATACATGTACATGTAACATTCATATTTATATACTTATTTTTATTTATATGTATATATTTTTATATTTTATTTTATATTTATTTATTATTTTTATATATGTATACATACACATACACAAAACCACATGGAGATAACCTGTCCAAAGTCATGCAGCTAGTGAGTATCAGAGAGAGACCTAGAGGG